>NC_134537.1:633500-949000 GCF_050624435.1 Tenrec ecaudatus | reverse complement strand
TGTACATATATTTATATGGCAATACACTGAGGTTGTGGATGGACTTTGGACCTCTACTCATGCCCTCTCTCAATGCCAGAACACTTTGTTCTAAAAACCTGGCATTCTGTGTTCTAAATACCAGCACAAAATGGGTGCATAAGCAAATGTGGTGAAGAAAGCAGATGGTGCCCAGCTATTAAAAGATATAGTGTATCCCAGCAGGGCCTCCAAAAAAGGATATAGTGTCCAAGGGTCTTAAAGGTTTGAAGTTAAACAAGCAGCCAGCTAGCAGAGAAGCAACAAGCCCACATGGAAGAAGCACACTAGCTTGTGCAATCATGGGGTGTCGCCAGGACTGGGTAAGGGGCATCAGAAGACCCAAAACATACAAACAAACCATATTGTTGAAAATGAGGGGGGTCGGAGAAGAGATCCAAAGTCCATCTGTAGAGAATGAGACATCCCCTCTTAAGGGGTCACAGGGAAGGGATGAGTCAATCAGGGTGCAGTAAAGCACCAATGAAACTCACTATACTCCTCTGGTTCCGTGAGGCTTCCTCACCCCCACTATTATGACCCTTTCCATACTGCCTTTCACTGAAGGCTAGACCAGAGCATGTACAAAGGGACAGATAAGACATAAGAGCTCACGACACATGGAATCTAGGAATAGAAATGGTAGTAGTGATACCAGAAGGATAGGGAGATGGTGCAGAGAGGAGAGGAGGAAAAGGGATAAACAACAGAAACAGTGGGGGAAGGGAGACAGCAATTGGCATAAGATATGAAAATAATAATTTATCAAGGGACCACGAGGAGGGGGGAGGAAGAGGAGCTGAAACCAAGGACTCAATAGAAAATAAATGTCTCAAAAATAATGATGGCATATATACAAATGTGCTTGATACATTTTATTTATTTTTAATTGTTTTATTAGGGGCTCATACAACTCTTAGCACAATCCATACATACATCAATTGTGTAAAGCACATTTGTACATTCATTGCCCTCAGCATTCTCAAAGCATTTGCTCTCCACTTAAGCCCCTAGCATCAGGTCCTCATTTTTTCCCTTCCCTCCCCCACTTCCTCGTGAACACTTGATAATTTATAAATTATTATTGTTTCATATCTTGCCCTGTCCGATGTCTCCCTTCACCCACTTCTCTGTTGTCCATCCCCCACGGAGGTCACATGTAGTCCTTGTAATCGGTTCCCCCTTTCCAACCGACCCTCCCTCTACCCTCCCAGTATCACCACTAACACCACTGGTCCTGAAGGGATCATCTGCCCTGGATTCCCTGTTTCCAATTCCTACCTGTACCAGTGTACATCCTCTGGTCTAGCCAGACTTGCAAGGTAGAATTGGGATCATGGCAGTGGGGTGGGAGGAAGCATTTAGGAACTAAAGGAAAGGTGTATGTTTCATCGTTGCTACATCGCACCCTGACTGGCTCATCTCCTCCCAGAGACCCTTCTGTAAGGGGATGTCCAGTGGCCTACAAATGGGCTTTGAGTCTCCACTCCACACTCCCTGCCTCATTCACTATGGTAAGATTTTTTGTTCTGATGATGCCTGATACCTGACCCCTTCGACACCTCGTGATTGCTGGTGTGCTTCTTCCATGTGGGCTTTGTTGCTTCTCAGCTAGATGGCCACTTATGTACTGTCAAGCCTTTAAAACCTTGATAAATTTATGTATGGATTGTTACAATATAAGATCCCTCAATAAAATTTTTTAAAAAGAAAAGAAAATGTCTTGAAACTGATTGTGGTAGCAATTGTACAATACTGCTTGATGTGATTGAACTATGGGATGTTTTGATATATGTAAGTGCTCCCAATGAAATGATTAATAATAATAAATTAAAAGACACCAATTTGTCTTCAGTCTTCCTTGTTCATAGCCCTGGTTTCACATGCATCTGAGGCAATTGAAAATTTCATTAGTTGAGTCAGGTGTACCTTCGTCCTCAGGTGACATACTTGCTCTTAACATGTTAAAAAAGTATGACAGCAAATTTGCCATGTGCAACAAATCATTTGATTTCTTGACTGCTGCTTCCATCAGCATTGATTGCAGACCCAAGTAAATGAAATTTTTGCTAGCTTCAATCTATTTTTCCATTTTCCATGATATTTTCTATTGGTCCAGTTGTAGGGATTTTGGTTTTCTAAATTGCAATCCATGGTAAAGGCTGCAGTCTTTTACTTTTACCAGCGAGTGGTTCTACTTCTCTACACTTCGAGCCTGCAAGGCTGTGTCTGTGTACATTAGATTGTTCATAAGCTTCCTCTGATCCTGATGCTGAGTCCTTAGCTAACGGTCTTGCTTAGCAGGGCATTTGCTCAGGATGCAGACTCAATAAATGTGGTAAAAGAACACAACCCTGATTCACACCTTTCCTAATTTTAAATCATTCAGTATTCCTTTGTTCTAGTAGAAAAACTGCCATTTGGTCTATGCACAAGTTCCACATGATTATAATTAAATATTCTGGAATTTTCCTTCTTTACAATTTGATCCTCACTGTCAAATGCCTTTACACAATCAATGCATCACAAGTAAATATTTTTCGGTATTGTCTGTCTTCCCTCAGTTCATCTGACCTCAAAATGATAACTCTTATTCCATATCCTCTTCTGAAACTAGTTTGAATCTTTGGTAGTTATTTTTTAATATAGGTTCCCAAAGTCATTTGGCTTTTTCAGAAAAAATAATATCAGTGCTCACCTGTCAACTTAAAACATTTGTGCT
The DNA here is from genome assembly GCF_050624435.1 of Tenrec ecaudatus. Classification (NCBI taxonomy): domain Eukaryota; kingdom Metazoa; phylum Chordata; class Mammalia; order Afrosoricida; family Tenrecidae; genus Tenrec; species Tenrec ecaudatus. The sequence goes on along the minus strand of NC_134537.1, from coordinate 946,260 downwards.
AAAAATCATAATTCAGCCTTAAGTGCAGGTATTTGTGTTTGCAGTTCCCCTAGATTGGTCTGGCCCAATTTGCAAAACATTGCATTTGTTAATTATATTCAGCTAATTTGATTTCCATATACTGTTAATTGTATTCTACATTTCACATTCTCTTAGATCACTTTCTTTAGAATGGGCACACATATGGATCCTTTTCTGTGAGTTGACCAAGTAGCTGTCTTCCAGATTTCTTGGCATGGACTAGTGAGTGCTTCCAGTGCTGCCTCAACTTGTGGAAAATTTTCGATGAGCATTTCATGAATTCTGGAAGCTTCATTTTTTGTTAATGTTTTTATTGCAGCTTAGACATCTTTGTTCAATACTGTCAGTTCAGCACAGTAACTGTGTGCTCCTTTCATTTCCTTGTGATGCTTCCTGCATCATTCAATATTTTGTTCATAGAATCATTAAATATTGAAATTGGAGGCTTGGATTTTTCTTGAATTGTTTCAGCTCGGGATTCTCTGTTGTTGTAGTTGTCTTAATGCTAACTCTTGGTCTTTGTAACTTCATTATGTCTTCTTGAATTGGCCTTTAAATTTTCTTCATTAAAAAAAGATAGCCTGGAATAGTTTTCCTACAGAAGTACACAGTGCCACTGTGTGTTCTGGTTATCTATCCTGAAAGTATACTGTGATGTTGAGAACAACTTGGATAATTTGGCATTGACCAATTAGTGAGAAGAACAGGAGATGCCTGTAAGCGGGGATTCTATGAGGGAAAATAAGGAATACTGAGAACCTGTTTATTATTGGACGTAAGACTGTATGACTGGGCCCACAGGGGACAACAGTCATGTTCATTTGTATTTTAGTTCTAAAGTAAATATGTTCTTTCTTGTGCATTTAACCATTTTAGGGGGAAATACAGTGAATGACCCTAAAACTTCACTCTCTGTTAATTCAAACCTAGGCACCGTAAACTTTTATCTGTGAAAATGCTAACAATAAAGTGGCCTAGAAAGTAACAGACTGACAAGAGTGACTTGTACAGGGCTCCAGAAGCAGTTGTACAAACAAAACAAGGAATGTAGCGTGACTTAAAATCAGGAGTGTGTGTTTGACCTGCACCCTCTCACCACACTTGTTCCATCTGAATGACGAACAAATCATCAGATAAGCTGGGTTATATGAAGAAGAATGTGATATTAGGCTGGGCGGAAGGCTTATTAACAACCTATGATATGCAGATGACACGATCTTGCTTGCTGAAGGTGAGGAGGAATTGAAATATTTGCTGATGAAGATCAAGGATAGTAGCCTTCAGTGTGGATTACAACTCAATGTAATTAAGACCAAAATCTCCACAACTGGATCAGTAGGTAACATCATGATCGATGGAGAAAAGGTTGAAGTTGTCAAGGATTTTGTCTTGCTTGGATTCACAATCAATGCTCGTGGAAGCAGCACTTAAGAGATAAAACAACGCATTACATTGGGTAAATCTGCCACATAAGATCTCTTTTAAATGTTTAAAAGCAAGGATATTACTTTGAGAACTAAGGTGTGCCTGACTCCAGCCATAGTATTCTCCATTGTCTCAAATGCATGTGAATGTTGGACATTGGATGAGGACAAATGAAGAATCGATGGTGCTGGAGAAGGATATGGAACGTACCATGGACTGCTAAAAGGACAAACTGATCTGTGTGGGCAGAAGTAAGGCCAGGGATCTTCTTATAGGCAAGGATGGCAAGACTTAGTCTTACATGCTTCGGACATTTGTCGAGAGAGACCTGTCCCTGAAGAAGGACATGTTTGGTAACGTGCCAGAGCAGGGAGAGAGAGGAAGGCCCTCTACGAGATGATTGGCAGTGGCTGCATCCGTGAATGGGCTCGGGCATCAGGACCATTGTGAGGATGGCACAGGACCACGCAGTGGTCCTTTCATTGTGCACAGGGTCACCTGACTCAATGGCACCCCACAACAACAACAAACACTAACTTCATTTTAAACCCAAAACATATAACCTAAAGTTAACTTAAACATGTTTTATTCACAAAGATTTTCAATTCAAAAGCAGGCCTCTACCTTCTGGAGAAACCTCATGTGTTTTATCTCCTTACTTAATGTGAAACCATATCAAATAAGTAGTGCAATATGTACACCTTGTCAAGTAAATTGACTCTGCTAAATATGTCTGTGGCTTTCCTATGACAAATATTTCGAGGTGTGCAAGTGAGGCTGAACAAATAATTACTTCTACCAATAAAATTTTTGTTTGCATCACTAAATTCTGGGAAAGTGATGAAAATATGACAACATTAAATTCTTTAATAAATACTAAAAGTTCAATACTACATTCTCTGCTTCATGGCTAAGGACATGGTGGTTAACATAATATGTTTTGTTGATATAACCTATTAGCATATATATTGTTTCCTGCAAAATATTTTTATCTATAAGATTTTCAGATGGCATTATTTAACAATATCTAGCATATACAAAAATTAGTGCATTTTCGTATCAATAGAATTTTAATAATTAATAAATTTACTAATTAAAATTAATCATTTTCTATTGAATTAATAACTAAAATTAAAATTTTTAATTGTTTGGACAATACAAGACATAGTTTTAATTTCTAAGTTAAAAGTTTTGTTTATGACATGGTAGGTAAATTAAGCCATAACTAAATAAGAGAAAGTTTATATTAGCAAATTTTAAATTAAGAACTATATGGAAAAATAGATATACTATACTTAAAGGAGCAAATCCATTTTTCCTAGCTTTGGAAATGTCATGGTAAATAACTCAAAAGTTCACTTTCTCATCATAAAATGAGGAAAATAAGAGTACTTACTCCAAAAAGCTATTGTGCAGATTAATGAAAATTATGCACAAAGAGCTCTTAGTAAGGTAGCTGGCTCTTGAACCATTTGTAAATATCATTATTTGCATGGTTTCTTATTATCGTCATTCCAAATCTGGAGAACCACATTGTAAGACATTTCTCCCAACTGAATAGAGTTTATTGCAGAATAAAACTCTATGATAGAAGATCTGGAGATGAATCATAAATCATGGGAAAAAGTTAAAAGAGATAAACAATTGCCATAAAAGAATAATGTCTACATTAATTTTTTTAAGCAAAAGGGAAGAAATTTATTGGAGCTCATATGGGAAACCCTTGAGGGGCCCAGCATACCCTATTCTGTAGGCATGCCCAACAAAGGGTCATACCATTCACTGTACCTCCATGTCCCAGAGGGACTCCCCTTGAGCAAGCCCCAAAGCCCCAGGACTGGCTGTACTAATTGTGAGCTTTATATTGGCCCTGAAGAGAAGATAGACCAATCTTGCCATTTAACATTACACTTGTGCAGAAACCAGCTTACTGTGCCTTTAAGTCATTTGTCATATTCATGAAAGTTGACCAAGTAAAATATCAGTTAAAATAAGAGTAAGTTCCAAAACAGAGGTGTCTCAAGAGAAAATCAGTTGATGTAAACATCACTCTATTTCCTCTTACATCAGGTATTTAAGCAAATATTGGTTGGAAAGTCAACTTTCCATAATGGAAAGGACTAAGAAGTTGACACGCGCTAGATTTTCTTGTGATGCTCACTCATATTTTAAGAATGAAGTCAATTTATCTTGTCTTTAAAAATGAAATCTACTAATAGGGAATACAAGCTTGGGAAATGATGTGTGGGTGGCCACGAGGGCGGTTCGTGGGACAAACACAACCCACCTGCTATCGCAAAGAAGGAACGAAAGAAACGGTCAATGAGCATCTCTTCTGGGTTCAGACGGAACGCTGGAGGAAATACAAAACTAAACAAGACTAGGTTGTTCTGTAAGATTTAACTAGGCAGAAAAAGAGAAATAATGTTACATCTATTATGATGCTTCATTGGAGAAATTGCTAGAAATGTTTCTTGACTGCAACAGGAAACTATAGACTGAATACTGACTATATTATTCTTTTATCTTGAGATTTTTCTCAAGAGAAATGATTGGAGAAATGATTAAAAATTATCTTGGAGTTGTTGTCATTTAGCATATTTAACATTTAATATATATGTGCCTCAAGAATTCTTTGGTAACATCTGACAAAATATATCATAGTCACAGAGTACATAGTAGAAGCTTTGTGGCATTCGGAATTAAGGCAAACGATGCCAACAGTTGACATTGCCATTTGCCAACTGCGTTAACGTAAACAAGATTTTCTAATTCTCAGAGCTGCAGTTCCCACATATAAAGTAGAATGTTATATCACTTTGGTGAATGAACTGAATTTAGTTCTAAAGTTCTGAAGTTCCTAAGTGGATCATGAGTTAAATTGGGTGGGGTCCTTTTTTAAAATTATTACATCTATTTCTCTCAACATTCACACCAATACATTCACTTATTCATTCATTGACAATTAAAATGCTCACTTTTTCATCTTTCTGTTGACTGTCTAATGCAACAGCCATTCCTTACCTCTTTCTCGCTTGCTAACTTTTATTGTTGTTACTGTGAGGTCGGTTTTGACTCCAAGTGACCTTACACGCACAACAGAACAACATTCTGTCCAGTCCTACACCATCCTCATAATTGTTATGTTTGAGCAAATCATTGTAGTTCCTGAGTCAATTCATCTTTTCACAGGTCTTTCTCTGTTTAGCTGCACCTATACTTTACCAAGCGTGATGAGAAAGTACGTGAGGCAAAGTCTCGCCATCCTTGCCAACAAGGAACATTGTAGTTGCATTTCTTCCAGGACAGATTTATTGGGAGGGGGGGGGCAGGATATAATGTTTTCAATATTCTTTTCCAGCACTACAATTCAAAATCATTGATTTTGTTGGTCATCCTTATTCAACGTCCAACTTTCATATGCATATGAGATATTGAAAATACCATTGCTTGGTATACCACAGCTTAACCTCAATGTCATATCCTTACGTTTCAGCATTTTAAAGAGGTCTGTGCAGGAGATTCACCCAAAGCAATGCCTCCTTTGATTGCTTGACTCCTGCTTCCATGAGCAATGACTGCGGATCCAAGCAAGATGAAATCCTTGGCAATTTTAATCTTTTTATGATTTATTGTGATGTTACCCAATGACCCACTTGTGATAATATTGTTATTTTTACATACATTTACAATACACATAGATGGCTGCAATCCTTGATCTTTATCAGCAAGCGTTTCAAGTCCTCCTCACTTTCTTCAGCAAGCAAGGTTGTGTTATCTGAATATCATGTGTTGTTAACAAGCCTTCCTGCAATCCTGATGTTGTGTTCCTACTCATATATAGTCCAGACTCTCTGATTATTTGCTCATTATAATGATTGAATAGTTAGGGGAGAGGATGCAACTCTAATACACACCTTTCCTGATTTTAAATCGTGCAGTATTCCCTTGTTCTGTTCCCACATCTGCCTCTTCAACCATCTACCTGTTCCTCATGAGCACAATAAAGTGTTCTGGAATTCCAATTCTTCGAAAGTCTGTCCAATGGTATGTGATAGTTCACACAGTTGAAAGTATTTGTATAGCAAATAAAATACAAGTAAACATAGTTCTGGAATTCTCTGCTTTTAGACAAGATCTATCAGACATCATCAATGATGCTACTTTTTTCACATTTTCTTGTGAATTCGAACGGAATTTCTGGCAGCTTCATGTCAACATTCAGCTGCCACCGTGGTTGAATTATCATCAGAAACATTTTACTTGCATGATATCAATGATAGTGTCCTACACCACCTTTATTCCAAGTAGGCACAATTCAGGATCCCTTCGAGTCAGTTAGCTCAATATTAAAACTTGAGACCTGAATTTTCTTCAGTTCTTTTGGTGTAAGATAAACTGAGCATGTTCTATCATTTTGGTTTTATAATTCTATGTCTTTGCATATTTAATTATGATATTTTATTTGGTCTTCTCAAGTTTCCCTCCGACTGTTTAGCTCTTCTACTTATCATTTTTTCTATTTACCTTAGCTACTCTAGTATTAAGAGCAAGTTTCAGAATCTCTTCTAATATCCCCATTGATCTTTGCTTTCTTTCCTGTCTTTTTTTTATGACCTTTTGAATTCTTCATATATGATATTCTCGATGACATTCTACAGTTCATCAGGTCTTTTGTCATTAGCGTTCAATGCATAAAATCTGTTCTTAAGATATTCTATAAAAAAAGAGAAACTTATCAAAATTCCAGTGAGATAGATTCAAAGTTGTATTTTGGTTCTCCTGAGGTTGTTTTCACTTCCTTCAGCTTCAACCTGAACTTACATGTGTGCAATTCTTAGTCTGTTCCACAGTTGTTTCCCTGGTCTCATTTTAGCTCCTGATATTGAACTTCTCCATCACCTCTTCACAGATGTGATCCATTTGATTTCTGTGTATTCCACCTGGAGAAGTCCATGTGTTATTGAAAAAAAGTAATTGTAATGAAAAAATCATTGGACTTGCAAAATCTTATCCTTAAATTTTCAGTTTCAGCTCTATCACTGAGACCATTATAATTCATCAATATTATATTTTGAGACGTGCATTTTCCTCAGTTTTTAAGCTTTAGAAATGTTGATTGAGCTCATCCCTTTTATATTTAATGCCAGGTCTTTTATATTTCATTATAATGCTTTACTTTGTCTTCTCCTGTCACTCTTGAAATCTTTTGGTCAGTTCTTTGCCATGTATCCCATTCTCTTTATCTACTTTACCTTCAAGAGCATTAAAATGACCACTTATTTAAAGAATTAGGTTATAAGCAATTATAAGAATCATTATTTTGTATCTCTTATCTCAATCACCAGCACTATATCATTGATATCACATGCAAATAAAATTTTCCTGAAGAGCATCCAAAAAACATTGAAGCCATGCATTGATAGGGAGCTGCAAAAATTTCAGTCCAGATTCAGAAGAGGACATATACAGGGATATCATTACTGATGCTATTGCTGATCTTGGCTCAAAGCAGAGAATACCAGAAAGATGGCTACTTGTGTTTCACTGACTACACCAAATTATTTGATTGTATGACTCATAACAGAGCATGGATAAGTTTGAGAGGAATGGGAATTCCAGAACACTTAATAACTTGTACATGGATAAAGAGGCAGTGGTGCAACAGAACAAGGGAATACCGCATTGTTTAAAATCAGGAACTTGTGTGTTAGAGTTGTATCTTTTCATATACTTACCGTATATACTCGTGTATAAGCCGAGTTTTTCAGCACAAAAAAATGTGCTGAAAACTGGGGTTCGGCTAATACACGGGTCAGTGGTACCCCAGCAAGGTTTGAAATCTCGCTGCCCATCCCCCCCTCACCGAGGTAACAGGTCGAGCGCCCGTTATCTTGCGGGTGATTGCCATATCTCCTCTGTTTATTCAAAGCCCAGCTGACACTGAAGGGCTTTGAATGTTTACTCACATCTAACCAATCAGAGCCGTCCTATGACTTGGGTGGCTCCAATTCACAGAAGCACCCTTAGTGATTCACTTATGCTGGCAGCTGAACTGGTAAGGCTGTGTCTGTTGCTGCACTCCACCTCTCCCCTCTGGTCTCTGTGTTAAATCACATGCTGCATGCCCCGCCCGCTCGGACTCCCCCCTTTCTCCTGGCTAACAAGTCGTGGGGTGGGGGTGGGGGCATTACCATGAAAGTTCTTTTTCAAAGTGTTTTTTTTATCCTATTAGAAATAGATACTCTTGAACTAAAACAAAAACGCCAGTCATATGAGGCTGGTTTCAAAATGGAGGTTGTGTCAAGAGCAGAAGAGAGCAATAACAGTATTGCAAGTAGCGAATTCTGTGTTGACGAAAAGCAAGTGAGGGAGTGGCAGAAAATGAAGGCTGACTTGGAACAGATTCCAAAAGCTAAAAAAGTCTATCGTGGCTTAATGTCTTTTTATGGGGCTCTAGAGAGTAAATTGCATAAATGGGTTATGGAGTGTTGACAAAATGGTTACTGTGTAAAATGCATGGGAATCTACATACATGCTCTACAAATGGTTAAGGATGACAAATATAAAGCACCAGGCATTGAAAAATTTGCTGTGTCAGCAGGATGGTGTACCTGCTTCATGAATAGGTTTGGGCTACTATGTTTGAGACAAAGAACAAAGATTTCCCAGAAATTGCCAAAAGACCTTGAAGAAAAAAATTGTCATTTCAGTTATTTATTATAAAACAAAGAAGGATTTATATTTATGACCTGGCAGATATTGGGAATATGGATGAAACTGCCATGACTTTCGATCTTCCAAGCAACAGAACTGTGGCAAGTTTAGGAGAAAAACCATTTTTCTCAAAACCACAGGAAATGAAAAAAAAAACACTTTACAGTTCTTCTATCATGTTTGGCTAATGGAACTAAGCTGCATCCTGTTGTTATTTTTCAAAGAAAGACCTTGCCTAAAAAGATCAATTTCCCACCAAGAATTACTGCGTGTGCACATGTTAAAGGCTGGATGGATGAAGATGGAACTAAAAAATGGCTGGAAGAAATTTGGCATCAACGACCAGGAGCAGCCTTAAAGAAAAGCCATCATTACTTGTTTGGTATATGTTCAGAGCCCACCTATCAGATGACATAAAAAAAATTGGCAAAATCTAGTAAAGTTACTTTAACCATTATTCCAGGTGGGATTACATCTGTACTGCAGCTAAGTGGGTTTGAGATGCATGGGAAGTCATTCCAGAAGACATGGTGTGACGTGCCTTCTAGAAATGTAGTATTAGTAATGCTATGGATGGCAGTGAAGACTGTGCTTTGTATGAAAATGACAGCAGTGATGGTGATGATGTGATCTTGGTGAGGACAGCATCTATGATGACCTCACACCAGCTGAAGCTCTGCATTGGGATACAGATTATGATGAGGAATCCAGTTTTGAAGGATTGTAACTCTTTACATTTTAGCTTGGTTGCTGGTTGAGCTCAGGGAATAGTACTCTTAAGGTATCATTGTTGATACCTTATTGTTTTTGTTGAACCTATTTTCCACTTACTGTGCTGGTTTACTAATGTTAAATAACTTGTTGTCTTTTTATTTATTTTTTATTTAAAATAAATATTTAAATACATTACCCCACTGTTGTCTCAATGTTTAGTAATTTTATTTTCATTTGTTTTGATTATTTAAACCCACCAATAGCTTCTGCATTTTCCACCCTAGGCTTATAGTCGAGTCAATCAGTTTTTCTGGTTTCCCCAGTAATAATTAGGTACCTCGGCTTATACTCGGGTCGGCTTATATTCGAGTATATACAGTAGTCAATCTGTTAATTGAGCAAATAGAGAAGTTGTCTTATATCTGCTACAAAAGACCTCTTTAAAGTACTTTAAAACAAGAGTGTTACTTTGAGGACTAAAGTATGCCTGACCCAAGTCATGGTGTTCTACACTGTCTTATATGCATGTGAAAGTTGAATACTGAATAAAGAAGATCAAATAAAAATCATGCGTTTGAACTATTGTGTTGGTAATTCTCCTTAAAGGAAAAGATGATGAGACTTTGTCTCATGAATTTGAGCATCTTATCAGGAAGGCCAGGCCCTGGAAGACAGCATACTTGGTAAAGTAGAGGGGCAGTGAAAAAGAGGATGGCCTTTGATGAGTTGGTTTGACCCGATGGCTGCCACAAGTGCTCAAACAGAAGAACAATTGTGAAGAAGGCACAGAACAGGACAGTATTTAGTTCTGCTTTGCATACAGTTGCTATGTGTTGGAACTGACTTCATGGTGTCTAACAACAACAATCACTAGATATATTAAACAAATTTCATTTACTCAAATCATTTTATATACCTTGAGTTATGCTACACCAGTTTGGCATTAGGAGCTAAGTTTGGTCCCTGTCCCTATGTACAGATAGGAATACGGGAAGGTTTCTAAGAATTTGCACTTACTATGAAGATCCAACAATCTCAGTCAAAATGTAAATTACATCACTAAGAATGAAAAATCATTCCTTGCTCATAAGGACTGAAAATTCTGTTTATTTTAAATAAAAGAGATACTGGGGTGGTTAAACATGGTAATATATACCATTTAAATTGTATGCCTAGGGGCACAAATATGTACTTCCACATATGGCTGGGATGGCAGTATAATTTAGATTCCCTTGCTTTGAAACATTTATGTTACAGTTTATCATTGAAGCTGAGGCATCTTATATGGCATGGATATTTTTATAAAATACACTGAAATACATATTTTAGTAATCAATTCAGCACTTACAATTTCCCAATCTTTATTTTAATCTGGAGTTAATGATGTATGGCTCTTCTGGTAAGTAAATGAATGTTTGAATTGCTGCGAGTTATTTTAATAATTGCTTAGCTAACCATTTAAATTATCAAAGATCTTTACTTGTGCAATGTCATATAAATGTTGGGAATTAAAAATTAATCAACACGATTTACGTAACTAAAAGCTGCCATCTAATGGGATGTTTTTCAATAAGATGACAGCAGTAATTATGCTGAAAAATATTCATTCCTGTAGTTTGAACGATTATAGCAATTTCCACCAGGGGATTTCTCAGTCAGATTCTAGTTCTGGGCAACAGTGATTAATATAATGGTTATTAATGAGAAGTCATTTTGATACTTCTAGTGGTGTTTAGGTGTCAATGCCTTGAAAGCAATGTGTTTAGCATATTAATAATCAGCATTGCATTGGACTGGATATTAAATAATCGTATTGATTTTTTCTCATCTTCTGTAATGTGAAAGTTCAATTAGACAGAGAAGCAATGGGATTTTTATAGCGGATCCTAACAGCTCTCTGTGTTAATATATTTAACCACATCCATAGTTCATTAAATGTGCAAAGGTAGCACTGCTCCAGGAAGAATGTGCCAGGGTCAGAGGTCACAATCCCCTAGCAAACTGACTATCTCTTGCTGATGGCACCCTGGGAGTTGAGTTAGAGTGAGAATTGTCTTGCAGATTGCCAACTGGGAGTGTGGAGAAAGAAGTCATATGCAATTAATATTATTGGATTAATTAAAATTAATATTATAGAGGCTTTTTAGCTTTTCATCAAATTGAATGCTGATAACATAGTCCTTCATCATATCCCATAAGTGCAAGCTTGTGGATTAAATAAATGAATAGACAGTATGCATATATCTCTTTTTATGTTTACAAGCACATTTGCAAACTTATACTCTGTAAAAATATCCATCTATTTAAATGCATCCCAATTCATTGGCCCAAGTATATATAGTGTAAACAAACATTATTCTTTACTTTTCTACATCTTTTCCTAGAATTTTGTCACATATATTCTTTCCCTATCCATTTGAAGTCTATTCCTTAGAGGTCAAACTCTAAACCAAACTCACTGCCATTGAGTAGATTCTGACTCATAGCTAGACATTTATTCACAGAGAGTAGAACTGACACTTGGGGCTTCCTAAGACTAAATTATTATGGGAATAAAATGCCTCATTTCTCTCCTGAGGAGTTGCCGGTGGTTTTGAACTTTTGACTTTGTGATTACAAGCCCCAAGCATAACCCACTCTGCCACCAGGGCTCACATAATATATAAATATAAGAAAATGGAAGTTTTAAAGTTTCTGTCAAGGAAAAGGCTGACACTTGTATTACAAACATTCTACATAGAATAATAACACACCAGGGTGAATATTTCATTTCATAGCAGCACAGATATATCCATGGAATATGTTTCTAATATTTTATTAAATATATATTTTATAGAAATTTCAAGTAGGGTAAAACTACTAAGTTAATGTTTAAGAGTTACCGTTCATGTATTAGTTATTTTAAATTAAATAAAATATTAAAAATTAAGGTACATGAATCACTTTATGATTTTCATAAAATGTATTGTTTTACCCTATGAATAATTGAGAGCAAAATTTCTGCACCTCATGTTGTCCTTTTCTTTGTTTGACTTCTCACATTGATTATTGATAGGAAAGGGTAAATGATGCTTCAGACATAGACACAGACATACAGGTGAAAATATAAACCATCACACAAGGTTTTCATACTGTGGTGGTTTCCAAGTTGCTGAAAAAGAGGCCATTGATAACTCAAATACCAGAAGAGGCACACTGGTGGGCAGGTTCCAGTGGATGTACTAGGCAAAGGAAGAAAGGCCTGGCGATCTCATGCATCACCAGAGAATATTTTCCAATGTAGTGCTGGGCATTGAGTCCCTGGGCTAGAGAGCCCTCTATGAAGGCCACAACCAAGGACTCAAAGGTCATTAGGACGGCTCCAGTCTAGGCAATGTTTCCCAGGGCCCAGGAAATGGTCCCTGGGCAAAAGAGTCAGTTCCAAATAACTAACAATAGAGAGAGGAAGCTGGAATTTGTGGGTTTGTTTCATAGTGGTATAAGGATGCCAATGATATCAATTATGTTGGGAATGTGCTTCTTTGAACTAGTTAACTGATCTCAGATGAATCTTGGAAGAAAGCAGAGAACACCAGAAACATTCTTACCTGTGTTTCATTGAGTATGCAAGGCATTCACCTGTGTGGAGTATGACAAGTTATGGATGACTCCAAAGAATTAAAATCCCAGAACACTTAATTGTGCTCATATGGGACATGTACATATAGATCAATAAACAGCTATTAGTATAGAACAAGGGCAATTGCATGCATTAAAATTTGGAAAGGTGTATGTGTGCTCTGCCACTTGTCTGTCAATTTGTCTTTCTGTGGCAGCTTGTGTGTTGCGGGCATGCTAGAACCTATGTCACTGGTATTTCAAATACCAGCAGGGTCACGCAAAGTAAAGAGGTTTCAGCAGAGCTTCCAGACAAGTACCAGACAATGAAAAAGGACTCAGCTGCCCCCTTTGAAGGAGAGAATCACTGAAAACCTTATGCATAACTTCAACACATTGTCAGATAGTGAAGGCCTCATGAATGGAAGCTGAACCTTGTCAGAGATAGTGCCAGAAGATGGGCCCCTCAATTTCCAGGAACCTCAAATTGTGACTGCCTAAGAAGCTAGTTTCTCACAGTGGAATCAGCCATGATGACGTGAATTGGGTAAATCCCATGGGAGTGGAGCATTTGGGATCTTCATCTGTTGATTGGGCACAACTCAAGGAGGAGAAACAGCTGCAAAAAAATTGCTAATGATTGACACTTGAGCTATGCAAAGTATGAATTTAGGAAAATTTGATGTCTTCAGTATATGATCAATGAACCACATAACTATCCTCTAGTTCGTTAATATTTCCTCCCCTTACTATTGTGATTTTTATTTGTTTTACCTTAATAATCATGTTAGATTTGTGTATTTTCATTTTTATATTTAAAAACATTTGGTACATGAAGACCAAGATAGCTAACCATTCATAAAAAGTAATAGGAGTAATGGTTCCCTGAAGGTTCAGGAAGTGGGGGGCGGGGCAGATGGGGATCTGATAGCATCGATGACTGTATAACTCTACTTGAGGGGATCAAACAGAATTGTATGTGAATGGATATATTGGCTCATGTAAGATATGGCAAAAAAAATATATTGTAGGGAAAAATAATAATAATAATAAGGTTTCCTGGGGAGTAGTATGGGAGAGGGAGGGGACAAAGGAGAGCTGATATGAAGGAGTTTAAGAAGAAAGAAAATATTTTGAAACAGTGTGGTAGCAATTGTAAAATATTGCTCGATGTGATTGAACTATGGAATGTTATGATATCTGCAAGAGTTCCCAATAAAATTAATTTTTAATTATATAAATTAAAATAAAATAATATAGAATTCAATTTCATTGTTAGTCCTAGCTATTCAAAAGACAATGGTTTCTTCAGGGAAGATCCTTTCTTCAAAAATAAGTGGTATTCTGCATTCAAGAGTGCTAGTGGTGCATTGCTTACGTGCTTGGCTGTTAACCAAATGGTCAGTAGTTTAAGCCCCCTCACTGCTCCATGGAAAAAAAGAGATGTGATTTTCTGCTTCCTTGAATATAGATTCAAACAACGTTCCCCCCAAAATGAAATGGAATACATAAAGATCAATATCCTAGGCATTAGTAAACTGAAATAGACTCCTAATGGCCATTTGATTCAGAAAATCATAAGGTTATCTATGCCGAGAATAACACAGTTAGAAGGTAATGGTGTGGTATTCATTGTCAAAAGACATTGCAAAACCCATCCGGAAGTATTATTCAAATTTGTGCACCAACTGCAAAAGATAAGTTGAATAAATTGAAGAATTCTACCAACAAATTCAGTCAGAAATTGAACAAGCATACAATTAAGATACAGTGATAACTATTGACAAGTGCAATGTAAAAGCTGGAAAGAAAGAAGAGGGACAATGATTTTAAAATATGGTCTCTGTGACAGAAACCAAGCTAGAGACTGCATGACGGAATGTTTTGAAAGCAACGGCTTATTCACACAAATACATTTTTTAACAACACAAAGGGCAACTCTACACATGGGCTTCCCCAGATGAAATACATAGAAATCAAATTAATTATAATTTGGGGAAAACCCAACAGAGAAGCTCAATGTCAACAGTCAAACCCAGGCCAGGGGCAGAGTGTGAAACTGACCATCAATTACTCATATATAAGTGAAGGATAAAGCTGAAGAAAATTAAAACAAATCCATAAGAGGCAAGATGTGACCTGGAGTCTATCTCACTTGAATTTTGAAAGCATCTCAAAAACAAATTTGACACATTGACCACTAATAATAGACCAGATCAGCTTTATGAGGACAGCAAGACCATGCGTCATGAAGAAAGCAAGTGGTCATTTAAAAGACAGGACAGAAAGAAAAGATCAAAGTGGATGTCAGAAGAGACTCTGAAACTTGGTCTTTAATCATAGAGTAATTAAAGCAAATGGAAGAAAGGATGAAGACAAAGAATCGCTTAGAAAATTTCAAAGGGCAGTTATTAATAAATGCACAAATACTTAGAATTAGAAAACCAAAAGGGAAAAACACACTCAGCATATTTGAAACTGAAAGACTCAAGGAAAATAATCCAGCCTGGGTTTGCAATCTTGAAAGATTCTATGTGTAAAATATTGAGTGATTCAGGCAGAATCAGGAGAAAATGGAAAGAATACACAGCCTCACTCTGCCAAAAAGTTGACATCCCACCGTTTCAGTAGGTAGCACATGAGCAAACATTGATGAAGGAAGAAGCTCAAGCTGCACTGGTTGTATTTCTCACTCTATTTATTCAATCTGCATGTTGATTGAATAATCTGAGAAGTGGGTCTATATGAAGAAGACGAAGGCATCAGGGCTGGAGAAAGACCCGTTGTCAGCCTGTGATCTGTGTATGACAGCCTTTCTTGTTGAATGCACAGAGGCTTTGAACCACTTACTCAGGAAGCTCAAAGATTACAGCCCTCAGTATGGAGTACACCTCAACATAAAGCAAACAAGAATCCTCACAACTGAACCATGAGACTGGTAAATGGAAAAAAGTGTGAAGTTGTCAAGAATTTTATTTTACTCAAATCTACAGTTAATGTATTACACTGCTTAATTTTGATGAAAAATCCCTCTTTAAAGTTTTAAAGAGCAAGAATTAATGTGCACTTGATGTATGCCGTGCACATTCATTCACCTCATGTGAAAGCTAGACAATGAATGTAGAAGACTGAAAGAGAATTCACGCATTTGATCATGGCGTTGGTGAAGAACAGCAAGTAAAACATGGACTGCTAAGAATAATCAAGAAGGAGTGTGACCTCTCCCAGCTCCCAAGGGGTTAGTTTGGCAAACATATGACTTAGAAATTCCTTCACCTCCATCCCTTTTACCCTATTCTTTTATCAATCATCCCTCCCCTGGCATTCGACATCTGTGAATGGTTTGATAATTCTTGGCAATGGTCATCCAGCACTCAGTCATGCTCATGATTATAGTTTATTAGTGAAGTTAAGAGGTTACAATTCAGGTGAGCAATTTTCAGGATACTTATTCAGTGAGGACAGTTTTCTCTGTCCTCTGACCCTCAGCCGCTTTGCGTAACCTCTGCCCTGCTCATGCAATGCTAAAAACTCTTGTAGAACTGACAATAAATGCCCAACAGGTTTGACACTCCATTGTAAATCTCAACCTTAAGGTTCCAAGCTCCATTTCCATGGATCAGCAAACCCTACTCCATAAGTCAGCTGCCTGCCCCAAAGTATCCAGCTTTGTGTGTTCTGCGACAAGCAGTCCATTGCTCTGCCTAGACTCAGTCTCTGGCTTCTACTTGGGCTGATGCACGCAGCTCCTTTGTCATTCTCATAACAACATCTTGACTTTCTTTTTCCTAGTTTTATCTTACCATCTGAGTCTGGCTTGGCCTTGAATGTGACTACTTCTTGGGTTCAGAACCAGGACTGTATTGCTAATGTTTTGTCAGGGGCAGAGAGACGCATCTCCCTTTGCCTGTGTATATTTGATTTTTACGGAACACAGCATCATTTTCTGATCTATATAATGTGGAAGTTAAATAACGAGTCTTTATTTCTCTGAATATTTTAAAACTCACAAACTAGGTTTTCTGTGAATATGTCAGGATTAATCATAGAGAAGCACAGTGAACATAAAAAAGACCACCAGAAATAACCAAACAAAATCTTAGTCCAAAACAGCACTGATAAAATAGTTTAGTTTATCAGAAGGCTGTTTTTTGTTTGTTTCTTTCTTTTCTGTTAAGAGACCGTGACACTAAATATCCTAATTTCTCTATTTTGGAATATGGAAAAAAGGTTTAGCAGAGTTAACTCTAATTTAAGCAAAAGTTGGGTTGCCATTTAAAATACATTTGCAGCATATACAATTTCTGAAGCAGAAAAATTTTAGTGTTCAAGGCAATCTAATCCTTTCAATAATGAAATGGCTTTGATACGATTGTACTTCCAGTGTTGCACCTTCATGATCTTTTTAGACATTACTTTTTCAATTTAATGCCTCTTAAAACATGTAAATGGTATGTCGCAAACAACTGCAGATTGCAATTATTAAACTGTAAAGACATTTTCAAGGTCTCTATGATTAGAACTCTACTTTAGCTGTGTGGCATGAAGATGCTATTGATAATTGTAAGAATAATAATCAGCATGTATATCTCACTTGGCATTATACAAAGATACTAAATATTCGCATTTGATCTTCACAAGGATTTGTAACCCATATTTCACAAATGAGCAAAACTAAGATTCAATCATTCAAATCAGAACTGTGACATCTTATGATTACATTGACCAATTGGACTGAAAAATTGGTTCTCTTCTGGAGGAGAAAAGAAGGCAGAACCCACTAAAAACCTGAATACTTTTTCACAGCTTCCAGGTTTTATTAATTCTAAATTTATCAAAGTTGATATCTTCTCATTCAGTTGTGTGTTTCCAGTATTTGCTTATTAGTGTGTGTGCTGGTTATTTACTAGCCATTGTACTGTCTCTGTCCAACTGCACCACCCAGCACACCTGGTAAGGGCATGCACCATGCTCTTCTGAACACCGTTCCCATTTCCAGGTCTATCTGATGTTTATAATGGCCTGTTGAATGCTTTGGATCTTTTGTGTATGTATATACTTTAGGTCCATGGTAAGACTTTCCTACTTATGTTTTGGTTTGAAGAGCTATTTCCCTTCTCAAGATCTTTAAGATATTTTAAGTTTTATTTAGTAGCCCTGAATGTTATGTATTCTTCAGTGCTATCTCATACCAATTGTTGTTAGTCCCTTTTCAAAAACACCCCCTCACACACACACACAAAAAATCCTCTTCGCCACATTTTTCTGAGGATCATTTTATGTATTCTTTCTTATGATGGAAATATGTTCTCATGTAGGCAACAAAAGTAATATCATTTTAGAAATGCAATGTAGGAATTTTGACTCATCAGAAATAAGTTCATATTAAAATTACTTATATTAGTAGTTGTTGCTGTTACCCAAAACCACAGCCATTGCCATTGAGTCAGGCTAACTCATAGCAACCTTATAGGACAGAGGAGAATTACACCTGTGGCTTTCCAACACTGTAACTCTTTACAGGAGTTGAAAGCCATGTCTCTCTCACAAGGGGTGGCTGGTGGTTGTGAACATGTACAACTCCCAGTTAGCAGCCCTACTCGTAAACACCACACCATCACAGCTCCTGTTGTCCAATCGGTTCCAACGCATTGTGACCCTCTTGGTAAACAAAGGACATGCTGCCCGGTCCCGCACCACCCTCACTTCTTGTGGAGTCCATTGTTGCCCCCACTTCAATCCATCTCTTTGAAGGTAGCCCTCTCTTGCTCCTGACCCTCCACTTGATGGAGCCCTGTGCTCTTTTTCAGAGTCTGGTCTCTCCTTTGAGCACATTCCAAGGACGAGGGACAATATCTCGCCATCTTCTCTTCCAAAGAGCATTATGTGGGAACTTTTTGGATGCTCCACGATACTTTTAATATTCTTTGCCAATCATAATTCAAATTTTATCAATTACTTTGTGGTTTTGATTATTCATTGTCCACCTTTTACATGAATATGAGGAGATTAAAAATACATGTGTTTTGGGTAACTTGCCTCAAACTATTCTTTTACTTACATATTTTTTAAAGTATGAACATTCTATATTTTCTGATCCTTTTACTTTCTTCTTTATGTTTCTTTGTATTTATTTCCTTATTCTTTCAAGAAGCAATTTCTGAGCAGCTACAATGCAGTCAGTCTTCTTGGAATTGTAGATACAGAAAAATACTGTCCTCATTGAAACATTGTCCACCAGAAACATTGTACTCATGGAAAAATTCCCTTATTTGAAAGTTTAAAATACACACATACAAAGATCAAGAAAGGAGTCAGGGGTTTCAAATTGTTAGTTATTCTGTAAGGCAATAGCAATAATAATCCATTTAAAAGAGTCCCCGTGGGACAATGGTTGTAACACTTCGTAGCAAATCTAGTGATGAGCCGTGTGTACCGATCAGCTGGCCGAGGAGAAAGATGTAGCAGTGTGCTTTTACAAAGAGTCACAGCCTGGAAGATCCTGTGAGGCCACTCCACTCTCTCCCATAGGATCACTATGAATCCGAATGAGCTGAACATAAATTGGTTTGGTTTATTATAATTTCACAGTTTTAATGAGAGTACCTATGATATAGTGATCATGAGTCCATTAATTACAAAATAAGACAAGTTATTCAGCAAAGAATATGATGTTTTAAATATTTTCTTTCCTCACTTAAAAATATATATAACTCAAATCACTCTGATTTTTTATTTTAAATAGGCTCAACACTTTAGCAATTACAAATCACACAAAAGAAATAATCAGTAATAAAATAAGAATAATTTTTGACACATTATTCAGTGTCAAAGTTGAGAATGTATGTGAAGAGAATATAAGTGATGAACAGAAGGCTCTTCTTTAAAACATTCTGTATGGCAACATAGCAATTACATTCAGATTCATTAATCAGTTTCTTCTTTATTAAATCCATATTTCAACTTATAGTTCCAACATCTTCAGAGAGTGGAAAGTACAAACGGTCCCACTCTGAGAAAGGCTGGGACCTGCATGATCGTTAAACGTGCTCAAGAGTCCGCTGGAATGAACACAGCAGTTGTTCCTTCTTCCGATGTTATTATAAAGAGAACTGGGGGTCAAATCTCATGAATGATAAATGAGAAGGGATGGGGTTGGGTTGGTTCTTTTATGAACATTATACATTGACCTTGGCAGTTTTGACAATTACATCCATCATTTCTAAGAATCCATTCCAACACCCCAGCCTGTTCTCTAATGTGATCAAATAAACAGAGTTTGTGAATATACGATTCAAAGATTGATCTTCTGTGCCACCGCTCTGACTAACAGCTTGTTCCTTGCTGTAGCTTTTTCATCTTCTGGTTTATGCGAGGATCATAATTCACTACGGCACACCTGTATGTCGCATGTTAGAATGCTTTAATCTTCACGTATAAGGCTTCAAAGGAATCCATATATGGCTTTAAGTTTGATAAGCAAAATGAAATAAAATACTTAAGGAGTTCAATCTAATGTGCATTTTATTATTTCCATGTTCCTCATAGAAACAGCTGGTTGAAGATAGGAGTGCACCCAAGTCATTTTAATTTTTGCAATGGGGCAGATAGCCACTTATAAAGAATACTTCCAACCAAATATTTTTCATATGAATGAGATTATGTGTACATTCAAAAGCACTTCCCTCGCTACTGACAAACTCATTAACCATAGCTATTTTTTGTAGTTATAGAATGTCAAGAAGTATATTTGCAGCTATAATTATAAGAGACTTAAGGGCCAGGAGTAATCCTATGCAAGCATTGAAAAATTCTTAATTCTCTGCTGCTATCAAATCAAATGACTTGTAAATTTGAGCTTTTAAGGAATGGTTTAGGTTTCTTCCAGAGGATTTGGTGGTGATGGCTTTATATCAGAGCTGGTTGAGTTATCTTGCTGATACATGTGTCATACTGCAATTGATAAAAGTAAATTTGCAAGACTCATGTATGATCTTAAAGTCTGTATTTAAAGTCTACCTTTCACATTGGTGGCTGGTAGGCATTCTGGTCCATTCTGAGAATTCTCAATCCAATTCAATGATTTCTGAATTCAATATAGACCTCACTGATCAATCAGCATATTCCAAAATTCAATATCTACTCCACTTTCCAGTGTCTTTACCCACTCCCTAGTCCGTGTTCTAACTGCTGGGTAGGCCAATTCCTAAATCCGTTGGAGTATGAAACTGGCGGAGGACAGTCACAAACGTAATTGCTGTAGGTATCCATCTGTTGCATGTTTCCCTGCCCTCCTGAGAAATTCTAACCTCCAGCTGACCTCTATGTCTGTGGAAGCATCAGCATTACTAAGCCATTGCTGCTGCCCTCCCATTTCCTCATGTTTGGAGCATATGTAAACGGAAACCTGGCCTTCAAACTGCCGAGGCTCTTATTTGGCATCCCCCTACTCTAGCCTGTGAGGGGTGGCAGAAAAGGTGCCGAAAGGTGGCAGTACACCTAGCTTAACTCTATTCCTCCCGGTTCTGCTCTTTCCGGGGGGAGAGGAAATCACATGTCTGGCAACATGTTACACAGTTTCAGTGCCGTTGTGCAAATAGTCATGTGCAGTCAGCATCCTCACTTTCAAAAGTGCACCATGGTGGCCGGTTCCATCGAAGTACTGGGTGGTGGTAATGGGCTGGTGGAAATCTGAAACTCCCGTTAGTCTACATTAATGATTTTGTCCTATCCTGCCGCCTGTCTCTTCATCCAATAGATGTTTACAGAACATATACTATGTGACTTGCACTGCACTGTGTCATAGATGTGGCACAATCAAGCAAGAGACTGGCAAACATTGTTATTTCTGCTTTGCAAATGCAGTCTGCCGGGCCCGGGTGGCTAGATGGACAGGTGGGCTACAAGAGGCAGAGCTTCAGCAAGAATGATGGTGGTTGGGATAGTTAGGTTTATTGTGACAACTAGGCCAATAGGAACATAAGGGCACAGATTAATCAGGTTGCAGTTTGATTGGAGGGCAATGAGATAAATGGCTCTGCAAGACCTGCCCCCTGCTCTCCTGTTCCCTAGTTATCATACCAGCTTGCTGCTGCTTTAGCTAGTTCTCTGCCTCAACCTGTGCACTACACTACCTGTGGGCAAGTCAACCAAGTCATGTTGCTAGAGACTGAGGCTCCTTCAAGGCCTGCTTTGTCATGCTGCTGGCACGTACATTGCCTGAGCTTGAAGGTGGTGGATCCTGTCCCAAATTTGAGTTTGAGATCTCATGGGGCTGCTTCACTAAGTTTCTGAGCTACGGACTGTTGCTGATACATCCTGCTGTCTGCTTCCTGCAGACAGACTTTGTCTGCCTTGCCAGAGGAAAGACTCCAGACTCCTCCTTCTGCTTCCTTGACCTTGGACCTGGCAGCCCAAGTGAGTTGAACTGAGCCCTCTGTACTGCTGCGTGCACTAATTCGCTATTACATTCCTTCTTGATTATATATATTCATACGTGTCCTGGATTTGTTTTTCTACAGAACCCTGCCTGACTCAATGGTGAACACAGGTTTACTATATGCACCAAACATGTAGAACTGGTGTTGATCCAGACTCATAGAGACCCCATTTACACCAGAAAGAAACACTGCCCATTCTTGTGCCCAGACACAATCATTGCCATGTTGAAGCCCATTCTAAGATAAATAAATAAATTATGTATTTCATTCTAAAACATTTGGAGTAGGGCTAATAAATTTACAAGGACCCATATAGTATAATACTGTCTACATGATATGGAAGTATCTGGGTCTACAGATCGCAGATGTTGCATTCTATCCCAGCTGGATATGTATATTCTTGTGAAGGTAAGAGGGGGGGGAAGTTCAGAAAGTGATGTTGAGAAAGTGACACATTGGTTGAACTATGTAAGATGTCATTCAAGTTGAATCTTGAAAAGGCAGACGAATTCATCCAGGACGTGAAGAAATGAAGGTTAATTGTGAGTTTCATGCACAATAAGCGTCATGACAATGTCCAGAAATTTTAAAACGTAGTGTGTTGGAATTGTATGTATGTGCACGGATGACTTCATGCACTTAGCATGTTACAGAAATGAGTCTGAAGAGGCAAGAAAGCAGGCCTGGACCAAGTACAGTCCTAAAAGGTAAGAAACTTAGATTTTACATGATGAGGCCTGTTTTGAAAGAAGCACCACAAGTGGGTAATATTAAACAAATTCATTTTCACACAATTTGGAAAATTTGACATCTAAATTCAGGGCACTGACTCTAGGGGAAGGGCTTTCTCTCTATTGGGTCTGAGAGAAAGTCCTTGTGTCTTGCCAGCGTCTATTCAGTGTTCCTTGGCAATCTCCACAATCTCCCCGTTTCTCTTCCTACCTGGATTCCCAGAACAGTCCTGATCCGTGCCTTCACAGCATACCTTGCCCCTGGAACCCTACTTTCCACCATTTTTCTTTCTCCTATCACTAGAGCAATCACCTATTAGATTTACGTGACATATTGCTTCAAAAAAGATGTTATGCATGTATTTTGAAGTATGCAAAAATATTAAAGGTAAACTGAAAATGAAATGTGTATGTTAATTATTTTTATTTAGTATTTATAGAAGCTGGTCAAAAGTCCTCAAAGCACTGGCAATTGGCCATTTTATTAGCCATGTGCGCATTTTATTAGCCCTGTCTTCTTTGGGAGAGCCCTGGTAAGCTACTTGTAAGTGGGGGCAGGAAGCTAGTCTAGTTACCAGAGTGGTCTCAGAAGACACAATGGATGATCTGCTTCCAAAGGGGACCCTGCAAGCTCTACATGAAGCTCTACACTGCACACACGGGGTCAGCATGAATTGAAATCCACTCAGCAGCAACTAACAACAAAACGCAATTCCCATCTAAAAAATAACCAATGACAATTACTCTTATTCAATTCACATTCAGGATAACACACTGAAATCTTATGAAGTAAAAAAAAGTAGAAGAATTCATTGTGGAACTTTCTCCTCTTTCCCTCTCCTACTTACTGATATAGGCTGGCTCTCGAGAGAAAGGAGACGAGTGAAGCGCATATATGTTTACAAGCAGAGAAGCTTAAAACCGCAATATAGTTAAAACAATTGAGGTATTGGGAAGATTTCCAGTCTGTGAACCCGATGTCCAAGACCAACAGGAAGCATGGCACCGTGCTGACGTCTCCTAGGACCAACAGGCAGTGCAGTGGGCCACTAGATCAATTCTAAAGAACTGGATGTTACATAATTCTGGGTCCAGATCCAGCATAAAGCAAGCAAGCTTTTCCAGCAGTTTACTTATATTGCAAGCAGGCCACATCCAGAGGAAATTTCCATTCAATTGATTGATTATTCATAGCAGATCTCATCATGTAAATGATTACATTATATTAGATCTCATTATGGAAGATTACTATATCTAAGCAATCAAACTACTGAAAATTCTGGCTCAGTCAAATTGACAAAAACCTTGAGCTATTGACTTTACCAATGCCATCTTCTTCTTCACCCTAAACCAAGGTTTTTATAAAAGGTATAAAGGTCTAAACACAGTCATGTACATATGTAAATATATTTATATATGATGATGAGGAAATAAAACTGTGTGCCTATATTTATAGGTTTAGCATTAAGGTAGAAGATGGACTTTGGGCCTCCACTCAAGCACTACCTCAATGCAAGAACACTTCATTCTAAAAATCCAACATTCTGTGATGCTCACCTTCCCGACATGATCGCTGAAGACAAATGTGTGCATAAGCAAAGGTGGTGAAGAAAGCTGATGGTGTCCGGCTATCAAAAGATATAGTGTCTGGGATCTTAAAGGCTTGAAGATAACTAAGCAGCCATCTAGCTGAGCAGCAACAAAGCCCACATGGAAGAAGCACACCAGCCTGAGTGATCATGTGATGTCGATAGGATCAGGTATCAGGCATCAAAGACCCAGAACAAAAAATCATATCATTGTGAAAAAGGTGGAGTGCAGAATGGAGACCCAAAGTCCATCTGTAGGCAATTGAATATCCCCTTACAGAAGGGTTGCGGGGAGGAGATGAGCCAGTCAGGATGCAGTATAGCACCAATGAAACATACAATGTTCCTCTAGTTCTTTAATGGTTCCCCCCACTCTCATGACCCCAATTCTACCTTACAAATCTGGCTGAACCAGAGGATGTACACAAGTACAGCTAAGAGCTGGAAACACAGGTAATCCAAGAAAGATAAACAACTCAGGACCAATAATAAGAGTAGCCATACCAGGAAGGTAAGGGGAAGGTGGGGGTAGAAAGGGGAACCAATCACAATGATCTACCTATAGTCCCCTCCCAGGGGGATGGACAACAGATAAGTGGGTAAAGGATGTCATCGGTCAGTGTAAGACATAAAAAATAATAAAAATTTATAAATTATCAAGGGTTCATGAGGAAAGGAGGGTGGGAGAGGGAGGGGGAAACTGAGAAGCTCAAGTAGAAAGAAAATGTTTTAAAAATGATGATGGCAACAAATGCACAAATGTGCTTGACACATAGATGGGTGTATGGATTGTGATAAGAGTTGTACCAACCCCCAATAAAATGATTTATTAAAATAAAAAATAATATATTGAGAAGTCATAGTGAAAACTCCAAGAGCTAGTCAAATGTTATTACTTAAAGGAGGAAATGATGCCATTCTATATTCCATGGCCCTCCACTTAGCTGTCAATATGTTGTCCTGTGCCAGCTTGTGTGCCGCTGGGATGCTGAATGCATGTCACTGTATTTCAAACGTGAACAGGTTTCAGAAGAATCGCCACATGAACACCACACTACGAAGAGGTAAAGACTGTCCACTTCAGAAGATTTAGCCTCTGACGACCTTCTGGCGAGCACTGGAACATTGTCAGATACTGACAGCATGGCAGACAGCAGCAGAAAACCGTCAGAGACGGTGCCAGAAGATGAGCCCCTCAGATCAGCGAGCCTCAAATATAACCGTGGACGATCTGTGTTTGCAAAGTAGAGTAGGCCATGATGACATGGTTTATTCCTATAAATTATTTTAAAATAACCAGTCATATAACCATATTGCCTTCTTATCAACAAATAAAGAATATACTGAATTAAAATAATTCATATTAAAATTGAAAATATATTTTATTTATATTGGTCTTATTATGTCTTATTGAAGAATTACCTAAATTTCTTCAAAAGATTCTTGGTTTAATTCTATGTATTAGGAATATCTTCAGGTTTGGGAATTATTAGGTATTCAAATAATGAAGACTTTTCTTTTTTTACATCTCTTCATGAGAGCATATTATTAAAAGAACAAGAATAATTACATAATGTAGGTAAGATGAATTAAATATTACTATAGGGTTATAATTGGGCCTCAGCCCTGTATCATATTACACACAAGATTATTATTATATGTCAGCTGCATTTTCTTTTAAGTAACAGATATATCTCTTTTTATAATTTGAATTGCATTGGTTAACTTTATATAAA
Source organism: Tenrec ecaudatus (assembly GCF_050624435.1). Taxonomy (NCBI): domain Eukaryota; kingdom Metazoa; phylum Chordata; class Mammalia; order Afrosoricida; family Tenrecidae; genus Tenrec; species Tenrec ecaudatus. The sequence continues at coordinate 920,290 of NC_134537.1, read as the reverse complement.
GAAAATTCCAATATCCAAATATAGTAAAAAGCGCTCTTTAAAAGCACCTAAGTTATTAAAACATCATTCCTTTTATTGCGTTGCTATGAAACTGAACCATTGTTCTCAGGATCTGCTCTAGGCCTACATACCCTTTCACGTCTTCTCCCAGATGAAGGTGTTTTTTAAAATTATTCACTTTTTTTAAAGAATGCACTTAACAAAGGTTTGAAGTCGTGTTCATAGTGACCCTATAGGACAAGATAGCCTATAGGACAAAAAGCCCTATGAGCTTCTGAGACTGTAATTCTGTACAGGAGTAGAAAGCCTCATCTTTCTTCCAAAGACTATGAGGTAGTTTCAAACTGCTGACCTTGTGGTTAGCACCCAACTTTAACCAGTAGGCTACTAAAGCCCCTGTCATCTAGCCTTCCAAAAACCAGGTGTTCACAATTTAAGCTCTGATACCATTCCTTGTTTCAGGTGTGTATTTTATCATTCACAGGCCTTGGATCACACAAGCTGATGTGCTTCCTCCATGTGGGTCCAGTTGACCTGTCACTCAGATGGCTGCTTATTTGAAGACCAGCCTTAAAGGCTCCAGGCACTATTTCTAATAAGCCACGCATTATCTAGTTATCTGCCACACTTTGCTACATCGCTTCAGTGATCTCTTCAGGAGGCCGAACATCAAGCAGGGCCACATATTAAGAATTACTGGTTCCCTAGAGGTACACTTTTAAAACCACTCTGAAAAAGAAGACCTCACCTCAACTGGGGTGAGTGTTTTGGAACCCGTTGGGGAAAGGGAGAGGGCCCTTTAGTTGTTCCCATATAATACTGTGCTGAGGTCACCCCAAACCCTACACCCCAGGCACAGGACCTTGGGCCTCTACTCAAACACTCCCTCTATGCATGAATACCTTCTTTTATTAAATTGGAACTCTATGATGCTCACTCTCCCGACACAACGGCTGGAGCCAAAGTGGGTGAACAAGTAAATGTGGTGAAGAAAGCTGATGGTGCCCGGCTATCAAAAGAGATAGTGACTGGGGTCTTAAAGGCTTGAAGATAAACAAGCGGCCATCTAGCTCAGAAGCAACAAAGTCCACATGGAAGAACACACCAGCCTGTGTGATCGAGTGGTCCCAAAGGGATCAGTTACCAGGCATCAAAGAACAAAAAATCATATCATTGACTGCACACCTCCATGATAGGATCGCTGAAGACAAATGGGTGCACAAGCAAATGTGGTGAAGAAAGCTGATGGTGCCCGGCTATCAAAAGAGATAGTGTCTGGGGTCTTAAAGGCTTGAAGGGGAACAAGCGGCCATCTCGCTCAGAAACAAATAAGCCCACATGGAAGAAGCACACCGGCCAGTGCGATCACGAGGTGCCCAAGGGACCAGATATAAGGCATCATGCAAAAAAAAAAAAAGATATAAGTGTGTGTATGTATGTGTATATATGTGTATATGTATATATGTATGTGTATATATATATTATATTAAATGAAGGGGGAAGTGCAGAGTGGAGACCCAAGGCCCAAGTGTCGGCCAATGGAGATCCCCTCATAGAGGGGCCTAGGAGAGGAGATGGGTTAATTAGGGTGTGAGGTAGTATCGATGAAGAACACAGCTTTCCCCCAGATCCTGGATGCTTCCTCCCCCCAACTACCATGATCCGAATTCTACCTTGCAGGGCTGGATAGGACAGAGGCTGTACACTGGTACATATGAGGGTTGGAGGTACAGGGAATCCAGGGTGGATGATACCTTCAGGACCAAGGGCGTGAGGGACGATGCTGGGAGAGTGGAGGGTGAGTGGGTTGGAAAGGGGGAACTGATTACAAGGAGCCACATGTGACCTCTTCCCTGGGAGAGGGACAGCAGAGAAGGGGGGAAGGAAGACCCCGAATAGGGCAAGATATGACAAAATAATGAGGTATAAATTACCAAGGGCATATGAGGGAGGGGGGAAAGGGGAGGGAGGGGGGGAAAAAAAAGAGGACCTGATGCAAGGGGCTTAAGTGGAGAGCAAATGCCTTGAGAATGATTGGGGCAGGGAATGTATGGATGTGCTTTATACAATTGATGTATGTATATGTATGGATTGTGGTAAGAGTTGTTGGAGTCCCTAATAAAATGTAAAAGAAGAAAAGAGAAAAAAATGATTAGGGCAAAGACTGTACAGATGTGGTTTATACAATTGATGTATGTATATGTATGAACTGTGAAAAGAATTGTATCAGCCCCAATAAATTGTTAAAAAAAAGAAAAAAGAAAAAAATAAAATAAAATAAAAAGAAAAAAAAAATGAGTGAAGCTTATTGGAAATGCGGGTCAGGGTCGGGGGAAGGGAGGATACAGATCTCCCAGAAGGCCATTGCATTTCAGTGGATGGGCAAGCGTGGAAGAACAACCTCACATTGAGGAAAAAGAACAACAACAACCCCAACAATACTCCTGTAGAAGTCAAGGGAAGCATATGCCTGATATTACCTTCCTAACTGGACAACTTTAACCTATGTTCTATGTAGCCCGTGGAAGCACAGACCATGTACTGCATACTCTTAGAACCTTCGACTCTGCTCTTTCAAGGCACACATCATCCTCCAAGGCCACACCAGAAGGACCTCATGTGGACACCCCACAAAGTGAACCGAGCTTTGTCTCAAACTCACCTGTAGCCCTTGGTTTTAAGGCTGACTCTCCCTAGTGCTTCAGCACCAGATGACTGCTCTCCCAAGGTATAAAACTTGTGATCGTTGGACTTTGGTGCAGATCTCTTGCCTTGAAGTTGCCCCATTGATGGTGCTTGAGACCATCATATACTTTACCATGTTAACACTCTCCTTGCTTTACTATGACATGTATTAATCAGATAGACAGGGATCCACCATTGTGAATGAAGGTTAGTAGAAGTTTTGCTTTGTAACCAACCTCCATTGTGTGTGTAAATAGTGTCAAGCCAATTAAGAGTTTAATTTGTACACGTCAACAAATCATGTATTTAAATTTGTAGCTGGCCTGCAATTGAATAATGTCCTTTCCTTGACAATGCATTAAATTCTGCCCCATTGGCGAGCTTAATACACTATCAATAGAATTAATTATTGTATCCTCCAGGAAGATGATCAGTAATGTTCTCTAGCATAAAATGATAACCATGTCTCTAAAGTCAATCAGACACATATATAAATTAAAAATATATGAATGGATTTTGGGCTCACACTTAATTCTTGCCCACTGGACCTCTTAGCCATATTTTTAGGAGACCCTTGTTTTAACACTTTGCTGACTGGCCATGAGTATATGTATGCTTTCATGCCCAAAGACTGCTGATTTGTCACAAGTGAACTCGTGTTTGTACTTAAATTAGTTTATGCAGTTCTTAAGCCTCAAAACAATATAGGTCTTCATAGGAGTGCTGTAAACGGCATTCTTACTTCTCTTGCTTGAGGCTGAGACCACAAGCTGTCCATCTCTAATTTCAGTTGTCCACACTTTCCATCTTTGCTATGACTGCCTTTTCACTGAATTTTTCAGTCAGTACCCCCAGAGATGAGACATGCAATATTTCTGACTTCTAAACATAGTTGAGCATGGCAAACGTTTCAAAGATGATGCATTATGGCAATGAAGGAATTTTGAATGAGTTGTGTGCAGACATGTTTTGTCTGATTGTCCAAGTGACTCTGGAATGTGTAACAGTCAGCTGGAAGATGATAATGAATTTGATCTTAGAACATGATGAAGGAAAAAAGAAATAGGATACTATTGAACAGTAAAAGTAATTCTGGAGGGTGGAAGGAAAAGGACATTTTACCAAACTTGGAGGATTATATAAATATTTCAGGTGTAACTATTCAACTTGAATATCCACGCAGTGTAAGTAAAATTACAAATTCATTTTCTGGTAATGATTTCTTTGATCTAGTTACTGCGCAACCCAACTTCCGCCATCATCAAATGGAAAAAAATCTCACAAAACCTCACTTAAAGTTCACAATGGACCTAAGTTACCAATAGAAGTATAAAGAAGTTTCTCAGCTTATTTATATTGATGGAACAAGCAAAACAGGCAGAATGGAATGGTTTGCTAATACTTTCCCTCACATTTCCTGAAGTACCCACATTTCCTAAAGGCATGAGTAGAATGAGGTTCAAGGAAATCCTTACATTCTTTCATGATAGTCACAATTCACAAACTACATCTAATAAGGCAGATTTAGAAAAGTAAGGTTTCTTTTGGATCGCGCCATTCCAACATTACAAATTTATATAGACCAAACCAGCAGTCATCCCTCCACCAAGCGCTGGTACTATGGAGAGGGACTACCACTATGGAGAGGGACTACCACTATGGAGAGGGACTACCACTATGGAGAGGGACTACCACTATGGAGAGGGACTACCACTATGGAGAGGGACTACCAGCTTCAGAACATACTCTGGCAACGATAATACGTTATGGAAATTTAGTTTAGGATAATTTGTGAAAGTGAGACTGACTACATTTGCAATTTCGAGATTTATTCAGAGAAGGTAAAAAGTTCTAAAACTCAAAAAAACTCCCTGACATCAAGTCCATTCTGATGAATAGCGATCTAATAGAACAGGGAAGAACTGCCCCCCGTGAGTTTCAGAGATCGTACCTTTACGCAAGTAGAAAGCCTCCAGTTGCTGGTGGGATTGAACTGCTGACTCTGATATTGGCAGACCAACGCTTAACTCACTATTCCACCAAGGCTTCAAGACAGTAGGTATTCAAATTTCAGGAAAATAACCAGCTTAATGATATGGGTTTGGTCTGAAATCGCCAATCAGCAAAGTAGAATTCGTGCTGAATGTGCTATGGATTTGGGGGTGGGGAAGTTGGGGAAAGGTGAAACTTTCTACTCCTGCAATGAGTTATAATCTGGGAAACCCACGGAGGCAGTTCTACCAGGCCCCTTGGGGTCGCTATGGGAGACCCAGTGGTGTTGCAAACCACCAGCAGCTCCACGGGAGGAAAACTGGGCTTTCTACTCCCCAAAACAGTTACCGTCTCAGATGCCCACAGGGCCGCTGTGAGTCAGCATGGACTCAATGACAGTGCGTTTCATGCGGTGGCACCGACCCTATGTTAGTAAGCGATGATGGTTTCTTTTATCCTTCCTAAAAAGAAAGTTGTTTCATTCTAAACAGCTTTGTTAGGTAACTAAATAAAATACTGCATCTCAACTAACATGTATTATTTTACAATGTATCAAATAATAGAATTGAGAAATAAAGATGTGAAGAAAACAATGTGCTGGGCCTGTTGTTGATTTGGATTATATTTAATAATGCCCATCATACTATTCAATAATGTTAATTAAAATATTTTTAGTTCTTGCCTTTTTGATGGGTGCTTAATATTTACAAATCCTTAGCTGAGTGCTTTATATATGATATTTTGCTTGATTTCTATTCAGCCATAGATTATTGTCTTTGATAGGTATCAATAACAAGACAGGACAGCAGACTGTGTGTCTGACTTCAAATACTTGCCTTTAACATCATTTCTTGTCCACTTATCCACCTTCAAAAACTCAGGGAAGATAATCAGGCTCAATAGGAATAAAAAAAAGCCTGTGTGTAAGTACATGTCCATACAACAAACAAACAAAAATCTAGCGGTTTCAAACTGTCCACTCTGAGCCCACTACACCACTGGGCTTCTTCATGTCTGTATAGGATTAAAAATTACACACTAGACTCGATATATTGAACGTGTGATTTCTTTGACACCTGCACAAAGTAGTTCAAATAGCAATCAAGGAAAGACTATCATCATTTTAGGTCTTTTGACATTCAAACAGTGGCCATATAATAACCAGGTTATATTTCACGAGTAAAAAGAATTCTTTTTTTTTTTTTTTTGCTTAGATACACAGTCAAAAATTATAGAAGCAACAGTCTGTGTGCAAGACCTCTTAAAAAGTGTTCATTAGCAGTGATGTTGATTTGAGGACTAAGATGCACCTAATGCTGGCCATCACTTCATATGCATCAATCACTTCATGTGCATATGAAAGTAGGAAAATGAATGAGGAAGATCACAGAGGGATGGATGCATTTGTGTTGTGGAAGAATGTGAAAGATAACATGGATATTCAGAAGAACAAACAAATCTGTCTTGGAAAAAGTACAGTCAGAATGGAATCAGGTATCAAGCACCAAAGAGCAAAAAATCATATCAGTGTGAATGAGGTGGGTAGTGCAGAGTGGAGAACCAAAGCCCATCTGTAAGCAACTGGACATCCTCTTATGGAAGGGTCACAGGGAGGAGACGAGCCAGTCAGGGTGCAGTGTAGCAACTATGAAACACGACTTTCCTCTAGTTCTTTAATGCATCCTCCCCGCCCCCCACTATCATGATCCCAATTCTACCTTACAAGTCTGGCTAGACCAGAAGATGTGCACTGATACCAATCGGAACTGGAAACACATGGAATCCAGGACAGATGAACCCTACAGGACCAGAGGTGAGAGTGGAGATCCTGGGAGCATGGAGGGAAGGTGGGGTAGAAAGGGGGAACTGATTACAAGGATCTACATATAACCCCCTCCCTGGGGGACAGGCAACAGAAAAGTGGGTGAAGGAGATGTCAGACAATGTAAGACATGACAAAATATAATAATTTATAAATTATCAAGGGTTCATGAGGGAAGGGGTGGCGGGCAGGGAGGGGGAAAATGAGCTGATATCAAGGTCTCAAGTAGAAAGCAAAGGTTTTGAGAATGATGATGGCAACAAATGTACAAATGTGCTTGATACAATGGATGTATGGATGGATTGTGATAAGAGTTGTATGAGCCCCAATAAAATGATTTAAAAATAGATAAATAAAAGTCAAGGAATTATTCTTTACTTTTCTGTTCTATCTTATTTTTAATTATAAAAATCATACCACACAATCTATACAATTCTATATATAGACTTACATATATATGCTCTTATAGTATTGCAGGTCAACTTTAAAATATATACAGATATATGATTTAACAATGCCTTTTAACTTAAGCTATCTTTATGTAAACTTTTCTCTTATCCTAGATAACCTTCATAAAGTAATTGTAACAAATGTAGGAAAATAGATATAAAAAATCAATATATGGGATACTAAAAATTATATATACATATAAATTTTTCCCACTGCCATTAAGCGAATCCATCCTCATTGGCATTCTAAATATAATTTCAACGGCTATAAGTTTTTATAGGAACAGATAACATCAACTTTTTCCATTGGAGCAGCTGGTGGCTTTGAACGGCCAATCTTGTGGTTAGCAAGGTTTGTGAGAAAAGAGAGTTAAAAGATAATGGAACGTTCTCCTGAGCTTTTTTAATGTGTGTGTGTGTGTGTAAACACACATATAATTATTTTGTAGAATTGTGGAAATATATACATATATGCACAGTTTATTCATATATTATGTATAATTCATTTCATGTTTGTTAAATTATGGACACCTTACACTCATTGTCAAGGATGTCTATTTATTCTGTCCCCAATAAGTTTCTGCTTCAGACTTACACATTCAGCTGAATTAGATGTAGACTTTGATGTTGATTCTGTAATTCATCATTGCAATGTGGGTAGAGAGCACCCTCTACTTTCCCATGATTAAATAGCAACCCTCGTCTGAAAGAAAATAGATTGTGAATATATGCGGGTATTTTTGCTCAGAAAATCAGAAGAAGGGATGTGTCTATAAGGTTCATTAACTCTTGGCCTCTGTTGGCAGTCACCCATGTTCAGGAGGCCACCCTTGTGACAGCCTCAAAGAAACTCCCTGAAGGAGGCAAAATCTAGCAGGGAATACCTGCTCTGAAGTTTCCCACCTTCCCTGAACTAAATCTGCAAGGCCTCCCCAGGGGGGGGAGAAGGCAGCTTTGAAAAATAACACCTTTGTTATTCCAAGTGTTAGAGATGAAGCTGAGTTTTCAGATGGCCTCGAGGTTTGTGCACCCTTCACCAAACACAGATGGAGACTGGACTCTCTGAACTGCTTTGAAGATCTGTGGCTAAGTGTTGCTGGGAGTCTGTGAAGCAGCCATTGCTAACTTCTGCCTGCCTTCCATTTTTATTGCTCTGTGACGACAGGGAATAAAGTAGCTTTTGTTTTAGAAGTAAATGGCTCATATGTTGGGGGAGGGGTGGGGAAGGTGAACCTTGCTAGGCTATGACAATTATGAGTGATGACTTTTTAAAAAGACTGGCCTATGTATTAGAATTATCAACAAAATCTAGATAGGTAGATAAACTCGCTCAATTCATTTTATTCAATTGATCGATTTGACTTCCTAAAATATTTAGGTTAACACTTGTTGGGTCAACAATTCGTATTACAGTTTTTTAGCACACTTGCTAGCAGTGAGTTTGGGTATTTGGTTGGGAGTGGTAGTAGAATATATTGAAAAGTGATTCTTAAATCAGCAAAATTTGTAAATTATTATCTGTTATGTTACATAGCTTCTTTATCTTATTAAAATATAGTAGACTGAACACCATGGTTTCCATTTATCTATATTAGGAGCAAGCATCAAATAAAAGCAATTATAAATACTTTAATCCAGCCTAGGTAAACAGAACTTATAATGTATCATGAGACGCAACCATTTGAACCTTGTTATAAAAGCAGCATATAACCAGCTAGGTTGCTTTTGTTGCTATTTTCCCTTCAGAAAAAAATCAAATCTATCAAGAAACCAAGATACTGCTATATTGACAGAAGGCTTTGAGAGCACTGGTAATATTATTCTTAATAGGGAAGCTAAGTTTGCAGCAATACAACTGATGGGGGGGAAAGCTATATATTCTCAAAGTAGTGTGTTATACTTTCCAAAACTCCTTATTTTGGACACTTATATGTAATGTTTGTTTGTGTCAATGCCAAAAACATTCAAAAGAAACAAACATGATCCTCAGGTTAATTCAGTAAACAAATGTTAATGTTGAGGTTCCTATAAAAATAACCTAGCTGTGATATTTATATGCAATGTTTTTATGGTGAGAATTTCACACGATCAACAAAGGTACATTAAGATCTATATTTAATAAGGACACATACTTTATCCACAGCAGGCTTCCTCTTTGGAGCATGGCAAGGATAACTGTGTGACCCTCCATCCCAACTCAGCAGGAGAGCACCAGCAGGACCCAGCAGACTGAGTAATCTCTTCCCTGGACCTATTGAACTCTCCCCTACCCCCATTCAGAAAGGTAGATGTATACATAAAGAGAGCAGCAATCTGAGCTTCTTTGCAACCTCCGCCCCCGAGGGTACACTGAGGGACTGTACAGTATTTCTTATTCCATCCTTCCTGCCACAAGTGTTAATCATGGTGACAAGAAGAACCTCACAGTATGTGAATTTACAATCACTACATCTTCCTTGAATGTAAAAGCTTCTGTAATTCAATAGTGGCACTAAAATTTAAATGATGGTTCTGGAAGAGGTTAGTGGAACAATTACCAATGGCAGATAATAACTACCTCACGTGAGGAAGAGAAAGACATCCTGTACATAAAGGACAGTGAGGGAGGAGAGAAAGAAAGATTTGTCATTGGTTATTCTCTGTTATTTCACTGACAAAGAAGTGAAGAGGATATGTACAATCACATTTTCTAGGGGAAAAAACAAAACAAAAACAGAAGCAATTGAATGGGGGAAAATTATATGAATGCTTCACTGATGTCCACATGTCAGTCTGGGGAAAAAAATTGCCCAGAAAGGGTAAGAAGAAAAAGAGTAAGAATGACTACACTTGCATTTAATAATTTGATGTATCAATAAAGTAATTCTGGGTTCATAATTTTTCTATTTTAGTTTATATTGACAGCTGGAAATAAGATCAAGGCATCACTAAAATGACAATTGGAAACAAATATTTTTTTAATTCAAATTCCAAAAAGAATATCTTTTAAACAATTCATAGTATATGAAGCATTGTGTATGTTACCAACAACTCTTTTCTTTGGCTTATGAGTAGCTCAAGGAATATTGGGATATCAGATGTAAAAACCTTCCTGCACACTTACTTTTCCAGGTAAGCGGTGACGATCTGACAGGCAGCTCACACATCAGTGGTGTCATTATCTACCAGCATGTTGGTTGAAACTCATGTGGGTATTATGTAAAACAGAAGAGCATGCTGTTCAGTCCTTGTGACCGGTGCTATGTTTAGCCCATGGTTGCGGTCACTATTTCAATACATCTCATTGAAGGCTCTCCTTTCTGCCCACCCTCCACTTTATCAAGCATAATATCCTTCTTCGGGGGCTTGTCTCTCCTGAGAACATGTCCAACACACATCGTCTCCCAACTCTGACTTTTAAGGAGCCTGCCAACTGTGCCTCTTCTAGTACTGATTTGTGTAGATGGTCTATGCAATATTCTTTATCAACCTTGTGATTCAAATGCCCCAGTTATTTTATCCAGCTTTCACTTGAATATGAAAGCAGTTGAAAACACCCTGTCTTTGGTCAGCTATACCTTAGTCCTCAAAGTGATGTCTTTGCTTTTTAACATTTTAAAGAGGTCTTGTGCCACAGATTTGTCCAACGCAGTGCATTGTTTCATTTCTTGATTGCTGCTTCCGTGAGCATGGATTCTGGATCAAGTAAAATACAATGCTTGACAACTACCACATGTCCCCCCATTATCACGATATTTTCTCTTGGACTAGTTGTAAGGAGTTTTGTTTTGTTTATATTGAGCTGCAAGCCATACCAAAGGTTGTGGTCTTGGATCTTCTTCATTACATACTTTAAGTTTTCTTTGCTTTCAGCCAGGAAGTTGTGTCATCTGCATATGACCAACCCCACTAGTGGATCCCAATTCATAGCAACCATAGTTGTGTTTCCAAGGTTTTGGAAGTCTTTGTACAGGCAGGCAGACTCATCTTTCTCCCATCAAGCAACTGATGAATTTCTACTGTTGACCTTGGGGGTAGTGGTTCAATGTTTCCCTGTCAGTACCACCAGGGCTCCTTCACTTGTAGATAGCAGGTTTGAAGGAGCCTTTCGCTACTCCGAAGGCTCTGTTCTTCATTTCGTCCACCTTCTCAGATGCTTGCACAGAGTTCCGTCAGCGTGGTGAAAGGATGCAACTCCTTTCCTGATTTAAACCATGCAGCATCTCTCTGTTCTATTCCTCTTGGTCTGTGTACAGGTTTCACCTGAGCAAAATTAATTGTAAAGGAATTGCCATTCTTCTTAATGCTATACATGATTTCTTGGCATCTACATGGTCAAATGCCTGACAAGTCCATAATACACGGGTAGACATCGTTCTGGTAGTCTCAGCTTTAGGCAAGATCCATCTGAGCAATGGGTCCTTTTTCCCATCGCTCTTCTGAGTCTGCCTGAAATTGCTGGCACCTCCCTCTTGATGCACCACTGCAACCATCTGTGAATTATTCAGGCTAATTTTACTTGCCTGTGATATTAATGATATTTTTAGGAATGTTCCACATTCAGGTGGATCACCTTTGTCCATAATGGATAAAAACACGAAATATGGATCTTTTCCAGTCAGTTGGTGTGTTTGTATGGGTAGACTAGAGAAAAAAATTCATGGACACATATATATGTGTAAGAAAGAGCTTTATTTCAAGGAGCAATTGTACATTAAGAAAACATCCCACCCCAATCCAGATCAAGTTCATCAGTCTGATATTATCCCACATGTCAATATTAGTCCATAATTTTTTTCTTCAGAGTCATGCAGCTATGCAATAATGCTGAATACAGGGAGATCACAGGCCAGTGGGTGGAAAGTCTTGTGGATCCAGTGGTGGTGGAAGCATCTCTGAACTGATATGGGTCTCCATGTGGCTCCTCCAGCTCCAGGGCTCTGCCTACATCAGATGAGCTCCATGTGGCTTGTCAATAGTACTATCTTGGAGGGAGAGAGTGTGCCCCGCCTCCAGTGAGATATTTATCTCCGTAGCATCTCAAAAATGAGGTCATCAAGCTGTGACCTGATTGACAGGCTGAATTCCACCCCTTCACTCTTAATAGTCTCAAGTTGACCCCAGATTATGTAACTGCCACAATTGGCCAGGAAATTGTCTTGGAAATTTCTTGAGATTGACAAATGAGTCATCCCAGCATTTTATTTATGTGTTGAAATAACTCAGTTGGCATTCTGTCAATTTCTGGAGCTTCATTTATTGCCAATGCCTCCAATGTGGCTTGAACTTCAGTACCATTGGTTCCTGATTACACATTACTTCCTGAAATGGTTGGACACAGATAAATTATTTTTGATACTATGGTGTGCTTTCCTTTCATATTTTGATACTTCCTGTATCTTTCCGTAGAATTCTTGTTCATAGAATTAAAGTGTCCATAGAGTTCTTCAATGTTGTAACTGGAAGCTTGACTTTTTTCCTTAGATTTTTCTTCTTAAGAAGTTTTCCACATACTTTTGGTGTTCTAACTCCAGATGTTTGTGCATTTCGTTATAATCATTTACTTGGTCTGCTCAAGCCACCCTTTAAAATTTGCCGCTCAGCTCTTTAACTTCATCATTTCTTCCATTTTCCTCAGCTACTATGCATTTACAATCAAGTTTCAGTCACTGCTGCCATACATTTAGTCATTCCTTTCTTTCAGACCATTTTAATGGCCTATTGCCTTCTTCATGTATGCTATCCTTGTTTTCACCCCACAGTTTGCCTGTTGTTTAGTCATTAGTGTTCAATAAGTCAAATTTCTTCTTAAGCTGATCTCTAAATTCAGATAGACTCAAGGTCTTATGTTGGCACTTGTGGACTTGTTTAAAGTTTTGTTAAATTCAAGTTGAACGTGAATTTAAGAAACAGATGGCATGTTCTGCAGTTGCCCCTGGTCTTGTTTTGAACAGTGATATTGACCTCTCCAAAATCTCTGGCCATGGATGTAGTTTGGTTCTGACGTCCACAGGAAAGTCCGTATACATCGTTTCTGTGAACGTGGTTGAAAAGTTCTATTTGCAACGAAGAACTCTTTCATCAGGTAAACGTTCTAACAGGTGATCTTTGGCATCCTTCCTCCCAGCAAGCCTATTGTTTCCACCTTCTGATCTTTCTTCTTTGTTTTCAACTTGTATATTCTGATCAATCATAATTATCAATGTATTTTGATTGCATGCTTGTTCTATTTCAAGTGTCAAAAGTTGAAAAATTCTTCATTTTCTTTATCGTTGGCATTAGGGCTTGGGGGGTAAGTTTGAAAACAGTCACACTAAGTGGTCTTTCTTGCAGCAATATGGACATTATCCTATTACTAACAGTTGTGTGCTTCAGGATAGATTTTGAAAAGTCCTTTTGATTTCGTGAGCATAGCATCATTCCTCTTCCATTGGTCAATCAATCACAGGAAACCATATGCTTGTCTGATCCAAAATGGCCAACACCAGTTCACTTCAATTCACTAATTACTAGGACATTGATCTCCAAGTGTTCCCTTTCAATTTGGCACCTTCCAACTTCTCTGCATTTCTATTTTGCACATGCCATGTTCTGATTATTAATAAATGTTGCAGTCATTATTCTCATTTTTAATCAGGCCACATCAGCAAATGAAAGTCCCCCGAACTTTGTTCCATCCACATGATTAATGTTAACTCCACTGACAGAAGGGAGCTCTTCTCTAGCTGTGATTTTAGTGCCTTTAACCTCGAATGTTTCACTTTTACAGAAAGGAAATTGATCACATCATGTTCTGCTGCTGTTCATAAGGTTTCCAAGGACTAATTGTTTATAAGTCAATTGTGAGATCATTTCCCCCTCATCTGTCGGAGACGGGAAGCTCTGCCAAAGCCTGTCCAACATGAGTGACCCGCAGATACAGAGGCACGGCTTTTAGCATCAGAGTAAAAAGTCAGCCACCAAAGGATGACAAGCTGACAGAGGAGTCATGGGCGTTGACATACATTTTCCTCTTGAGTTCTCAGAAGAACCAAAGGTCTTTATAGGGCCAATGAAGTCCAGGCTTCAGTTTCTTCCTCTGACTTCACTTTTGCTCATGCTCGCCATACCTCTTCTGCTCCACATTGTTCCTATCAGTCTTTCCAATGATAACCCTCCCTCCTGAAACACTCCCTCCATGTAGCTGTCCTGTAGCCAGGACCTCCTTTTATTCAGGTGCTCAACTGGTTCTTTATCAGGAAACCCTTGCAGAGAAGAATATTTAATTATATTTAATCTGTACACCAGTATGAGATGCACATTAACATTGCCACATTAACAATGTCAAGCCTTTTAATCCACAAACATGAAATGTCATTTATTTCTTCAAATCTTCTTTCATTTCTTTTAACCATGTTTCATAATTTTCAAAGTATAACTTTTACATTTTCTGTTAAATGTATTACTAAGTATTTTAATGCCATTGTAAATAAAATTGCTTTCTTAACTTCCTTTGAGTTTTTCATTGCTACTGTATAGAAATTCAATTGATCCTTGTATGTTGATCTTGTACCCTACAATCTTGCTAAATGTATTAGTTATAGTATTTTTAAATTTATTCCTTAGGATTTACTACATATAATATCAAGTTATATACAAATAAAGATTGTTATATTTCTTAAAACAAAAAAAGGAAGTCTATATAAAGGGAGTCTCCACTTCTCCCTCCCGAAAACACATGGGAGTCGTTGTCTCATATTCTAAGTTCCTTATGAACTTACCACTACCTATATTATGGATTCATTCATGCATCTCTTCAGAGTCTTTTTCTCAAAACTAGAATATAACTTTCAAGAAAGTCAAGACAAATATTTTATTTTCTATTATTTCTTAATTTCTGGCATCACTGGGAGTCACTGATCCCTCATCTGTCACCTCCCTAACTGACTACATTATACTGACCCCCAAATTCGTCCAAGTCATATCAGACCGTAGGCAACGTTGACGCCAAGGAGACCCCACCCCACCCCATAAGCCAAAATGATGATGTGTTCAATTGCATGTTTTCAAAGACCTATGAATATTTGAATACGTTATGAAAGTTACGAAGGAGAAAAATGTCGTGGGGCCACGTCGGACCTCTGGCTAGACGGGGACGAGCAGCATTTCCCGCCACAGTAATCCGAGGCTGATGGCCATGAGGCTGAATTAGACTGCCATTACTCCTCACCCTTTTCCTCTGCTGCCACCAACCGCTCTTCCCACGGCAGCCTGGAATGGCCACAAAGAAGTCACAAACAATACTCAAGGTTGTCGTGGCTTACTATAGAAGCTAACAAGTTACCAAATAGTAAAGATCCAGTTATTTTGTCCACCGGGCCTCTTCTCGGTCATGCTGGGAGACACACGTATCTCTGGACTTCACCCTCTAAGCCACATGGTCCCTTGGCCTCTTCCACTTAGTGCCAGAAAAGCCCAGTCACCACTCTATCTCACAGTCTAGCTGCTGCTCCTCTGGTTTGTCTCAGGGTTGCAGTGCCGCAAACCCTAGAGGCCCTGCGCCTTCACCTCTCCAAGTGAGGCTCCCTCACGCACTCCTCTCGCGACTCTTCTTTCTTAATGTTCATGGCATTCCCCTTCCTGTTCTGAGATGGCGTGGTCTTATTCTCAGCAGAATGGCTAAACTGATCGCTCCCTTCTGTCAGTGTTTCGCACACCCTATTGGCTCAGCCCAGGCAAGCATTTGGTCAAGTGGCAGCGACGTTGATAGAAGAGCAAATTCGCTTTAAAACATACAGAGTCCGCAGGGGGAAAAGTGTTGATGATGTAGGAAACCATTGCTGTTCCCCAAATAATTCAAGTTTAGGAATTCTGTTATGCTCATATGCAGCAGTGTTGTGTAACATTACAGGCTTTAACAAATTAGAAATTCATTTTCCCTCCTGTACCAAGAAATTGTGGAAAGAGGAGAATATAGTGACCAGATAACAAACATAGGAATAAACTTTGAGCAACTGCTGCAGAGATTCCTCCATGAAGCATATTTTGCACTCTCTGGAAGCACGAAAAATCCACATAAGCGTTAAGAACACTTTGCTCTTTTTTTCTTTCTTTCTCTTCTGCCTTTGTCTCTTCTCAACATGCGCGCGCACACACACACGCATGCATACACGTTTACTCATTAAGTAAAATCTGCTGCACAAGCCCTCTTTAGAGTATTGAACAAGAAGGCTGTTACTTGGAGAACTAAGGTACGTCTGACCCAACCGATGTGTTCTCCATCGCCTCCTATGCGTGTGAAAGTTGGACATTGAATAAGGAAGATTGAAGAATTGGTGGGTTGGAATTATGGTGCTGGAGATGAATATTGAAAGTGCCATGGACTGATAAAAGGGCAAACAAATCTGTGTTGGTAGAGGTAAAGGCAGATGGCTCTTCAGAGGCAAGGATGACAGGACTTCATCTTACATACTTTGGACATGTTGTCAGGAGAGACCAGTCCCTGGAGAAGGACATCGTGTTAGGTAAAATGGTAGGGATGTGAAAAAGAGGAAGGCCCTCCACGATATGGACTGACAAAGTGTTTGCCTCAATGAGCTCGGTGTAGGAGCAATTGTGAGGAGGGCGCAGGGCCGTGTGGTGTTTCGGGCTGTATATGTATATACATTTGTATATATATATACATTTGTTCACACCTTTCCTCCTGCCCCACCCACTATCTATTTCTGTTCTTTCTCTCTCTCCCTTTTCCTGTGAAATATATTTCCATGAAACCTATTAATTCTGATTACCACTCATAAAACATATTTTCCTATTATTTAAAAAAATCTTTTGGTCTATTCAGATGCCCACTTATTATTACTTTTATTTTATTCTTTCTTTTCTTTCACTACTCTTTCCTCACCTTTCTTACCCATCTCTCTCCCATTTCCCACACCTCATGGTCACCACCCGAGCCAACCACCCGTAAAGGACACCACTAAGAACTGCACCACAATGCTGTACAAGCAGCAGTAAACCAAGGGAAAGAAAAAGAAAAAGAAATTGTGAAATGACCCATTTAGAGTTAATGATGCCCTGCATAAGACACTCAATGTGTCTGTCTTCTTTGATCTTTCTGCTCTTCCATCATCAGGGTGTGACCTTCACCCTCAATGTCATATTTTTGCATTTTTACACAATGGCCCATTATTGAGACCACAATCCAGAAAAACAAACTAGAAGGCCATTGTTCTAAAGTATATTTCTGTTATGGATGATGCTTCTTAAGAAATTTTAAGATCATTTTTGCATAGGACTTTCTAAGAATAAATTCTTGGGTAGCACTATGTCTTATCTGTATTCAAAGACAGTCAAGAAGTAGAACATTATAGAGTAATCCATTACTGCTCCATTGAATTTAAGTTGTGCTATTAAGAGAGAAGGAACTGTGAGAATGTAGTTAATAGATAACCTCCCCAGCACCCCAATTCAAATACATCAGTTCTTTTTAGATCTTTTTTTTTTTTCAAAAAAATTTTTATTGGGAGTTAATATAGTTATAATATCATTCCATAGTTCAATCACATCAAGCAGTATTGTACAATTGCTACCACAGTCAGTTTCAAAATATTATCTTCCTTTTGAACTCCTTGACCTCAGCTCCCTTTTACCCTACCCCACCCCCACCCCTACCCCCACCCAACTATATGCTCCACCAAACTCTTTTCATACTTGCTCTCTCTATAGGTTAATCAATCCTGGGTTTCATATACTGAAAAACAGAAAAAATATATAACAAAAGTTCAAGAGGGTCACCCCCAATAACAACATACATCTAAAATAAACCCCAATATTCAATGTCCAACTTTCAGTCGTGAGGATTCTGGTCTTCTTTACATCGAGTTGTAATCCATCCTGAAGGCTACAATCTTTGATCTTCATCAACAAGTGCTTGAAGTCCTCCTCACTTTAAGCAAGCAAGTTGTGTCATCTGCATATCATAAATTGTTAATGAACCTTCCTCCAATTCCGATGCCACATTCTTCTTCATATAAGCCAGCTTCTTTGATGATGTGCTCAGCATACAGGTTGAATACGTACGGTGAGAGGAGACGGCCCTGCTGCTTGTTCTCTTCACACAACTGCCTCGTGATCCACGCACGAGTTCTGCATGGGCACAAGGAAGGCTTCTCCTTCTCAAAGTTGTGCATGGTTTATTATGACCCACAGTCAAATGCCTTGGTATCTTCAATAAAACACAAGTAAATATGTTTCTAGTATTCTCTGCTTTCAGCCAAGAGACGACTGGCATCACCAACGATGCTCCTTGTCCCACGTCCTCTGCCAACTCCAGCCCGGTCCTTTGACAGCACCCAGTAAATGGCCCACTGACACTGTTCCTAGTGGATTGCCACCCCCACAGGCTTTCCCCGACACTCATCCCACTTCCACTCAGAGAAACCGGGTCATCCTCATTCACAGTGTGTGTGCCCCTGAGCCCATGGCCCATCCTCCAGCACTGTCTCTGACAACACCCTGCTTCCATTCAGGAGGCTTTCAACATCTGACAGTCTTCTGGAGCTATGCATAAGGTTTTCCTTGCTCCTTCCTCAAGAGTTGGGAATTGAGTCCTACATGGTCTGTTCTTAGTCGGGGAGTTCTGACTGAAAACTGTTGACGTTGAATGACCCTGCTGCCATTTGAAATACCAGTGACATCGCTTCCAGCATCCAAGCAACGCACAAGCCACCACAAGAAGGCAAACTCACAGACAAGTGGTGGCATTTTATTTTTCATGAGCGTACTTCCTAAAAAATGTTTTTAAATGTAGTAAAAGGCAAATATCAATAGAAAAAAGAGTAGGGGGTTGTATTATCTTAATAAGTGCTCTCTAGTTTGCCCTTCTGGGTTCTAATATCCATTCCAATGGCTACACAGAACACACAGACAAAATTTATGATGAAATAGTTTATTAAAGATGTTAACAAGTTGAAATGCCAATGAGAAATGCGATGGTTGAGTTGCTTATGAGGACATGTTACAAAGTTCTCTCAAGTCTGCTAATAAATGCCCAAAGGGCACACCACTCTGCTATAAGTCCCAACCCTAAGGAATTAATTTTAAATTCCATGGGTCAGCAAGTCCAGCTCCCTGAATTAAATGTCCAAAGGCACCCCATGTCAGTTAGCATCAGCCTGAAGGTACCGTTTGGGTGGGGAATAAAATGTTGGGTGTAATATGCATACAGGGAGGAGTGCGGGGGTGTGGGATAGATGGAGCAAAATGATGTCTTGGAAGAGTTGTATATTTGGGACTTTCACAATATCATTGGAATTATTCTGGTGTTGATTATACAAAAGAAATTATTACCAATATCTGCTCCGATAAAGATTTAGACTCTTAGAAATTCTTAGAAGCAGTTATAGGGTCCTTGTGCCAAGATCAACTGAGTGGCAATAGGTTTGATTTTTGCTCTACTTTTCTCAGATTTCTAATTGTGAAATAGTTCCTTGATCACTGCCAAAGGAATGATCTCTCAACTTCCTGCCATCAGACCTACATATTTATTTAAATTAATGTAAAGCATATCGATATGTCTTAAAGAGGCACAGATAGATACACCTAATTATTTTAAGTCTTACTTTGTCCTGATTTTAATGATAAATCTACTATTTGATAATTAGGCAAAATACTGACTTCAGATTTCAGCAAGTATTTTGTTAGGTAATTCTCGATCTATTTTCGTAAACTGAATTTTCTTATTAAAAAAATAATAAATTAATTTTCATCATTTCACAGTTTTAGTATAACATTCCAGATATGGTTGCTAGGTCAAGTGACAAATTGTCTTTCAAATCATGAAAGATATTGTTCTATTACTCTCAAAACATTTCTCTATCTCACTTCACCAGTATTTCATATGAGTGCTTGGATATCACATGTTGTGATTGTTATTAGTTCCCATCAACTCAGCTCTAACCTATTATAGTCTGAGAAAGAATGAAAAGTTGCCCAGTCCTGTCCCTCCAAGATCTTTGATATGCTTGACATGTACCTTTGATATGAGCTCATTGGTGAGACTAAAGGCTTCCTCCCCCCACTATCATGATCCCAATTCTACCTTACA
Source organism: Tenrec ecaudatus (assembly GCF_050624435.1). Lineage (NCBI taxonomy): Eukaryota > Metazoa > Chordata > Mammalia > Afrosoricida > Tenrecidae > Tenrec > Tenrec ecaudatus. Next base: position 900,276 of record NC_134537.1, on the reverse strand, counting down.
AATCCGGCTAGACCAGAAGATGTACACTGGTACAGATAGGAACTGGAAACACAAGGAATCCAGGACAGATGATCCTTTGGGACCAGTGATAAGAGTGGTGATTCTGGGAGGGTGAAGGGAAGGTGGGGTAGAAAGGGGAAATCGATTACAAGGATCTACATATAACCTTCTCCCTGGGGGACAGACAACAGAAAAGTGGGTGAAGGGAGATGTCGGGCAGTGTAATGCATGACAAAATAATAATGATTTATAAATTATCCAGGGTTCATGAGGGAGGGGGGAGCAGGAAGGGAGGGGGGAAATGAGGAGCTGATACCAAGGGCTTAAGTGGAAGGCAAATATTTTGAGAATGATGAGGGCAACAAATGTACATATGTGCTTGACACAATTGATGTATGTATGCATTGTGATAAGAGTTGTATGAGCCCCCAGTAAAATGATTTTAAAAAATCAACGTGGTGTGCTCACCTTCCCAATACGATTGCTGAAGACAAATGGGTATATAAGCAAATGTGGTGAAGAAAGCTGATGATGCCCAGCTATCAAAAGATGTAGTGCCTGGGGTCTTGAAGGACACCAGCTTGTGTGATCACAAGGTGTCACAGGAATCAGGTATCAGGCATCAAAGAGCAAAAAATCAAATCACTGTGAATGAGGGGGAGTGCAGAGTGGGGACCCAAGACCCATCTGTAGGCAACTGGACATCCCCTTACAGAAGGTCACGGGGAGAGTATGAGCCAGCCAGGGTGCAGTGTAGATTGCACAGTTCTACATAAAAATTTCCAGGAAAGAGAACAGAAAGGAATATTTTCCAAATCATTTTGAGGCTAGAATTTCACTTTAACATTCAGATGGTAAATTATACGATCACTAAGGATGAAAAAATGAGCAAGTACATTGCTGTGATTGGAAGAAGAAAAAAAATCCATGGTACAATTGTCCTAGTCATTTTCTCATCGATGCAGTTTTCAGTCGTCTTACAGTGTCTTAATAAGCACTCGTGGTCATCTTCTGTCATTAGAAAACTCTAGCAAGACTGCCTTTCTAGAATTAAAAAGAAATATTCACTATACTTTTCTGAACTGACCCCTCTGCTTTGAGTTGAGTTAAACAGTGCTGGCAGCTCTCCTTGGGAGCAGCTGTTTCGATTAGATTACTTTCAGAAGCATCCTCACATATTACCGAGCAAGCTTGTTACAGCCATCATCCACGGATCCTAGGGACAGGTTAAGACGCATTTTGTTTGGGCTTATCTTGCTCATCTAAGAACTCAGGAGAAAAATGAGGCTCTCTGTTCCCACAAGCATGCAAAGCCTACCTCGGGTCGCTGTGGTCCAAATCTACTTGCTGAAAGTGGATCTTTGTGTTGTGGGAGGAGTGTGAATGCAATCCCTAGTTGCAATACATTTCTAACTTACTTCAGATAATTCATGAATTAAAGAAGAAATAAAAATGTACATTAACAAAAATGTACATAAATATAACAGAAAATTTGTTTAATTCATCTACAGAAGCAGTTAAAGACTTAAAATATTAAATGTCAATATTGAAATAAATATTTCAGGTCAATGACATTAGATTCTATCTTGACACAACAGAAAAAGTAGAACAAATGAAAGTCAATGTAAACAGAAAGGAAGAAAGTAATTATTGCTATAATATAAAGTAAGGAAATAAATTATGAAACACCAAAATATTTAGTAAGATTAAAAGGTCCTCTTCAGAGATGAATCAACATGAATAAGACTTGTCAAACAGATCAGGGGAAAATGGAGAGAAAACACAAATCATCCCTATTACGAATGAGAGCTGATAACACCCCTGATTCCACATTCACACCTTTCAGGGCTTAAAACTCAGGTATCTTTGGCAATTGTTAGTTCCAGAGCATATGAAATTCTCATGCAAAAGGACCTTATACACTGTAGGATACAGAGTTAATGAAATCATGCGTCCTCATCTCAAAATTCAGTAGCATGCCTGGAAAAGAGATCCAAATAACTCGAATATTTGCAGCTCATTTTATGGGCCTCTAATGCGGCATAGGGGTTGGGCGCTGCTAACTTCCAGGTCATAGTTCGAAACCATCAGCGTTTACAAGGGGACAAGATAAGGGTTTCTACTCCTGTCAAGTCTCAGAAATCCACAGAAGAGAGCTATCCTGTCCTCCTGGGTCACTATGATTTGGAATCAACTCTGTAATAGTAAGTTTGGTTTGGTTTTTTGAAGTTTGCTCCTGCTCTGATATTCTAGACAATGAAAGAAAATTCAGGTTATTAGATGCACATTTTCTATATCATAAAACTGTTCCTTGGCTAAAATATTGCTCCTTTTTACTTTTTACTAAATAAATATCTAGGTTAAATATATATTAAGACTCAGTAAAATAGGAGTAGTAGATAGAATCATTTATTTGTTTGTATTCCAGTGTCAATAATTATTTGTTATTGAAGATACATCTCAGCAAATAATTCAAAATTTTGAATAAAAACTAAACTCATTTACAGTTTTGTGATATAACTGTACTATTGTGATATTTCCAGATATAGATTATATTTATACAATTTCATAGAGTGTGCTTATGCTTCCAGAAAGTCAATTCAGGATCTATACACTACAAAAGGCATGTTTATGTCTCTCAAAATTCAGTTATTTGAGAGTCACATAACCCACATGGACATGGCTTGTCGTGATGTTTTGGCCATCGCTCCTCAGAGGTGTCTAACTTCCAGGCCCAGGACTCGGCTTCGTGTAGTTCCCAGTCCCCATTCTCACACCACTCATTCCCAATAGATCCGTGTCAGACACATACCAGCGTGAGTATAGCTTTCAATGGTTAGATAAATATCTCTGTGATATTTTGTTTTTGCTTTTGAGAGAGTACTCAATCATCTCGGAATCATTATGAGACAAAAGAAATGTGATGTTAAGGTCAGGGAAGTCGGATACTATGTTGGGCCTGTGCTGGGGTAAATGTTACGTCTTCACTAACAACCCAAAAACTGAGGTAGGGGAAAGATCAGCGCCTTGGAAGACAACTAGATACTCTCAGGGGAAAGAGGGAAAACCGATTACGGGGATTAGTCAAGTTCACTAGAATCCTAAACCCTCAATTGACCAATGCGACCCTCCACTGATTCTCGAAGACATGGAAAAAGACATACCGGATAAATCTCACATCCTTCCAAGACTTCAAGCGATGAGACTGTGGCAAGGACCCTTATCTCACATAGTTGTAGGTCCTGGACGTTGAACCTTTTTTCCAGAGGCTCACACACTAGTATTATTAGCTTGCTGGCCAAACAAGGTAAAAAGAAACAATACTGTGAAAAAGCGCACCTCAGGAAGGACAAGAACTAGCTGCCTACATACAAGGTGCATCTATTTGTCTCAGCTTGCTAGGGCTGCCACACAGAAACAAAAATGTCACAGGGGTGCCTTTAAGGAACCAGGATATCTTGCCCGCCAGCCGACTAACAGGGACAATCTCAAGGAAGGCGCTTTGGAGCCCTCTCCGCCGCAGAGGCGAGCTGCCGGACTAGTGCATTCCTGGCCTTGTGAGATAAATGCGTTACTGTCTTCCCATAAACACGCCTTTCCTCCTTGTGCATCTGGGTCTCTGCGCCAGCGCTCCTCTCTGTAAAGTGGGCACCACGCCAAAGGATTCGGGTTTAGGACACACCTCTTTATCAATGAGTTGATTAGTATAACACAACACTGTGCTTACCTAAAGGGTCGCCTTTTAGTAAGGGGAGCAAGAGTTACCGAACAGAACTATAACATAAATACTTCAAATAAATGGCTTTAACAAATATAAATTTGTTTTCTCACCGTTTGCAGATATTGATTCTAAGGAAACACTCTCTCTCTCGGGGAAAGTCCGTGTCTATAAATGTAGCTAGTTTCCTGATTTTGTGTAGATACCGTCTGTCTTGGAATCAATCCTACTCAATATCTGCTTGCATAATCTGCTATTTTTACCTCTTATAAAATGTCAACTGAAAGTACACCCTACACTAATCATGCTTCATTAAAATAGCAGGCAATTCATTCACAAATGGAAGTATAATAAAAAATATAGAGGTTGGAATTAGCACAAATGTAATGGAACACAACTCAATTCATAAAAAGATGTGAGACTTCATCTTTGGGGGACCATACGCAACTGCCCTCACGGGAGCTGCACCGCGAATGGACCAACCATTGCTTCCTCGGCCTGGGTGAGCACTCGGTACATTTTTGCATCGTGCCCTGAACCTGGAGCCCCACAGAGGTCCCGCTGTGCTGTGCTCCACCTGTTTTGCACAGCTTATAGAATTGATACGCTTATAGAATTGAACGAGGTCCTCGTTGTTAACTTTTGGTTAAGGAGTTAAGCAACTCCTTAGTTATGAGTGATTAGGAGTTCAAATAAATATTCTCAAAGTTTAAAATACAGGCATCCTTTGAATGAAAAAAAAAATCTCATACACTGTTCCAATGTTATTTGAACTCCTGAAATCAATACCAAAATCAATTGTGAGATAATTTTCGAAGTCAATACATTGTTCCCCAAATCACTGAGATAGTTAAAGTTTATTGTGTCAACCTGGTGAATAAACACATGTGAGATTAATTGAAGGGCAGAGAGATAAATAGTTCAGTGAGTCTCACCTTTCTAGTTCTCCGGTCTCTTGCTTTGTGACGGTTGGATGGGAGAGTGCAGCTTCTTAGCCAGTTCCCTGCTTCAGCTGGCAAGGCTCACTTTCTGCAAGATAACCCTGAGGGGAAGCCAAATGGACCTACCCCAATGCAGCCCTGGGTGCTGGAGCAGCCGTGTGGAGACGCCTGACACGCTCACTGATTCAGCTTTCCTCCTTCAGCCGGCGTCATTGCCAGTGCTTTGTGAGATGGTGGAGGACTTTGTGGATTGGTGTTGGACATGTGGGCTAATGTTGGATTTATAAGTATGGACAGCACTGGGTTGGGGTGCTTTCTTAATGTACACTTACCCTTTATATAAAACTCTCTCTTATACATATGAGTTTCTGTGGATTTGTTTCTCCAGTCTGCCCAGACTAACACAGTCACTTAATTTTTTTAAATCATCATGTGGAATTAAACTAACTGGTTTGCTTGTCAGAAGCGTATCAGTTCTACAAGCTGTGCAAAACAGGTGGAGCACAGCACAGGTGACTTTTCAAAATCAAGCCTATATTTCTGTCAATATGCTCAATGTAAATGGAACATTAACAAACATATTAATATCAATGGGCTTTCTAATGTTAGTATGCAAGAGTCTCTCAAAACACCTCCCACCTCCCAACCCTCGCCTGTGCTCAGCGGAGAGCACAGTTGGCTGGGCTGAACATTTTTTAGCTTCATTGAGAAGCATAGCTTATTTACGGGTGCCACATGCATGGCATGGTATGAAATTATAGACTTAGCAAGTGAGAGGTTTATCCAATACTGTGGCCAAAGCTAATTATTCCCGAGCATGTTGTAGTCGTGAATTAGTTCCTGGCATAGGAGCAGAGCTAACATGCAGTTAAGATGTATTTATACGTCCTCATCAGTAGCTGTATCTGTTCTTATTCGTCAAGAGATAAGTCAGATGGTACTCATACAAGAATGTTAAATGTTTTAAAATTTATCTGAACACAGGAATGTTTAAATAGATCCACCAAGCTTTATAAAAAACAGAAATAATTCAGTTTATATCAAGATTTTGGCTGTGGTAACAAAACTTTTAAATGCATATGCATAGCTAGGTAGACTATACCTAGTTACATTTAAGTAACAGACTAGTCCTTTTGTTTTGTTTGTATTCATAAAACTGAGGAGCTGCTTCACTGCAGCTTAGTAAAATCCAAATTAATGTAGGATTTTAATGTAAAAAGGAAATCATAAAAGAGAGTGGCTGGCTACACAAATGTAATCAATAACAGTGGCTCACACACAGAAATAAGTGAGTTAGTATATTTTCTGCTATGTATGTTTTCAACTGCAACAATAGTAAAAGTGAAATTAACTATTTCTCCAGGAGTAAGCTGATACATTAAGCCCTTGAACTAAAATTCACTCTTCTTTCCCTTTTCTGGCAAATTAACGTACAGATCAGTGTGTTTCGAAGGCCTTCGCATTCCTCCCAGTCTAAATATTCTTCAGCGGCTCCTTTCTCTTTAGCCTCACAGTGTTCAGCAGCCGTCAGCTATTGTTTTTGGTTTTTGTTAACCTCTTCCATTACTTTATAACAATATTTACAGGTCTTTCTTTGCTGCTGGATTTAACTCTTTGGAAGTGAATACCATGTCAAATTCACATTCTATCCCAAAATTCTCATATAGTAGTTACATGACTTTATATCAACAAACTGGAAAATCTGCCACCCCCATTTTTCTCCTCCTCTACTTTACTGACAGCTGAAATTTTCTGCATCCAGGGGTGGCCCCACATAAGCACCCTTACCCAGAAAGCTGTTGGCACTCTGTCGTGTTTTCCCTGAACTTGGACTCATGTGAGTGTACACTCACAGCCTGTGTTTTATCTGCGTCCTGGTCCACCATTCTGTGTCACTGGTATGCAGCTACATGAGTCTGAGGAGGGACACAGGGACTAGCCTCAGACTTAGGGACTTGAGTTGGATTGAGCTGGGATACTTTCTTACTCTTGATAGAAAACCTCACTGCCATCATGCTCATGCTGACTCAGAGCAATCCTATAGGACATGGTGCAACTGCTCCTGTGAGTTTCTGAGACTGCAATTCTTTGATTGTATGTTGGGCTGCAATCAACAAGGTTGGCTGTTCAAAATCACTAGTCACTTGGTGTGAGAAAGATTGGCCTTTCTAGCTTTCTATTCCCATAAAGAGTTACAGTCTTGCCCACAAAATGAAAAGAATACATAACCCTCTTAAAAGGTGGATAAAGGACCGAAGAGTTACAGCCTTGATATAAAGCTCTTTCCTCTACATAGATGAATGCTACTACATTTGTGCCTTTTACCAACCTGACACATGGCGGAAACTGAGCCAATGTTTGTAAATGAAAGTAGACAACGGAAAACTTTACCCTTATGAAATCATAGCATTTCAAGGGGAAAAAAATCTACTCTGTGTTCACACAGGGATGGCTTCCAAATCCAAAAAATAAAGAAGATAAACAAACTCATAGCCTTCACATCAATGCCAACTCCTAGTGACCTTATAGCAGTGATTCTCAACCTGTAGGTCATGGCCCCTTTGCGTGTCAAATGACCCTTTCACAGTAGTCACCTAAAACCATTGGAAAACACATATTTCTGATGGTCTTAGGTGCTGAGACACCACTCCTCTATCCATCTCCAGGCGGGATACCCACATGCAGATATGCCCACATATAAGCACCCAGCAAGAAGACTGTTACCCATGCTACACCATGCTTCAAAACAAAATTTCATTTATTTTTCATTAGAAATAAATATTTCACAATATATAATTGCATATTGTTTTGTGATTAATCACTGCACTTTAATTATGTTCAATTTGTAACAATGAAAATACATCCTGCAGATCAGATGTTTACATGATGATTCATAAGAGTAGCAAAATCACAGTTATGATGTAGCAATGAAAATAATTTCATGGTTGGGGTCACCACAACATGAGGGACTGTATAAAGGGTCACAGCATTAGGAAGGCTGAGAAGCACTGCCTTATATCTGGGGAGAATTGCCCTTGTGCGTTTCAAAGATTCTAGTTCTTTACCCGTGGAGTGTTTGGTGGTTTCTAACCGCTGACCTTGAGCTTCGCAGCCCGGAGGCATAACCACAATGCCCCCAGGATGCCTCTAACCACAGGCTGTTTCCTCTTCTTTACTTCTTTGATCCCTAAGTGACAATCCCACTATTGGATGGAAATTGCACCTTTTAAAATAATTTATCATATTCTGAAGTAAGGAATTGGCTCTGTTTCTGTGAAAATTTCCTTGTCATGTTTTAGGGATTTAGGAACAAAAAGATCCAGGCCTATGAAAAGTATAATGAATCCCAGTTTTGCCATTTGTGATGGGAATTCAACTAAGGAAGCAGATTACCTTCATCATGGACTAATACCCCAGAGTCAGTCACATGCCTGCTCCACGATGGAAAGGCATCATGGAAGGCGAGTAAACACTTCAAAATGAACTCCCTAAGTCGGTCAGTTGGTGAAGAGGAAGTGATCACCCCAGCCAACTTCAAGCTCAACACTGCCCTTCCCCTTTGGCAGGCTGAAAACTAATCAGTAAATCATGGATGCATTTCAAAATTAAAATCCCTTTCCCATAGTGATTAAAATATTTGCACAGGAAATATTAGCTAGTAAGTGTCTAAGAATTCAAGGAATAACAGATAATCTCAAAGAGAATTTTCTAAAAATACTCAATTTCTCATAGGAAAAATTTAGGGTAACACAGATGTTGAAATATCATTTAGTGAATGTTACTTGATCATCAGAACATTCACTCTTTGTATAAATTTTCAGCTTGCTTAATTTCAAATTTTATTTAAGACTGTTAAATTGTTATTTTTCCATGAGAAGCTTAAAAACTACAGGAATACTTTTCTATGCTTGGGAAATATAGCTTCTCCTCCTCCCAATCTTTAACACACAATACAAATACATTATAAAGCCAATAGTCAGTTTACTGAAAATAATATGAAAGTCATTGTTGTTATATGTAAATAAATAAATAAACCAAATATCGACTGTGTAAGACAACATTAAGAAAATGGCTTGTGTATTTATTCAATAAATGTTTCCTAAAAGACTCTCCTTGAAGCAAAGCAATTTCATTTTCCTTTTTATATTATTCTCAGTGGTTATAAACTTAATTAGCTTTGTATGATTCATATTTATTTGCATTCATGATAAATGAAATCTCTCTTAGCATAACTTTCAAAAATCAAAATATGAACTAAAATGGTGTAAGTTTGATTAGGGAAACAAGAACAATAAGAAGTGATCATAAAGACTAGAAGGTAATTGGTATCTGGGTGGCTCTGTTTATAGTAACAGTGGGACATACGTCTCAGGGCCCTTTGCTGTTCAACCACACTTTGTGAGAGCATGCACGATAATGCCAGTCGTCCTGCATTTGAAATTCGTGGGATTTAATAGCATGAAGAGACGACGAAAGCAAAACCAAGACGTTGCCACGGTCCATCCTGACTCACAGTGACCCGTGGAGCAGAGTAGCACTGCCCAGAGGATTTTCAAGGCCGATGTCTTTACAGTAGGAGCCCTGGTCTTCCAGTGGTTCTTGCTTTAGCCTTTTACTCCTCAGGGCCAGCAGTTAGAAACTACCGCCCCTCTGAGGGAAAAGATGGGCATGGTACTCACCCCATGAAGAGCTGTAGCACTTAATGGCTCCTTGTGGCAGGGGCGGTTGATGGGAAATGGGGAGCTAATAACAAGAAGGATAAGAAAGTGTTCTGAAATTGATTGTGGTAAATGGCAGTACAACTCTTTGATATGATAGAAGAACTATTGAATTTTATGGATTATGGGCATAGGGATTATGCCCCCAATAAAACCGGTTGTTAGTTTTATAGGAGTTACAATCTCTGAAACCCACAGGGCCAATTCTACTCTGTTCTATAGGGTTGCCATGAGTCAGCATTGACATGAGGGCAGTCAGGTGATTTGGGAAATTTTTACAGAAACAAATTACCACATCTTTTTCCCCCAAATTGGATGGTCAACTGTTGAATAGAAGCTGATGGCTCTGTGAACCTTCACCCACTTTACAATAAAAAGTTCTTAAAACATTTAACAATTTTTTAAAAGACTCTATGAGGAGCTAATACTAAGAGCTCAATTCGATTGTTATGATTTGTAAGAGCTCCCCAATAAAATAATTAATAAAAGTAAAAGAAAACAAAAATTAGATCATGAGTTGAAACGGCTAAACTTTCATTTAGTCCCCAAGCACATTAACCACTATGTCACCAGGGCTCCTAAGGAAACATAAATTAATCTAAAGGCTTTTTAACCTTAAAATCAAGGTGGTCTATTTTGCTAGTTCTCAATAGTCTTAAGTACCTGAATTCAAATGAGAAATTTTTATTTTACAAAATGATTTAAAAAATCAGATTTTTTAAAAATCATTGTATTTGGGGCTCAGACAGCTCTTATCACAATCCATACATCCATCTGTGTGTCAAGCACATTTGTGCATATGTTGCCATGATCATTTTCAAAACATTTTCTTTCTACTTGAGCCCTTGGTATCAACTCATTTTCTCCCTCCCTCATGAACCCTTGATAATTTATAAATTTATTTCTCCATGTCTTACACCAAATGCCATCTCCTTTCCCCTGGGAAGGGTTAATATGTAGATCATTTTGATTGGTTCCCCTTACTCTCCTGGTATCACTTATCTCATTATTGGTCCTGAGGGGTTTATCTGTCCTGGATTCCCTATGTTGCTGCGAGCTCTTATCTGTGCCAGTGCACATGTTCTGGTCTAGCCAGGTTTATAAGGTAGAATTGGGGTCAAGATAGTGGGTGGAGGATGCATTAAAGAACCAGAGGAAAGCTGTAGGTTTCATCACTGCTATTCTGCACCCAGACTAGCTCGTCTCTTCTTTATGACCCTTCTGTAAGGGCATGTACAATTGTCTACAAATGGACTTTGGGTCTCCACTCCACCCTTTCCCTCATTCACATTTATATGATTTTTTGTTCTGGGTCTTTGATGCCTGGTATCTGATCCCATCAACACCTCATGATTACACAGGTTGGTATGCTTCTTCCATGTAGACTTTGTGTTTCTTCCATGTGGGCTTCCATGTGTTGCTTCAGAGCTAGATGGCCACTTGTTTATCTTCAAGCTTTTAAGACCCAGACACTATATCTTTTGATAGCTGGGTACCATCAACTTTCTTCACCACATTTGCTTATGCACCCATTTTGTCTTCATCAATTGGGTAGAGAATGTGAACACTATGGAATGCCAGGTTATTATACCAAAGTATTCTTATGTTGAGGGTATATTTGAGTAGAGACCCAATGTCTGTCTGTTACTTTAATAATTAACATATAAATTGATTTCCCTATCATTATATATAAATATATTTACATATGTGCATGTCTGTATTAAGAACTCTACAAATGCCCTTTGCCTCCTCATCCTTTCCTCTATTTCCTTTTACTTTCCTCTTGTCCACTATCATGTTCAGCCTTCATTTGGGTTTCAGTAATTCCTCTCAGCTACATTGCCCTTGATCAAACCCCACCAGGCATCCTATGCTCTCTCTCCTCAACATCAAGTTTAGAACCCTTGTTGGTTGTTCCTTTGTCCTTGCATTTGTTGGCACCCAACTTCCTTTCCCTTGCCTGACAGTCCCATTGTTTTCTCCTCCAGATTGTTTATCCCGCCTCTGGATTGTTTATCTGGATAGGCATACAGAGACAATAATAAGCATTAAAACAAAACAGAGCAAAACAAAACAGCAAAAATTAATTAATTAAAAAACAATTACAAAAAAAAGAAAAGTCTATAAATAGTTTGTTTGTTTGTTTACCTTTTGGAGTGTTTTCCAGTCAAGTCTTATAGGGTGCCATGCCCTGACCCCAAAGTCTATTTTTGGTATTTCTGGGGACTTTATTACTTTGCTCCCCTTGGGGTTTGGTTACATGCCCTTAGTGTTTTGCCCTAGTGTGGTGCAGTCAGATTGGGCACAATTCCCACACTGTCTCCAGTGTTGTCCCCCCGTAGTGCTATGGGTCAGTGAGGGACATTGTGTCTTCTGGTAGGGCCAGCCCTATCGTCCTCTCTGTGCATGGGCTCCTCTGAACAGGAATATTGTCCTCGAGGCTTGTTGAGCCAGGAGGTGCTCCACTCTCTCTCCTTCCCTCTTCATTTGCGCCTACGTGCTCTGATCAGATGTGCCCCTCAGATGTGCCCCTGAGCTGTAGCTTTGGTGCTCTCCTCTGAAGTGCATTCTTCAGGGTGGGGGTGCAGAAGGGGGATCCACATAGTTGGGATTGGGGCCAGCCCAGCAGGCCTCTCTATTGGTTCCCTGCTTCATGCCAGTATGTTGCATCATGTTTGACACACTGGGTTGAAGTCTGGTCCCTCTCTCCCTCTCCTGTGAGATATAAACCATACTCTCCCCTTGGGTGGGCTGGTGCCCTGTGCTCCTGCTACCCGTGTCCTCTTCCTTTCTTTCCTTCCTCCCCCTCCTTTTCAGTTGGCTGCCACGTGTGTCCCTGGATTGGGTCTGGCCCCTGCCATAGCACCTGGACCTCACCCCAGGGATGTATGTATATACTAGGTTTTCCCCAATGCCCTTTTTTCAGTTTTAAGCTTACCTCAGTAGACCCTTGTTGTACTTGTCTTTTTGTGCTTGGCTTACTTCGCTTAGCAGAATTTCCTCCAATTCTTCCCCGGAAATGATGTGCTTCATGCGTTCATCTCTGCTTTTTAAGGGTGCGTAGTACTCCATTATATGTCTGTACCACAGTTTTTAATCCATTCATCCATGGATAGAAATTTGGGTTGTGTCCAACTCCCTGTGATTGTGAACTGTGTTGTGATGAGCATCGGAGCACAGATGGCTGGCTGTGATTGGTTTCTTGGCTCTTCTGGGTTTATGCCCAGTGGGGGGATTGCTGGGTCATGTGGTAGCTTGATTTCCATCTGTTTTAGATATCACCAAATCTGGAATTGGGGTTTTGATGTCTCTAAAATCACAGCTAGGCTATCTAGCATTTAAATATTCATCATATAATATGTAAAGATGATATATAGTGATGTGGGTTCACTAAACCCTACTGTCACTGAGAATCTGTTCAGTTAATAATCAATCCCTGAAGCAAAGTATGCATATAATTCAACAGAATTCCAGCAAGTTTAGATAGTAAAGATTTTGGAAATTTTAAATTAGATGTTTAAAATATAACTAGCAACTTTCATTTAGTGAGCACAAATTATGTGCTAAATTCTATTCTAAACATATCCCAGATGTGCTGTTTTATTTATGGTGTGGCTTATTGGTCCAATTGTGGGAAATTGGGGAGGGGATGTATTTTTTCAGATAGAGGTGTAATGCATAATGTTGCCTTTGTCTCTGATCCCTATCAGAAAGAACTTCAAGGCTTTTTAGCTGTCACAAGCAAAGTTGCATCCTCTGCATATGATAAATTGTTATTGAGACTTCTGATCCTAATGTTACCTTCTTCATGTAGTCCAGCTTTTCAGATTATCTTTCAGCATAAGTATGAAGAAAAAAATAGAACCCAGACCCAGAACTTTCCTAATTTAAACCACAAAGTTTCCCTTTGTTTTGTTCAAACAATTAGCTCTTCATCTATGTACAGAATCTCTATGAGAACAAGTAGTGTTTATGTTAAATGGAGAAAGACAGGAGTTGTCCAGAACACCCATTATGTAGCAATCAAGAAATCAAATGACTTATTATATTAGGCAAATCTAATGAAAAAACTTAAAGTGTCAAAGAACAAAAATGTTACTTTGAAGAATAAGGAGCCAGGTTATTTTCAATCACCTCATGTACATATGAAATCTGGACAATAAAAAAGAAACCTAAAAATGAATTCATGCTTTTGAATTATGGTATTGTTGCAGAACATAGAATATATGATGGCCTTCCAGAAGAATGAACAAATCTATCTTAGAAGTACAGCCAAATGTCTCATAGGAGATAGGATGGTGAGACGTCATCACATGTGCGCTGATCATGTTATCAGGAAGGCCCAATCCAGCAGAAGGACGTTAAGCTTGGTCTAGTTGGGGTCAGTGCAAAAGAGGAAGACTTTGTATAAAACGGACAGACACCATCACTGTAATAATGTGCTCAAACATAGCAAGAATGGAGGATGGAGGCAGCCTGGCAGCCTTTGGCTCTGTTAGTACAGAGGGTCGCTAGCAGTCAGACCCAGCTCAGTGGGACCTAACATCAACACAACAGTTGTTTCTACAAATCTTTCTCTACTGAATTGAAGCGTTGTTGGTAACTTAGCAGAAGCCCCGCCCCCCCCGCCCACTTCTTTCTTATAATTACCACTTCATTTTCAAAAACAAAGTTATTGTTATAGGTTCACAAATCCTCTCCCAATAAAAACCAAAACCAATGCCACTGAGTTGATTATAATTCATCGTTACCCAATACCATACCTTAGATTCTACAAAATCTTAGAGGACCAATGACTGTGAACACATCAGTAGTAATGAAAACTACAGCACTGCTTGTAGCACCAGCAGACAAAAGCATGTGATTTGAAGCCTAAGTGTAATAGATTGATAATAACAATTATTAGAAGCTTCACAAAGTAAATAATCACTGCGTTTTCACTTTATATGCATATTGATACATGGAATTTGGGTTTATGTAAAATGCATTTGTTGTTTAACTAACTACATGGATATTTTTATTTAAATTATAAATTTCTGATGAAACACTGCACAAATTTTTTAATTATTATTAATTGGGAGTTAATACATATATCATTCCGTAGTTCAATCACATCGAAGAGAATTGTGCAATTGCTATCCCAATCAGTTTTGAAACATTCTTTTTTTCTTCCTGGACTCCTTGACATCGTTTTCCTTTTACTAGCCCCCACCACTGTACTACTTCCTCCACCCCCACCCCAAGATACCTTTCTTCTACTTGCTGTCCTTACAGGTTCATCAATCCTGGGTTTCACATACCCACAACCAGAAAAACATATTACGCAACTTCATCGGGGTATCGCCTCAGAGATACATCTAATATGAACAGTCAACCACAACAAAGAGAAATACAGAAAATGTTGTAAACCAGATCAGGTCCAGCATGCATCAGAGGGGTTAAAACTGAAAAAGTTTTAGCTGTTCGAGTCAGATTTATGCCTTTGATCTATACTCATCTCTCCAAAACACTGTTTAGTAACCACTTTCCTCTCCTCCCTCCACAGAATGTCCATCACAGGTTTGCTGGAATAATGCGCATTATTACTGTTATTATACAGCATATAAGGCGCGGATGTAGCGAGACCATGTTTGCCCACCTATCAGCACTTCATCTTGGTACAGCTGTCTTCTGCTTCTTCAGACACCGTGTATTTTCCGACTTGGTGCAGTCTGAATCCCCTGCACCCACCTAATTACAACATTGTGTAAAGAAACTAATAAGAAAACACAATATTAAAGAAAACAAAAAATAAGGTTTTCATTTACATCATAACTGACTTACAAGAGAGACAACAAAGAAAATCTGTCATATGTCAATGGCAACCTGTACAATGGAGAAGAGAATGTGAATGGTGTACTGATGGGATGTGCTGTATCTTTCTTCTCTATCAAGTTTTTAAGCAATGGAGGCCTTCACTGTTCTGCCAAAGTTCTCTTCTCTCTGTCCTCTATCATTAGTTCCTGGGTCATTGTGGAGATCCCTATGACCTATATTATGAAATGTGCTACGCTAATAATAATAAGATATTATTTTCAGCTTTACTGCTCCCCACTTGTATTTCAGATTTATATATTTCCAGATGCCTTCTTGACATTTCATGGAAGACAAAAGGCATGTCAAATAGCACATACACAAAAAAAGTATTCATGGTATTTTCCCTCAAACCTTGACGTTGTTTTTGTCTTCTTAACTCAGTAATTGGCAAATAATTCATCCAGTCATCTAGTTCCAGATAAGATTTTTCTTTGTCAATTTTTTATGTATTGACCACTTTTAGATAACTATTAGTCTGGAGAGATCCAGGTTACCTACATAGATGACAAAAGTTAGAATTTACTTCTATATATTGTATCCTCAAGGACGTGAGTGGCACCTTATTAAATCTAAAGAAAAAATTCTCAGATTAACAAGGTTAAAGAAAAGGTTTTTAATGATTTATTAGTGTATGATTAATATGGAAATAGCCTTAATGCCAAATTGGTCCTTGGAATATTTCATCAGCATTAGCAGCATTAAGTCTATGGCTTTAGTTAGCATTTTCTGATTAATAGAATATTTTCTGTTACATTGACATTGTGGGTTTTATTAAGTACTATATGGAGTAAATATAAGTTACTATGTCTTATTATTGCAGGTAAATAACAGTTACTAATTTCTGCATAGTTCTTGATAAACCCAGTGTTTTCACAAAATTTTATCTTCATTCTATCAATAAATCAATAAATTATTTTCATTACCTAGTTTTAAATTTTTGTGATGAAGCATGAGTCAAAAAGAAAAAGGCAGAATGTCCTATGTACAACATGGGCAGCATGGAGGCTTTCACAGGCAATAGATGTAATTTTTCGCTCTATTAGGGACCAAAGAGGTTGCATAAGGACCATGCTTCTCATTCATGTGGGCTATGTTATTAGATATGATTTTTACTTTAAGGATATGTGTTTTTAAGATGACTATGCCAAGCTACCATGAATCTAACTATCATAGATCTCTTAATTAAAACATATGAAACAATAAAAATGTGAGCTATATTTGATTCTTTGATTACATGCAGTTTTTCCTTGCTAAAGCTGGGAATATATTGGGGAAATGATTTGGCTACTTATTATTTTTACATAGATCTACAAAGCCAAATTCGCATTAATTTATCATTGACATGGAGTTTAAACCTCTTAGCTGCATAAGATTGGGGAATGCATTTCAGAGCTTAATTAAATTGTTTATGTGAATTTATACGGTATCAGAACTGTGTTTTCAAAGAATATAAAAAAATAAAGCAGAAGAAGGCCAATTCTCTGGCTTATTTTTTCTATTCTTATCAACATTTCACTAGGATTACATATACAATTTCTGACCAGTACAACCTGAAGGATTTGATTTGTTTCCTTCCTGAAAGTTTATTTATTGTGTTGATTGATACACATCCATCATGGAATGCTGCAAAACCCTCCAAGTCTGAAGATTTAAGCTAACACCGAGTGACATGCAGTGTTGGGCCCTTATATTGCATACATTGACGGTTTAATAAGTTATAAGCTGGTTAGTTTATTTTATTATCTGGTTATGTTTTAGTAGTTCATTCATCCTACCGTGTTATGTGGATGGATCACCCTTTCAGGACAGATTTTATGTTGGCAAGTATTTTGTAATAGAAGGTTCTTATAAATATATGATACATGTATTCTGGAGGTGGATAGGTTGAAATAATGTAGGAGGAAAATCATTTTCTGTCATTTTCTCTGATTGAGTAAAGTTTTAAAACTTTTTTATGTGAGTTGGATGAAATTTCACAGTGCAAATTACTTTTCTACATAACAACTGATGCACATTTTGTCTTGTGGCATTGGTTACAATCCCCATTATATTTCAACATGCTTTCCATTTTCTCCATGGTTCCCTTTTAATTTGTCCTCCTGCCCTGCTCTTTCTTGTCTTCTGAGCTTTGTGTTTGCC
The DNA here is from genome assembly GCF_050624435.1 of Tenrec ecaudatus. Lineage (NCBI taxonomy): Eukaryota > Metazoa > Chordata > Mammalia > Afrosoricida > Tenrecidae > Tenrec > Tenrec ecaudatus. The sequence continues at coordinate 882,904 of NC_134537.1, read as the reverse complement.
AAGTGTGGTTACCTTGGCCTGGCTTGATCCATTATTCTGAGGACGTTCTCCTCTGGTATTCTTGTACACTGTTTAGACCTGTTTCAAAGTTTATCATTCGGAATGGGACCACTCCAGGCTTGAAGCATGTCTAAAGGTCACAGTCTCTGTGGTTCACTAGTCTATACCAAACTCATACATTTGGTATTTTTTGTGATTTTGAGGTTTATTCTCTATTGTTTTCTTTTCCTTTTTTTCTTCCAAAAACAACCAGCAACAACACATACAAGTGCTCTACACTCAGTACACAGATTTATTTACTCTGAGACCTGAGCAGTGAAAGTTGTGAGTGGTTACTTACTGGTACCTCAGACCATAAATTACATCAAGGACAGTGTATTCTACTTGAAATATACTGCATTTCATTTGAAAATAACTTATTCACGTGAGTATTACCTAATGCAAAAAGGCTCCTTCCCAACAGCACAAAGGAAATATATATACTTACCAGATTTATTTCTATGCCAAAAAGAAAAAAAAACTATTATCATGAGTCCATGCCAGAGCTTCGTGATAGGATTTCCAAAACTGTACGTCTCTATGGGTGCAGACAGCTTTCTCTTCATCCCTTGGAATGTGTTAGACTGTGTTGTCCATAGAAACAAATCCAGTGACACTTGCATATGTGTAAGAAAGAGCTTTACACAAGCTTTACATGTGGTGCTGAAGGGATCAGGTAGCAGACACCAAAGAACAAAAACCATCCTTGTGTGATCACCTTCCCCACATAAATGCTGAAGATGAATAAGTAAGTGTGGTGAAGAAGGCTGATGGTGCCCGGCTATTGAGAGCTATAGCATACCGGAACTTAAAGGCTTGAAAGTAAATAAGCGGCCATCTAGCTCAGAAGCAACAAAGCCCACATGGAAACAGCACACCAACATGTGTGATCATGAAGGGCCGAGGGGACCAGTTTTCAAACAACAAAGACGGGGGGTGAGGGGGGCGGGGGGGAAATCATATCATCATGAATGAGGGGAGTGCGTGATGGGGACCCAATGCCCATCTGTAGACAGCTGGACATCCTTTGCAGAGGGATAGTGGGGAGGAGATGAATCACTCAGAGTTCAGTGTAGCAACAATGAAACTCAAAACCTTCCTCTAGTTCTTGAACGCGTCCACCACCCACCCCCCAATTATCATAATCCCAATTCTGCCTTGCAGTCCTGGTTAGACCACAGGGTGCACAGCGGTGCAGTAGGGATCTGGAAACACAGGAAATCTAGGACGGATGAACCCCTCAGGACCAGCGGTGAGAGAAGCAACACCGGGAGGTAAGAGGGGTGTAAAAAGGGGGAACCGATCTCGGGGATCTACATGTAACCTCCTCTCTGGGGGGTGGGCAACAGGAAAGTGGGTGAGGGGAGACGCTGGGTAGTGTAAGATAGGATAGAGTAATAATTTATAAGTTATTAATGGATCGTGAGGGAGGGGGAAGTGGGGAGGGAGGAGAAGGGAAAAAAGGAAAATGAGCTGATTCCAGGAACCCAAGTGGAAGGCGAATTTTGAGAATGATGAGGGCAATGAATGTATAAGGGTCCTTTACTCAATTGATGTATGTGTGGATTGTGATAAGAGTTGTATGAGCCCCAATAAAATGATTTATATAAATAAAGTACCAAATAAAAGAAAGAGCTTTATATCAAGAAATAATTATACAAGCATATCAAGAAACATCTCAGCCCAATCCAACAGAAGTCTGTAAGTCCAATACTAGTCCATAAGTCCCTCTTCAGACTCACACAGTCACACACAATGATGCAGTGCAAAAATCACAGGTTGGTGGGTCAAAGTTGTTTGGATTTAAATTCAGTGAAAAACACTGCTGGGCTCCAGCAGCTCTCTGGGTCCGCAAGCAGGAAGGTGACGGCAGAGAGGGGTGGGGTGGGGGGTAGATTCCCTGGGCCATCCTCATGAGAAGGCCAGGCCCACAAGGAGGAATCATCAGGGTGTTACCTGATTGACAGGTTGAATACCAGGCCTCTATTTATATTTTCAAGTTGACATGAACATGTGTAACTACAGAATTTATAGGTAGTAATACAACACTTAACCCATTGCACTACCAAACCAAACTCGCTGCCATCGAGTCAATGCTGACCCACAGCAACCTGCAGTGGGTTTCTGAGACCGACTATGTAAGGGAGGGCAAGCCCAGTCTTTCTCCCGAGGAACTGTTGGGATTTCCCACTAACTAGGAAGTCTGATTAACAGCCTGAACTAGTGGAATGAACTCCAAATCACTACAAGTCAACATTTTCATCTGTTGAGGAAGTTGATGGATGTCCAGAATAAGATTCGTCATCACTTGATATTTCACCTTTTTTGTGAAACGAGAAAACCAATCACACACTTGAGTTCTTCCCATAGCACTGTCCTTGTAAGTTATGTTCAATGTCACAACAGTTCCTGCGGCATTTTTTCCGAGCAGGACAAAAAACTTCACAGCCACACACTGTGCTCTTATGTTGGCAATCACAAAAAATGAGGTTTGAGAGAAACTGCTTTCCCAAAACGTTCACTGTGACCAGAGAGAAACTTCCCAGGCAAAGCCACTGGGTGCACTAACTCAGAGCAAGTTGCTTGGTACTTACCTAGCTGGAAAAATGCATACTGAGCTTTTTTCTGTGGGGTTTGGGGGATTTTGGGGGGGGGGGTTGGGGAGGCCTACCCCTCGTTTGCTTTATTATGACTTTTGAATAAGGCATAGATCTTGGTTGAGAGGGAGGTGATTTTTACCAACAACTTGACATGTCCCTGTGTTCTTTCCAGTTATTTCCAGCTCAGAGAAGCCCAATAAGACAAATTACAATTTTCTCATGGACTCATGGGCTGTAATCTTAATGAAAGGAGATGGCCATGTCTTTTGTCCCCAGAGAGACTATTTTGAGGAAGAATTGCTACTTTTCAGTTAGTGGCACAATGCTTAAACATTAGCACTACCAAGGTTTCTTACTATTCACGTTTGAAGACAAATCCTTTGCTATTGAGACCTCTTCTGTGCCAGAAATTATACCAGGAAGCTCTCCAGAATGCGTTGGGTGTTATTAAATTTGTTAGCACAGAGTATTACATACAGATTATTCAACTTTAATAATTGTTTCAACCTTTCAAAAATGGAAGAAAGATATTTACATGAGTTCCCAAATTCTGGATATGTAAATTTTTAAACAGCTAAAATTTCATGACTGTGGGTCATAAAATATATTTTTATTGAAAATGTATTTTAAAAGTACCAAGTTCACTTCCACTGCCTGGTATTTTATTGGAGACTAATTTGAGAAATTTCTCCAAGTTCACATTGCTTTCCAACTCATGTCCTCATTCATTCATTTAACAAATATTTATTGCACATGTATTGGGAATTTTTCTAAGCATTGGGCACTGAACAACAAAATCAAATGGTGATAGTCTCTGTTCTAGCAGAAATTATTTCATGTGGAAAGAGGAGAAAATTTAAATAAATGTCAAAGAAGAATCTTAAGAAAGTTAGAATATAGTCAAAAATTATCTGAAGGAGAGCAATCACATAAAGATTCTTTCTCCAAACAAAAGCAAAGGCAGGTTTATAAAAGTTAGACCTACAGGCCCTTATTCAGCAAAGGATTCCCTGAAAGTTTGTCATTGAACATCTAACTGAGTTATTAAGAAGAGCAGTTTTAGTTACTTATGAGTTAAAAAAATAGCCATTAAAAATTTCACCTATGAAATAGAAGATGATTTTTTCAGTATGATGGTGGCTACTGCCTTTCCTTCATGTTTCCATGCTGCTTAGATCAACTCTAAATTATTTCACATATTAAGATCATTTGGCAAATCCTTGTTAGACAACCTTAGCTCCCCTGACCATAACATGAGGGGTCTTATTTTGGGAGTATTGGCATAAACTGAACGTTGACCTGGGCTAGTGGCCAGGTAATAATATTAAAGCATTAAACAGTCTATGAAGGGACTAACTATGAGAATGATTACAAATATCCTAAGAATCACTGGATTGATTCCTAATTAATAAGATGTAGGAATAAAGGAATAATAGTTCGCATAGAAGACTTTAGCTAGTAATCAAGAGACCCCCTCACCCCAAAATTGCTTAGCTATTTGTTCAACATATTTATATGTTTACCTAGATGCAGCAAGATGTATCTAGTATTGTACACACTCTACCTTGACTGGTTAGTTAATAGTCCAGAAAAATCCCACCATCCAAGACTATTTCAGGCAATTATTCTCTTTTTGTCAAGCGAGCATTTAAAGTTTGATCTGTTCTACTTGCTATCTGGCCTAAAATTTGCATTAAATAGTGACTCATATAAGTTCTAGTTTGAGGGCAAAATATTTGGAAAGTTTTTTTAATGTAGGGAGCAAGACGTTTTCCAATAAACATATTAACCCCCTAATATGTAAGTATAGGAAAGTTAGGGTAGTGCCCTTAAGTGAATTGTGGCAATTTGATCTTGCTTGGATTCACAATCAATATTCATGGAAGTAGCAGTCAAGGGAAAAATGACATCCTGCATTAGAGCATATGCTGTACATGACCTATCTAAAGTGTTGAAAAGTAAGGACATCACTTTGAGAAAAAGGTACGCTTGATCCAAACTATATTTTCAAGCACTTCATAATCTATATTGAAAGTTGAATATTAAGTAAAGAAGAACCAAGAAGAATTCATACATTTGAATTATGGTGCTGGCGAAGAATATTGAAGAGTGTCATGGACTGCCAAAGGAGTGGAGTCTACCCTGTCAATCACATTGCAGTTTGATGATTCATTCATAGTCATGAAGGAGATAAATAGCTCACTAGAGGCCAGACCCAGTGACTCTCTGCTTCTATTCCTGTTGACAAGCCACATGGAACTATGCTGATGGAGCCAGAGCCCTCAAGCTGGATGAGCCACATGGAGACCCATGCCAATGCTGAGATGCTTCCACTGCCACTGGATCCACAAGACTTTCCACTCTCTGGCCTGTGACCTTGAATTTGACATCCTTGCATGGCTGTATGAGTCCCAAGAGGAATTTGTAAGCTGGTATCTGACAGATAGGCTAATATCGGGCTTAAGGACTTGATCTGGACTGGGCTGGGATGGTTTCATAATATATAATTACTCTTTCATACAAAGCGCTTTCTTATACACATATGAGCCTCCCTAGATTTGTTTCTCTAGTTTATCTGAACTAACACAGTTATTTTGCTCAATATATTTATCACATAAATGAACAAATTCTTTATAGTTATTGTTTTTTTTCAGAAGATAAACAAGGGAATATGCAAGATTTATATGTTTTTATTGTTAGGTGCTATTGAGTCCGTTTTGACTCATAGCTGCCTATGTACAACAGAATGAAGCACTTCCCACTCCTGCCCAATCCTTACAATAGCTTTCATGTTCAAGCCCAATGTTGCAGCCACAGAGTCAATCCACCGCGTTAAGGACCATCCTCTATTTGTTGTTTCGTTATTTTAGCAAATATAATGCCCTTTTGCAGGGTCTGGTCTCTCCTAAGAACATTCCCAAAGTATATGACACTTAGCCTCTAAGAAGCATTCTGACTATACTTCCAAAACAGATTTGTCTGTCCTTTTGGCAGTCCAGGGTAATTCAGTATTCACCAGCACCATATTTAAAATGCATCTATTCTTCGTTACAAATGCATCTAGTCTTCATTGGTCTTCCTTATTCAGTGTCCAACTTTCATATGCATATGAGGTGACTGAAAATATCCTGGCTGGGGTCGGGAGCGCCTTAGTCCTCAAAGCAACGACCATGGTCTGGAATTCTCCAGAGGTCTTGTGCAGCAGATTTGCCCAATGCAATATGTCATTTGATCTCTTGACAGCTGCTACCATGAACATTGGTTGTTGATCCAAGTAAAATGAAATCTTTGACAGCTAGAGTAATTTCTCAATTTAGCATGTTGCTTATTAGTCCACTTGTGAGGATTTTGGTTTTCTTTACATTGAACTTTAACCCATGTGCAAGGCTTCATCTTTATCAGCAAGTATCTCAAGTCACCCTCACTATCAGCAAGCAAAATTGTGTCATCTGCATATTACACGCTGTTAATAGGCCATTGACCAATCTCAATGCCAATTCATCTTCATATTATCCAGCTTCTGTGATTGTTTATTGTACACACCATAACTATGGTGAAAGGATACAACCCTGATACACACCTTTCCTGATTTTAAATCATGTAATAGCCCCTTGTTCTGTTTGTGCAACATCCGCTTGATACATGCACATGTTCTGCTTGAACATATTCTGGAACTTTTATTCTTTGCAAGGCTATACATAGTTTGTTATGGTCTACACTGTTGAATGCCTTTGTATAGTCAACAAGTAAACATCTTTCTGGCACTCTCTGCTGAAAGACCAATGGGTAGAAATATGGATCTCTTCAGTCAATTGTCCACGTAGCTGTCTTACAAATTTCTGGCATATATCAATGTTTCTAGTGTGTCATCAGCTTGTTTAAAGATTTCCATGGGTATTCCATCAATTCTTGGAGCCTTGATTGGGACTAATGTCTTCGGTGCAATTAGCTTTTTTTCCCTTCAATGCCATTGGTTCTTGCACATCACTATCTCTTGAAGTGGTTCAATATCAATGAGGTTTTGGGGTGTTTTTTGGCACAGTGATTCTGTGCATTCTGTCTATCTTCTTTTGATGCTTCCTGAGTAGTTTAATATTTTGCCCCTAGATGCTTTCAGTATTGTGACTCAAGGCTTGAATTTTTACAAATTTCTTTCACTTTAAGATATACTGTATCAAATTGTAGTGAAGCAAGCAGATGATGCCCAGGCAACAGAAAGAATAGTGTCCCAAGCCTTAAAAGCTTGTCTTACAACAAGCAGCCATCTAAATGAGTCCTTAACTAAGTACACATGGAAGAAGCATTCCAGTCTCTGTGATCAAAGGGTTACAAATAATAAGAGCCAAATTTGTAGGGGATAAGGACATCAGAACTTAACTGTGGAGCACCTGGTGTGCAGAAGGCTATGGATGACAGTAGATGTCCAAAACAACTGGCAAGATCTCCACATAGATTAAGTCTCTGCTGCATTTCCTCTGACCATACTGAAGGATTAGTCTTGCTCAGAAAAAGAGCATTGTAAAGTCAACTAAAGCATACATAATTAGGTAAAAATGTAAAACCTTATCATTTGATCCCCTTTTGACACATTCTGGGGTTCTTTCAATTGATATACTTGAATTGTGGTCTTAAAGAAGAATATTGAAAGTACCAAGAGTGTCCAAAGGACAAACAAATCTGTCTAGGAAGAAGGACAGAGTACTCTTTGTTCCTTAGAGGCAAGGATGGTGAGGTAGTTCATGTATTGTGCCAACCTGGCCAATAAACACATGTGCGGTTAATTGAAGGGTGGAGAGATAAATGACTCAGTGAGCCTCACCTTTCTAGTTCTCAGGTCTCTTGCTTTCTGATGGTCAGACCAGGGTGCAGCTGCCTTAGCCAGTTCCCTGCTTTAGCTGGCAAGGCTCACTTCTGGTAAGACATCCCTGAGGAGAAGCCACATGGACCTACCCCAATGCATCCCTGGATGCTGGAGCACCCGTGTGGAGACCCCTGTCAGTGCTGAGATGCTTACACATTCACTGATTTGACTTTCCTCCTGCAGTCAGCATCATAGTGTGTGTTTTGTGAGATGGAGGAGGACTTCATGGATTGGTGTTGGACATATGGGTTAATGTTGGGCTTGGGCATCACTGGGTTGGGATGGTTTCTTGATGTGCACTTAACCTTTATATAAAACTCTCTTATACATGAGTTTCTGTGGATTTGTTTCTCTAATAACCAGACTAACACAGATGGACTTTGTCTTCCATACTTTGGACATGTTGACATCATGCTTGATAAAGTGGGGCAGAGGAAGACCATCAAGGAGATCGATTGACACAGTGGCTGCAACAATGGGCTCAAGGATAGGAAAAATTATGAGGATGGCATAGGACCAGACAGTGTAAGTAGCTATGAGTTGAAACTTACTTGTTAGCACTTAACAAAAACAAAATTATTTCAGTTTTTCAAAGTTTCTGCTTTCTTTTTTTAAAAAAGATTTATTGGCACTTCATCTATATATCAAACTCAATCATTGAACCATATTAAGAAGAGTTATACAATCCTTACCACAATCAATTTTAGAACATTTTCTTTTTCCCTGTACTCATTGTTACTCATGTATTCTTTCCATTTGGCATAGATATGCACAACAAAATATTCACCAATTCAACAATACTACAGTTATAATTTAGTGGCATGGATTATACTCTGTGTTGTCAGACCATTATTGTTTCCGTCTCCAAATTGTTCTACCACGATAAAATTAACTCAATGCCCCCTAAGCATATATTCTTCCTCCTTCACCCATGGTCACCATAGGTCAAGTTTGCTTTCTTTTATCATACACTTCCACAGTTAAATTACTTCTAAAAGGATATGTATGTGTGTGTGTGTGTATCAGTTAATCATGACAATCAGCTCTAATGCTCCCCCCCCTCCTGCATCCACTGATCACCCACCTTTTCCCCTCCCCATTCCCCCTCCTACCCCTTTCCCAATAAACCATGGCATCCATTATTGTCCCTATGCATCCACTCCTTCCATGCTTCCTAAACTGGGAGGCCCAGCAGAAACTATAAAACAAAACAAAATATAAAGAAGAAAACAACAGTAATGGGGAAAAAGAGTAAGAAAAGGAAAAATATCATGAACAATATTTTAAAATCCAGAGAAAAAATTTCTTGTGTGAAACAATCGAGAAATATTTAAGCATAGAGAAAATTCAGGTTGAGTCAAGAGAGAAGCCAACTGACCAAGAATCATATTACATCCTGGTTGGATTTGCCATAACCAAGTTTACAATAATCTCTGTCTGAAAGTAAAGCAGCTTGAGTCGATCACCTGAGACAAAAGGGGATCTGCCAGGGGCCCAGTCTGACCAGATGCTCTGCAGATGGATTTGGGGTTCCCATTTCCTCCATAGCCTTCTATGAACTGGATGTTCTCAATTTAAGCTCTGATAGTTTCCCCTTTGTTGTATATGGGTTTTGTCATTATCATCTTTGGATCACACAGACTGCTGTGCTTCTACTGTGTGGACTTAGTTGACACATCATTTAGATGGTTACTGATTTGAATGCAAGCCTTTAAGACCCCAGACATTAAGCCAATTGATAGCCAGGCACCATCTGCTTTCTTCGTCACACTTATTACAGCATCCTTATTTTAGTGATCTCTTCATGAAGGTGAATATTGAGCAAAGCCATGTTATAAGAACTAACTGTTCTTGGAGTAGGGCAAGAATTACTTGGGAGCCCAGAATCCATCTGCTTTTTGTGAATGACTCTGGTTTACTTTTGCCTTCACAATGTGACAAAAATAACAAACACAAACCATAATCAACAAGATATATATTTATAAATCCCAATAAAACTACTTAGGAAAAGATTTAAAGGAAGAATGCGCAGGATTTTTCATCCCAGTATTAATTGTCACTGTGGATCAGAAGTCACTTGATGGCAGTGAGTGGGTGACTGAATGAGTGAGTGAGTGAGTGAGTGAGTGAGTGAGTGTTACAGCAAAATATAAAAACTTTACTATTCATCAATGTGTGAATAATTAAATTGTGATATTTTCATACAAAAAATAATATGTTGTGTGTTTTTCCATTTTGGATTTCTAACTAGAGGTCTTTGCAAATTTCATTTGAATACTTGACTTTGAGCTTTGATTTGAGCTGCTCTTTGAAATTTGAGTTTCAGGATTTTTGCTTCATCATTTCTTCCATTTGCCATAGTTATTCTATGATCAAGAAAAAGTTTCAAAGTCTTTTCTGCCATCCACTTTGATCTTTTCTTTCTTCCCTGTTTCCCCCTGACAGTTTCATTAGCATATAATTCACATATCACACAATTCAGTAGTTCCATCATACCAAGAAAAACTGTACAACCATCATCACAATCAGTTAAAGAAAACTTTCTTTAATCTTGTACTCATCATTATTAGCTCCCAATTTCCCTCCAACCTCCCCTGTAACACACCCCCAAACTTAATCTAGTAATGTCTCTATAGCTATACCCATCCTGGATTACATATACAGAAAACATTAATAAACATACAAATAAAACTAACAAGAATAACAAAGTAAAATGGGGAAAATCAATGTAAAAGAAGGCAGAAAATATTTAAAACTACAACAAATTTAACTGGATCATAAGGAAGATCAAATGATAGGGTGCTAAATTTTAATTTAACTGCAACTGGAGCCATCTACTTTCCAAAGTATGCTGCATGTTAGCAAGGCTGTTCACATCCCTGGCCCATGGTCAGAGGGCTTAATTGGCATGTACTTCTCTCTCGCTCTTTTTTTAATTAAAAGAGCTTTAAAATTAGTCTAAAGAGAGATCTAATGATAACATATTACATTTTGACCTAATGACATCAGCCATAGTTATAGAAAAATGTAATGTCATCATTTGATCTCCCTTAAGACCCACTTTTATTGAATAATGAAGGAAGTATCAAGAGAGGATGAAGAGCAAAGATGTTACGTGGAATACTAAGGTGCTCCTGACCCAAGCCACGATATTCTCCATTGCTTCATACACATGCAAATAAGGATGACCAAAGAAGAATCAATGCATTTGAATTGTGGGAATAGAGAAGAATATTAAAAATTCCATGGACTCTAAAAAGTTCAAACGGATTTGTGTTTTAAAGAAATAAAACCAGAGTGCTCCTGAGAGGCAAGGCTGGCCAGGTTTCATCTTAGACTTTGAACAGATTGTCAGGAATGAGGACAATCTGGAAGAGGACATTGTGTTTGGTAAACTATGAGGGCAACAAAAAAGTGGTAGGTCCTGAACTAGATGGACCGACACAGTGGCTACATTGGTGGGCTCATGCATGGGAGCAATTGTAAGTATGGCACAGGAATACGGTGTTTCGTTCTTTTGTGCATAAGATTGATATGGGTCTTAGTTAACTTAATGGCACCTACGAACAACACTACCTGCCATTATTGACTTACATGCTCGATGGTGCAAGGAGATTCATATCCCTCAACTCCGATTATAGAGGCTTCTCCCAAGACCAAACCCATGTGTGGACCCTGCAAAAGGATTTGAGCTTCCACTGTCATGCACAGCCTTCTGCAAACCAGGTGTGCACAGCTTAAGCTATGATACCACTCCCTCCTTTAGATTTGTATTATATTATTTACAATCCTTGGAGCACACAGGCTGGTGTGCTTCTTCCATGTGGACTTAGTTGATATCTTATGTAGATGGCTGCTTGTTTGAGAACAAGCCTTTAAGGCCCCAGATGCTATTCTTTCTGATAGCTAGGCACTATCTAGTTTACCCACCACATTTTACTCCAGCATCCATAAATATAGAAATCTCTTCATAAAGTCGAACATCAAACAGGGCCACATCATAAGAACTAATTGTTCTTAGATTTGGGGCTAGAATTAAGTACAAGCACAGACCTAGTCATGCATCTATAGCTTATATATGCCTCTGGTCACCTTAGACACATCATTGTTATCTTGTTAGATTTTAGCAGTCATCTCACCGGGGCATGTCTTCCACTGACATCAAGTCAGTGTTGACTTATACTGACCCTATAGGGCAGGGTAGAACTATCCCTGTGAGTCTCTGAAGTCTGCAAACCTTCAAAGTAGTGGAATGTCTCACCCTTCCCCTGCGGAACCAGCTGGTAGTTTTGAAATGCTGACCTTGCAGTTAGGAGCTCAATGTGTAACCACTACATTTCGAGAATGTCATTAGCTTAGCTAATGGTATGTAATTTAAAATACTGCTGAGAAAAGGAAATTATACAAGTATGAACCAGCTATGGATCATGATAAATAAATTTGAATAATAGGTATATTGATGGGATTTTCTTATACCTGGATAATTATTATGCTATCACAACAACAGGTACTGCAAGATAAATAAAAATGTCATTTTTAAGGCAAAAGAACAATGATATATCTAGAGTACTTGAGAAAAAAATGTCAACTTAAATTCTGTATCTAGTAAAATTATCAAATATAATGGTGAAATGAAAGTATTCCAAGAAAAGGAGAAACTAAAAGAATTCACAAAAACAGACCATGATTTAAAAAAAAACACTCAATGAAGTACTGTGGCCCAAAAACCAACAACAACAGCACACAAACCTGAAACCAACATACAAGACAATTCCTCACAAAAACTAACACACAGAAAAACACCCAATTCAAGGAAATGTCACAGAAAGAAAAAAGAAACTAAGCAATAAACATACAAACACACATATATAAAACAAAATGACAGTAACAAATACATAATATCAATAATTTTGCTGAATGTTAATGGACTAAATGCACCAGAAAAGAGATGTAGAATGGAGAACAAAACAAACCCATCAATATGTTGCCTACCAGAAACACACCTCATGTGAGGGACCAACCTCCCCTACCAAATGGGTCCAAGGTGAGGTTGTATAATTAAAGGGTAAATTAAAGAAACAACAGACAAGACATGGAAGTCCTCACCTCTTCCGTGAACACCAGAACCAGAGAGAGTAATGTATTCTTTCATCAGGCTTATATAATCTTGGGCTACCAAGCCATGTCATACACATATGTAGCAGGAAGGGGCTGTATTAGAGGCATACAGGTAATAGGAAGGGGACATCCTGCAGTATACACACAGCAGAAAGGGCAAATGCTAGTGATGTACACATAATAGGAAGGTACATACTTATCAAGATGGGCAGGGTCTAGAATTAAGAAGCTGACTTGACCTTGGTTGTTTCTCAGCTGGCTTGACTTTTAGTGTCCCTGAACTCTTTCCAAGGGAACACTCTATGAACCTCATTAGGAGGGGTTGGGCTGTACTTAGGGTATGGTGGTCTGATCACTCTTGATGGCAGACAGCCTTCAGGCAGATGCCTTTAAGCAGATAACCTTCAAGTATATAGTAGCAACCATGTGCTCACAAGGGGCATATTTTGGGGAATAACTTTTTAGTTAGGAGAATGTGATTGGGATACATCTCCAACACACGACCATGACAGCCTTCCTCCATCACAATCTGCCTTCCAGACTCCTTAAATATAATGTAAAGAATTTGGCCACCTACACTCTTTTCCTGGTTTTCAGGTTCAACTTCAAACAACCTCACAAAGACATAAACGGAATAAAAATTGGAGGCTGGAGAAAAGCATATCAAGCAAACAGCAAACCAAAGAGAACACAGGTGGCAATATTAATCTCCAAGAAGATAGACTTCAAGGAAAACAAGATAATAAGAGATATAAATGGACACTACCTAGTGATAAAAGGAACAATGGCTCAGGAACCTACAATTATAGTAAAATATATGCATCAAATGAATGACCCTCAAAATACATCAATCAAATCCTCACAGAATCCATAAAGGATATAGACACAATGACAATAATAACAATAGACATAAATCAATCCATCACTCTCAAGGAAAGACAAAACGTCAAGAAAAAACTCAACCAAGACACAATAAAACTCAATAATACAATAAAAATGATCTCATAGACAGACATATGCAGAATGCTTCATTAACAAAACTACATCATGTGTTCTTCTCCAACACACATGGAACATTCTCAAGAATAGACCACATGTTAGACCACAAAACATGCCTTAACAAATTAAAAAGATTGAGATCCTATAATCTTCTCAGAAAACAAAGCTATAAAATTAGAAATCAACAATAAAACGAGTGGAAATAAACACAAACACATGGAGATTGAACAACATAAAATGACTAAGTAATAAAGCAAATAAAGGAGGAAACGAAAAGATCCCTTGAGACAAATGAGAATGATAATACAACATATTTAAACCTATGGGACAGAGCAAAAGCATTAATCAGAGGCCAATGTATTGCTATCAAGACACACATGAAACTAGATGAGAAATCTAAAATCAACACCCTGACACAACACCTCCAAGAACTGGAACAAAGATAATACAATCCCACCAAGAAAGGAAGGAAAGAAATCAAAAGGATCAAAGTAGAAATAAACAAACTAGAAAACCAAACAAAATAAAAATGGAAAAAATAAACAGGACAAGTTAACTGGTTCTTTGAAATGATTTAAAAAAATAGACAAACCACTGGCAAACTTAACAAAGGGGGACAAAAAAGAAAAGAAGAAGTGCAACTACCCAGAAAAAGTGATAAAGACAGTGACTGTACAACAGCTCCAAAAACTGTACTCAAACAAATTCTACGATCCAGAAGAAATGGACAAATACCCAGAAACACACCACCCACTCAAATTAATGCAAACATCTTGGAACTCTCAACAGATCCATAACAAAAATGAAATAGAATAGGTCATTAAGGAACTGCCAAGAAAAACCCAGAAGCAGATGATTTCACAGGGGGGTTTAAAAAAATATTCAGAGAAGATCTGACACCAATACTACACAAACTCTTCCAGAAAATAGCAAAAGATAACTTCCAAACTCATTCTATGAACCCAACATAACACTGACTCCCAATCCAGGCAAAGACCCCACAAAGATTGAAACTTATAGACCAATATCCCTCATGAACAAACATGCTAAAATCCTCAGCAAAATCCTGACCAATAGAATGCAGCTACAGATAAAAAATATAATTCACCATTACCAAATGTAATTCACCACATAAACAAGACAAGAAATAAAACCACATGATTGTATCAATAGATGCAGAAAAGACTTTTGACAATATTCAACACCCATTCTCTGTTCAAATCACTCAACAAAATAAGAATAGAAGGTAAATTCCTCAAATAATAAAAGCCATATGTGAGAAACCAACAGCCAACATCATGCTCAATGGGTAAAAGCTAGAAACAATGTCACTGAAAACAGGGGCGAGGCAAGTATGTCCTCTTTCACCACTCTTATTCACCATCATGCTGGAAGTTTTAGCTAGAGCCATCAGAAGATGAATTGAAATCAAGCAACTATACAATTAGACAAAAATGAAGTGAAACTCTCGTTATTTGCAGATGATATGATCCTATATATAGAAAACCTCAAGTCTCCAACCAAAGTCTGCTAGAAGCAATCGAGGAATTTGACAAGGTAACACAAAACTAAGTAATAGCCAGGATCAATCGGATTCCTGTATGCCAGAGAAGAGACCTATGAAAAAGACACTAAAGAATTAATGTACAGATGTGCTTTACACAATTGATGCACATATGGATTGTATAAGAGTTGTATGAGCCCCTAATAAAATTTTCTGGGAAAAAAGCAATACCATTTACAATAACACAGAAAAGATGAAATACTTAGGAATAAACTTAATTAATGAAACAAAAGAGCTATACAGAGAAAATTACAGAACATTACTAAAAAGGGCCTCTATAAATGGAAGAATATCCCATGTTCATGGATAGGCAGGCTTAATATTGTGAAATAGACAATACTACTTAAAACAATCTATGATACAATGCAATACCAATTCAAATCTCAAGTAAATTCTGTAAAGAAATGGAAAACTAACTACCAGTTTCATATGGGCAGGCAAAAGACCCAGGATAAGCAAATAACTTCTAGCAAGAAGAACCAAGTAGGAGGCCTAGCACTGCCTGGCCTAAAAAACCTGCTACAGAGCCACAATAGTAAAAGCATCTTGGTACTGGTACAACGAGAGGCACATAGACCAATGGGTCAGAACAGAAAACCCAGACATAAATACATCCATCTACTCCCATCTAATTTTTGACAAAGGACCTAGAAAGATCTTTCCCCATGCACAAAAGGGAACTCAAGATGGATTAAAGACCTAAATGTAACCCCAAACTCTCAGGATCTTAAAGGCCCTATTGCAGGGCCGACATAGATTAGCAAGTATAATTGGAGGAGGCACACACCGCAGAAGACGAGAAATGATTGGGACATCCTGAAATTATGTCACTTGTGCACATCAGAGGACTTCATCCGGACACTGAAATGAGAGTCTACAGATTGGAGGGAAAAAATTGGAGCGCATATATGACAAAGGGCTAATTACAAAAATATACAGAACTCTTCAAAAGCTCAACAGGAAAATAACAAGTGACTCAATTAAGAAATAGGAAAAAGACATGAACAGATAGTTCACCAAAAATGAAGTATAAATGGCTAACACACACATGAAAAAGTGCTCATGATCACTAGCCATCAGGGAAAGGTAAAAAATGCTCATGATCACTAGCTATCAGGGAGATGCAAATGAAAACCACGAATACCACTGTATACCCACAATGCTAACCACCACCACCTCCCAAAAAATAAAAGGACAGAAAACAACAAGTGCTGGAGAGGATGTGGAGAAATTGGAACTCATACATGCTGGTAATAGACTTGTAGATACATACAGCCACTGTGGAAAGTGATACAGCAATACTTAAAGCAGTTGAGAACTGGGATCCCACATGACCCAGCAATACAACTATTAGGCATATACCCTGAGGAAATAAGAAACACAACGCAAGTGGAGGTATGCTCTCCCATGTTACAAAAGCACAGTTCACAATAGTAAAACCCTGGAAGTAGCCCAAATTCCTAACAGTGGAAGAATGGATAAAGAAACTATGATATATACACACAATGGAATACTATGCAACCCTAAGAAACAGTGATGAAAACATGGAACACAGCATGACCTGGAAGGACTGGGAAACCATTGTGCTGAGTGAAGTAAGTCAATCACAAAAGGAAAAATATTGTATGAGTTCACTACTAAAAGGAGAAACACCAATTAAATAAATCTTAGAGACTAATTCCTGAACAAAAAGGGAGAAGTTTACCTAGTGGCCATAAACCATACATCATCTCTCTCTTGTGCACCTCACAAGAGTCACCTTGAAGAAGGACCTCATATTGTCTGGGGTCACTCCTTCAAAAGAGGGGAGATGGGAGACAATCTACTTGAGGCTATACAACACTGAGACAAGGCCGGGACAAATCAACAAACCCCACCCCACCCCTCCCCACATGGGAATGGAAGCAAAACCCTGCTGGGAAATCAAGCCAAGAGCAGGGGAGAGGAGCATTTACATTTCTGAGGAGACACCGATGGTTCTCTTGGTGAGTATGGCCGGTGACTGGGGGAGAAGTAACTGCACATCAGGAAGGGAGGCTAAACATGGACTGTAGGGACCTTGTGGGGTAATGGTCCAGATTGTATGCTCCTAGGTAGACACTATGAAGACATTTCTACTCAACCCTCAGTGAAACACACATGAGCTAAACACCAGGATGATCTTAGATGCTGACCTTGAAGGTAGCATGGCGTAACTCCGGCACTGCCCTAGAAGAATGTAACATAGAGGCAAGGCAGAATGAACAGAGCCCTGCCTCAAAGCTGCCTGCACTCTTGGACTGAGGACTGGACACTGATGGGAGAGGAAGCAGAGAGTAGCCGCTCAGATACGTGGAAGTGGCAGTCATTGGACCTTGGGGAAGCCCCTGGATTGGTGGGTGTCCAATGGAAAGGGACCCAGAATCACCATATATTTAGTACTCCTTACAGCAACAAAGCAGGTTTTGAGTTGCTGGTTAGGGACTTGAACTTGGAAGAACAGATCAAGGAAGTTTCCCCTGGGACCAACCTCCATGTCCACGGTAAACAGAGTGCAATCAAATAGGAGATCTGTGTATTTGCATCAGTCCCCTCAGACCGACAGTCCCCTCAGAGCGATGTGCCATTGGAAAACTTGATGATGTTTCAAGTGCAATAGTCTTATACCCCAGAGAGATGATTGACAAGGTTTTATTTTACTGTTTCCATGGGTTTTTGTTTTCCTGCCTTTTGTTTGCTTGGTTTTGTTTGTCTTTTGTTGTCTGCTAGTTGGTTTGTTATGGTTGTTGGGGAGGCTGGTCTCATGGGGTTTTGAATTTGTCACAATAGGACCACGACAGTAAACCTGGGTCATGTATATCCAAGGGATAAGCAGATAGATTCTGCCCCGCCCATGCTGCACCTGAACTCTAGACCCAATCCAAAAAGAATTAGTTCTGATAACATGAGCCTGTTGACTACTGACCTGCATGAAACGATCACTGAAGATCAGGGCGCTGCACAAGGTGTGGTGAAGAAAGGCGGCAGCACCCCGCTCTCAATCGGAATAGTGGCTGGGGTCTGAAAAGCTTGTATTCAAATAGGCAGCCATCTAGGAGAGGAGGCTATTAAGCCCACATGAAAGAAGCACACAAGCTTGTATGGTCCAACTTTGACAATAATAAAATTCAAATATGAAGGAAAAACTATCAGAGCTAAAATTATGAACACCCAATTTTAGGAAGGCTGTGGAAGACAGTGGGAGCCTAAAACCCATCTGCAAAGTATCTGTTCAGATTAGGTCACTGGAAGATCCCTCTAGTCACAGTCAAACATCTGGAACAGTCGTACTATCAAATATAGACCATTGTAATCATGATTATCCTGGATCAAACTTGATACTTGGTCTCTTGACCTCACTGTAGAAATAACCTGAATCTTTTCTAGGTGCAAGGATCTCTTTCTTGTTCCATGACAAAAACTTCTTCGCTGGCTTTTTAAATACTGTTTGTATTTTTATCTTTATATTACTATTATTTTATCCTTACCACTTCATTTCATTTTTGTTCTTTATGTTTCTCTTGGGTTTACCAGTTTGTGAAGCACAAGAGTGGATGCATATGATAATAATTGATGCAGGGTTTGTAGGGTTAGGGTATGGGCATGGGGGAGGTGGGGAGGATGAGGGGTTTCAGGAGTAACCCATGAAGGTGGGAGGGGAAGTAAACACTAGAATGACAGGTGATTACACAACTCATTTTAAAGGCAAATTAATCTTGGGGAGAAAAGAAAGAAAGAAAATGTTCTTAAATTGTGGCAATGATTGTACAATTCTTGGTATGATTGAACTATTGAATTGTGTGATGTGTGGGTTAAGTGCCAATAAAACTGTTAAAAACAAAGAGGAAGGTCTCAATAAAATGGATTAACACACACACACACAGAAATCCAAAATCATTGCAGTGTCCCAGTGGTGCCTGTGTATACAAATATGTTTCACAAAGGGTATCCATGCATACGCAACACCAAAACCATGCTCTAGGTTTCACTGCAAAGCATGAAGGATAAGTGCAGGCCATAGTCAACATGAATATCACTATAGTTGCTGCCTAAATTCTGCATTTTTCCTGCTGTATGAAATTTCCACTAAGCAAACGGTATATATGATTTTAAAACCATAACATTCAGTTTTCCACATCTCAATCACACACACTTTTGCAAACGTCAAGAAATGGGGGTGATCAATCTTATTATTATCTTGGAAATCTGTTCAAGCTGTGAAAGGAGACATCATTAATTATTGACAACCTAGGCTTCATTTAAATTGCTCATCTACCAATGAATATCATCATTTACTCCCTTTAAAGTCTTACAATGTTTCATAATGTACTAGGAGGAAGGGTAATACCTAAACAGTGATTTCAAGAAAAGGTAAACTCTTACTGTTCAATTGAGTATATTAAATGTGATAGTATCTGGCATTATATGTTATTTCATATTCACTTTATTTCACAAACGTTCTTATGCCAATGTATTCCATTGTTTTTCATGGTTCTCATCTAAATCGAGAATGATGGAAAAGAATAACCACTCTCTCTGAAATCACAAATAGAATATAGGTTTGAAAATTCTTTTACCTGAAATCCCATAATTTAGAGGTACAGATACACTTACCAGGCCCAAACCCAAATTATATAGGCTGATTTAGTGGATGCTATGAACTATGCTGATGTTTTCCTCAGAGTGGTTGTTGCTTGAAATGCATTGATTCAGGCACCAAATGAAAAGATACTAATATGTAGTAGGCAGTAAGTTATAATGATTATAGATAAATTCTATGACTAATTAACTGTAGAGCAAGTGGGAAAATGGAGGCAATGTCCCAGCAAAGTTAAAAGAGAAAGAAAGAAAAGTGTTTTTGTGAAAATAGGAAGGTGCACCGGATTTAGCATTTCGCACCCTGGTCAATACCTTTCTATAAAGCAAATCAATCTTGCGATTGAACCCTATATGTACCTGCCCTCATTTAGTTATCATGACAAAGAGTTAGAGCCTGTGTCACTTCAGTACCTGCTTACTTTTAAACTAAAGACAACTTCCACATCGCAGTCTTTAATTTCTTGCAGTCCCAGAGTTTTTAAAAACAAGTGTCAAGATATTTCTGGAAATTGTACCAATGAAATTGATTTCCTCTGTATTTGTTATATCTGTTTATTTATCTCATTTCATGAACACTTACAAAGCATTCTCAGTGTGTTCAAAGGACGGCATTGAATCTTCAGCTCTGGGAGAAGGACATATCTGATCAGAGCACCTGGGAGCAGATGAAGGGGGAGGAGGAGAGAGTGGAGCACAGCCTGGCCCACCAGGCCCTGAGGATGATGACCCCAATTAGAGCAGCCAGTCCACAGAGAGGACCACATGGCCAGCCCCACTATGAGACATGACATCCCTCACTGACCCATGACCCTGTGGGGACAGCACTGGAGACACAGTGTGGGAATTGCGTCCAACCTGATCCCACCACACCGAGGCAAAGCACTGGGGCAGTGCAGTGGAATTGCAAGGGAATGGAGCGGTGAGGTCCCCAGGGAATGCTGAAGGTGGACTTTGGGGCAAGGGCGTGGTACCCCAACAGACTAGACTGGAAAACACTCCTAAAGGCCAACAAACAATCCTTGAACTAACTACAAGCTTTTCTTTTTTGTTCTGGTTTGCTTTGTTCTTTGTCAGTGGTTTGTTGGTGATGCTTTGTTGTATATTGTTGTTTGGTTTTGCTCGGTCTTGTTATTGTGCATGTTATTATCTCCGCAGGTCTGTCTAAATAAGATAGGCTGGATGAACAAGCTGGAAGAAAAAACAACAATGGGACCAACAGTTCTGGGGGGAATGGGATAGGGGAAGGTGGGGGGGAGGGGTGGTAAGGAAGTGGTGTTAACAAACCCAGGGGCAAGGGAACAACAAGTGATTCAATTTGGTGGTGAGTTGGGTATGGCAGGTCTGGTAGGGCATGATCAAGGGTAATGTAAAGAAGAGGTATTGCTGAAACCTAGGTGGGGATGGAGCATGATAATGGGACAGTAGGAAAGTTAAGGGAAATAGAGGGAAGAGCTGGGAGGCAAAGGGCATTTAGAGAGGTCTAGACAAAGACATGTATATATGCAAATAAATATGAGGATGGGGAACTAGATCTAAGTGCCTATATTTATAGATTTAGTATTAAGGTGGCAGAAGGACATTAGGCCTCTACTGAAGTACTCCCTCAATGCAAGAATACTTTCTTCTATTAAATTGGCATTCTATGATGCTCACCCTCCCGACACAACCACTGAAGACGAAGCAAGTGAATAAGCAAATGTGGCAAAGAAAGCTGATGGTGCCCGGCTATCAAAAGAGATAGGATCTGGGTTTTAAAGGCTTGAAGGTAAACAAGCGGCCATCTACCTCAGAAGCAACAAAGCCCACATGGAAGAAGTACACCAGCCTGTGTGATCATGAGGTGTCGAAGGGATCAGCATCATCAGAACAAAAAAATCTTACCACAGTGAATTAAGGGGGAAGTGCAGAGTGTAGACCCAAAGCCCATTTGTCAGCCACTGGAGATCCCCTTTCAGCGGAGTCTAGGGGAGGACATAAGTCAGTCAGGGTGCTATGTAGCACCGATGAAGAATACAGCTTTCTTCTAGTTCCTATATTCTTCCTTCCCTTCCCCGCCCCCCTCCACAATCAGAATCCGAATTCTACCTTGCAAGTCTGGATAGAGCAGAGGACCTATACTGGGGCAGATAGGAGCTGGAGGCACAGGGAATCCAGGGCAGATGATACCTTCAGGACCAGGGGTGTGGGTGACGATACTGGGAGGGTAGAGGGAGAGTGGGTTGGAAAGAGGAAACTGATTACAAGGATCTACATGTGAACTCCTCCCTGGGGGACAGACAACAGAAAAGGGGGTGAAGGGAGATGTCAGACAGGGCAAGATATGACAAAATAATAATTTATAAATTATCAAGGGCTCATGAGGAAGGGGGGAGCGGGGAGGGGGTGGGAAGAGGACCTGATACCAATGGCTTAAGTGGAGAGCAAATACTTTGAAAATGATGAGGGCAATGAATGTACAGATGTGCTTTACATAATTGATGTATGTATGGGTTGTGATAAGAGTTGTATGAGCCCCTAATAAAACATTTTTAAAAAGTAATATTATGTAAGTATATATAGCTACATAGTTAATAATGCCATCTAATAACAATTCAGCCAATCAATCCTCAGCCAATGAACAAAGAGTGGAAATAGAGCAAGGCGGTGCATACCTGAGACTCCTATAAAGATCAAGTTCATAGTGGCAGTTTCAGGATCCACAGGGCATGACTATGAGTCAGCATTGACTCCATGGCAGTGAGTGTGACAAGAGGTTATTATACTACTTTATTAAAATTTAAGATCACAAACACTAGGTGAGTCTTCAAATAAAACCCATGAAAACCAGTTGTATTTTCTGATCTTTGATGTCAGTTTGCATGACAAGTAAGCACATATTTGACAGGCTGCTAAATATTACTCTCAGAACTTATTACTAGGAAATATAAATTCTGAAATTTAATTCCCTAAGCTTAATGAACCTAGTAAATTTGATCTTATGTTTTCCCAAGTTAATATGCTAAATTTATATTTATTTTTATAGGGACAAATTTGTTCACATTTAAATTAATTTTGAAGAAAATATGTAGTGCTGTAGAAAGTGTTATTTATAGGCATCATATATGAGGGTCCTTTCTGGTTTTGTTTATTTGTTGGTTTGAAAAGGGAAAATATAATTAGTTAAACACATAGTGCTTGTGTAGAAAATGCTAATTCCTTTTTAAAATTTTCTGAGATGAAATATCCATTGTGTATGATTGAAAGCCCACTGAGTGGAAGTCCCTGTGTTTGATAGTGTGGCAGATATAGACACATTAAGATGCAAACATTTCACCAAGAATTTCAAGTCAATAAAGATGACATTATTCTTCTCCATAGAAATTCAAATTATTATTTGCTTTTCATAGATTATGAGGGAGTCTGTTTTTGCTTGGCAGACGACAGAAGGATGCGAGTTCAAGTCCACCCAGAGGGGCCTTGGACGAAAGGCCTAGAGATCAACTTGTGGAAGTATCAACTATTGAAAACCCTTTGCCAAAGAGGCAGCCACCACGGGTCAGAATGGAGGCTACAGCAGCTGATGTTTATACAGTATCATATGTGTATAATCACCAACTTAACTTTAGTTTCTATCCAGACTGCGTATGATCTATGTTTATGAGGGCGAAGGACTTTTCTTCAAACATTTTACGGTACATTCAAGATATTGGAATACAATTATCAAATTCTGATGCCCTTAAACTTTAAAATAACCCAACTAAGCCAACAGTGTCTTCGAGTAGCATTTGACACAATAACCGCAACAATGGACTTAACAGGCCAATATGAAGATGACATCAAACTGGGAAACATTTCATTCTGCTTCACATAAGATTCTCATGAGGCAGAAATGACGTTAAAGCAACTAACAACCAATATGTACTGATAAATATCATTTCTTTATAAAAATGAGATCAGATTTTTTTCACTGTTCAATTGTACAATTTTCTAATTTAACATGGAAATTGCCACTTTGTTTTAAATGGTATATAATAATACATGAGTTCTGGTATGAATACCGTGCCATAGATATAGCAAAATTTATTCAGCCATTCTCCCACTAATGGGCAATCATTTTTTCCAATTATTCTTTTTCTAAAAATATATTGCAATAAACATGCTTGTGAAGAAATATTTATTTCTGTTTTAATTTATTTGACATACAATCTCTGGAGTCATATTGCTTAGTGAAAGATCTGTTTATCTTTCAAGACAGCTGTAGCAATTCTCATCTCCATCAGCAAGGTCTGAAAACACGACAGCCTGTGAGCAGCAGGTGTTACCACTTGATTTAATTTTCCCAATATGAAGTGCACAAAGTGAAATAACCTTATTACTTTAATTCAGTTTGGTTGTTTCCTTTGCTTTGTCTTGCTACCGGAGGATGAGAACTCCCTTGCCTGCTCTCCTGTCACTTCTCCTCACATATTTATGTGCTTAAATTTTAGTCTACATAGACCAGACATTGATTTGAGAAAGTTAATTGTATCATTGCCACTTAATAAGTAAGTTATCACCTGTACCCCACCAATGTGAAATATCTACTTCATCATCTGACAGGCAAGTTTTTCTTCATTCTCTTGTATGACCTTCCTCTGTCATTTGGCTCCACTGTGGTGGCTTATGCGGGCTGGGGAGCTAGAAGCTATAACACATGCAAGTCCAGTGCCAACTGGGGCACCAATAGTGAGTAGGTTTCAGTGGAACTTTTTGACTATAACAGTCTAGGAAGAACACTCAAATTTATTTCTAAAATAAAACTAGCCAGGAAAAATCGTGTGTGTAGCAGGAGAACACTGTTAGATATAGCGGATGTCAGAAAACACTCTGAAAGTTGCTTTAAAGTCAGTCGGGAAAATGAAGTCAAGGAGCAGAACAGAGTGTGCCCAAGGACAGCACTTGAAGATGAAGTGCTATCATAAACTTTACTAATACCTGGTGGTACAAATCCAAAATGAAAGAACATGCTCAGCATTCAAGCAGGTAGAATGGAAGAAAAATAGTCAAGCCTTGATTTACAATATTGAAAGATTCTATTGGCAAAATATGGAATGATTCAAGCAGTATGGGAAAAAAAAACTTGAAGGCACACACAGGATCATGGTACCAAATAGAATTGACAGATATTTCATCATTTCAGTAAGTAGAAAAATTGTGTTGAAGTAAGAATGCCAGGTATTAGTGAAAAACAAGACTCCAGAGATCGATGGGATGACAGTTGAGATATTTTTAAAACTTGATACAACGTGAAGCACTCACTCATCTATGCAATGATGTTTTAAAAGCAGCTATCTGACCAAGCGACTGGAAGAGATAAACATTGATGCACAGCCCAAAGAAAGGTGATGCGATAGAATGAATTCAGCATTTTTGAACAATATGATTGATATCACATGCGAGTAAAATTTTGATAAGGATAATTCTAGAACAGTTATTATCAGAGTATATCAACAGGGGTCAGCCAAGACTTTAAGCCAGATTCGAAAGAGGAGTTGGACTGAGGGATCTCATTGTGGAATGCAAAAAATACCAGGAAGAAAATTTCATGTTTTATTGACTAGGCGAAGGTACCTGATTGTGTGAATCCTAACAAATTGTGGTAGTTAGGGATTATGTCCACTAGAGACCCCTCACGAGTGGTGGAGTTAGAACTGTCAATTCAGAGCCTGATGACACGCCTGGATGTCAGAAGCCTTTGTGTAAGAGCAAGGTGAACAGAGACAGCCGCTCGCTCCCCTCAGCCTTTCTTCCTGCTGGAACTCAGCCGGCCACAAGGAGTGGCCCCATGTTGGCCCAAACAGCTGTGGGCGCACTGCCATGTTCCCACTGACTTTGGATCCACACAACTTTGCACCCACCAGCCTGTGAGTCTCCTGATTCACTATTCTGTGTCACTGGCTTGTGGCTACATAAGTCAGAAGATGGACTAGCATATGACTTATGAACTTGAATTAGACTGGGCTGGGATGCCTTCTTGATATAAACCCTTTCTTATACATAGATGACTGTCCCTGGATTTATTTCTCTAGACAACTGGGCCTACCACACAAATTATGGATACCACTGCAGATAATGAAAATTCTATAACACGTAATTGTGTCATGAAGAAACCATAAATAGATGGAGGCAGTCATTTATATAAATATATTTAAAGAGCTATCATAGGTGCCATTTTTACTAATCTTAACGGTGTTATTGATATATACTTCACCTATCATACAATTCAATGGTTTAAATTTGCTGAAGAGACTTGTACAATCATCAACACAATTTATTTTTAGAACATTTCTTGTTTCTGATCCTCATGATTATTGTTACCTCCCTCTTCTTCCCAAATACCTGACACAACCCTAGGAAACTATTACTTCAGCTGCTGTCTCTACAGAGTTTCTTATCCTGGATTTCAGCAAAGAAAAACATACAACAAATTACAAACCAGAATTACAAAATATAACAGAGAAAAATCTCAATTAAAAAGAAAGTAGAAAGTAATAAAGGCAATTGTTGTTATTCAGGCCCATTGAGTCACTTCTGACCCATAGCAACCTTCGGCACAACAGCACAAGATGCTACCTGGTCCTGTGTCCCGCTCACCACTGTTCCTACGCCGGAGCCCATTGTTGCAGCTACTGTGTCAATCCATCTTGTTCAGGGCCTTCCTCTTTTTTGCTGTCTCTCTACCTTATCAAGCATGATGTCTTTCTCCAGGGACTGGTCTTGCCTGACAATATGTCCAAAGGACACAGAAAGAAGCCCAGCTAGCCATCCTCGTCTCCAAAGACCACTCTGGATGTAATTCTTCCAAGCCACATTTGTACATGGTGTTTTCAATTTGCTTCTCCAGCACCACAATTCAAATGCATAAGTTCTTCTTTGATCTTCCTTGTCCAATGTTCAACTAATAAAAATTAAAATGAATTTAAAATGGGTCAAAAGGAAGAACAAATAAGGAGGTGTTAAATTTTAATTTAACCACATCTGCATTAGTCCACTTTCCAAAGCACTGGGTCTGATTGTAAGGCTTTTGGATTCCTGATCAGCAGCCAGAGGAGATTCATCCTTGTGGGGAGCCTGAGGTTGGATTTTGAGTTAAAAATAATTGTAAATGAGAATTAAAAAAGTAAGTTAGACTCATATGCAAGCCTGCAGCAATACATTTTAAATCTTCAAGAAGATAGAACATTTTAAAGCCTAATATAAATAATTGACACTTAGCAAAATGAAGACAAGGACAATACTGGATCAGGAAAGTTACCTATGAAAGACTAAAAGGGTGGTGGAAGATTCATCATTTAAAATGATAAAAATCATCAATATTAAATTATGTCAAATGTGACTTAAAGCTTAATAAAATCATTAATATCTTTGTAAAAAACAGTGTTAGGCTAATTTAAAAAATTAAACCAATCTCATTCAGTAATGTCAGTAGAAAAATGCTCCATGGACTTTTGGCAAATGAGAATTTACATAGTAGTAAAATAGATATTTATGCCACAGTCAGTCAATATCACGATAAATCTATCATATCATTCAAAATAGGAATCCCTATGATCGTTATCAGTATATGCTGTCATCTGATAAACCTGGAGGCTATTCTCAAAAATGTTGTTTAGTCTCTGACTTAAATCAACAAGTTTCCTTTTAAAGGTAAATTGAATGGAGAAGAAATTCTCGTACCCTCTTTAGTCTAAATAAGCTATAACTTTTTTTTCTTACCACCTAAAGCTAGAGTAGCTCAAATGTATTTCATTCGTCCTCCTTGAAGTCCAACTTCAAGTGGATGCCCAAACTCTATTTCCAGGCTGAGTCAAAAGATACCTCAGCAGTCTACTCTCTATTAGGCTAGTCCTATTTTAAAGGCCTTTTGGACCAAGATTGTATATTTGTATTTTCCTGAATTGTCTCTGACTACATTAAGCCAACAGATGTTTTCAATATGATAAAGGAAACTTACAGTTGGGAATTTGAGTCAATATTTTATTATTAACATTTATCCTAATTTTACATTTTTGTTGGATAATAGCATTGTGAAATATATTCAGTAAACAGCACTAACAAGGTCAATATTTTTCAGTATTAAAATCAATTTGCAGTATGTTTGCTTGAGGTGCACATAAATTTGGAGAGGCAGTCAGTGTAAACAGAATAGCTGATTCCTTGGATGCACTCCAATATAATTATAGCTATTCACCCTTGTGACTGTATATGTGTGCAGCTCAGAGCTATTTCCCTGCCCCAAGATACAGTAGCAGTATTTTTAGATATGTTTGCAATTGATTGAGATGGAAAATCTCTGTAAAACTAAAGTAAATTAATATATATAAAATAAATATACAAGTCAATTTAAATAGATTATTACTAAATTTTTACTTTCCTGTCAATCCTTAGCTTGTAATCGCATAGCTAAGTATTTAATCACAAAACAGTGTATTTCTAATAGGCAATTGTAAAAAATATCATCAATCACATTTATTGCAAACATCTCATAAAACAGTAAAACGTTTATGGGATTGTACAAGGCGGCTAGGTTTTTCTGAAATGTAGAAAGATTTGCATATATGAAAAACAGCAGGCAGCAAGCAGGGTTTGTTTCTGTTTCCCCAAAATTAAAATTACATTTGCTGTAGCTACTTAATTTCTCATCAAAATACATTAAATATTTTTCTAACAATAATCTTAGTCTTTACAATAACCTAACAAGTCTCCATTTTGAGATAACTAAATTCAAATCTTAAAATATAGGAAAGAATTTTCTCTCCAGCCCGAGGGAAGAGTCAAAGCTCTCTGAGCGTATTTGTGATGTAAATGATATTACCTTGTGCTTCGTGCAGATAGATACAAATGTGAAATTGTTGATTTCTGTTATTGTTTGTTTTCTACAATGAACATGCCTAAGTGACAGTGGCATTCTCAAAATAATTCTGTCTATGGTTTACTTATCTAGCAATGCTTGTATGTGGGTAAGAATAAAATCTGCTTTTATGGAGAGAATGTGGAGTCGTTTTATCCACAGCCTTAAGGCCGCCCACTGTCAATACCTTAAACCACGAATCCCCTCTGTAAACATGTGCTCACTTGCTGTGCAAACACTCAGAAATCATTTTAGGAAACATTTTTCCTCACCATTTATGACGACACTCACTATCGGCTCCTGTTATAAAATGGCTAATAAAATATTTGAATATTTATATCCCAGAGCTAAAGCTCTTGTTTTAGGCATTTCCCCCCTTTAAAAAAATTAATGTCATGAAAATTGAAGAAACACATCTAACAATAAAGAAAAAAGACAAATGACATCACATTATATAAATCTGCAGGACTGGGGTGTTGTTTTTTTTTTTCCATTTGGCTTTCAACTATCATTTTTAAAGAGCTTGCCTTCTATTTACTTGTCAGAGGTCAGATTTAATTTATGTATGCTGCATAGAATTCTCCACGTTAAGATATTGATATAACAAATTGCTGAATGTTTTAGTGATTGATTCTTGCTGACCAAAATGGGCTCTCAGATTAGAAGTCTTTCTTTTTTCCTCTGAAGACACCTGCTGAGACAGAAGTGTGATGGCCACACAAAAGAAACGTATGGTTTCTTCAACTGGCTCCATCCAGCAATTTGCAATGCTATCAAAAATTGCATTTTTTAATGAAAATTACCTAAGGATTTGGCAGAAAAACCTTGGTTAAAATGGACTAACTACCGAGTTTCAGGCTGTATTAGCATACTGATTGGCCGTTACTACTGTCACTCTTCTGACTACAAAATTATGACAGGCCCCACAGCAGGAAGCAAACGATCATTAACACCCTATCCTCTGGGACACAATAAACTGCCATTCACTTGCATACATATAAAACACACAAGGCTTGTCAGGCATGAGGGACAAAGGGGAGGATGCTTTTGCAAAATGGTTTGATACTGCGGTGAGATGAGACCACGCCAAAGAAAATCATGTTCTGGTTTTTCGGATCCTGGTACAAAAATTAGTAAGATTTCCTTTTAAAATACCGTATCTTTGTTTTCTATTAGGTGGTAAGTACTTCATCCTGAGGAGCAAATAATAGTCATAAACCTAGAATTAATCCCACAACCCAGAAAATATAAAACATTCTATGAGTCCATTCAAATGTAAGGCCAAGTCTTTTTGTTTGTCTGCTTTTTTCATTTTAATATAACGTCACTTATTTCAATAACCACATTGTAATTAGTAGTGATGTAATAATACCTTAATTTGAGACAACCAAATTCAAATACCACAAATTTGATATCACAACTTGACTAAATACTACCAAAATAAAACAATTGAATAAACAATGCACACATGACATTGTAGTTGAAACTCTACTGTCTATTTCTTATACAGAGAGGTGAAGTCAAATTCAAATGCAATATCGTATGGCTGAGACTGTCCCTTCTTACAACAAGATGCTTGTAGATTAACTAATGAAATTGGGGTAAAATTTAGCAAATGATGGTATATCAGTAATTCCATTGGCATTTACTAGATTTACTCTGATAAATATTTATCGTAAACCAACAAAACCACAAAAGGAAGACTTCTGCTGAAGACATGCAGGGGTGCCTGGATGGCTCACTGACTTTTCAGAGATTTTTAGATCACTTCAAGGCATTATTTTAGCATCAAAAAGAGTAGGCTGCAACTAGAGATTCTTCCCAATTTGCTTACTTTAATTTTATTACTTTCTCTAAGTTAATCTTCCTATAAATTTCTAGTGAATTGTACAGATAATATGTTCAAGGATTTGAAATATGTACTTAATGCTCTCAATATCTAAATCAACTTTGAAATGACCAATAGACAATTGCTACTGGTTCTATTATTTAAAAAACCCTTGGTTGAAAGAAACAGATTAATACCCCAACAACATGGATTAATATTAAATATATTTTGCCACGTGAAAGAAACCAGACTCAAAAGTTATGTAGCATATTATTCTAATATATCTAAAAGACAAAAGTTTAAGGACAAAAACTAGATGGTTTCCAGGCGCTGTAGAGGAGGGGGCCATATTGACAACAAAGAGGCACGAGGAAATTTGGGGTATAATATGACTGTCTTGTATGTTAATTTTCATCTCACTGCCATCAAGATGATTCCAATTCATGGCAACCTTACAGGGCAGGGAGACTGCCCCTGTGAGTGTCTGGGGATATGAGTCTTCATGGGGATTAGAAAGTCCCATCTTTCTGCCAACAGCAGCTGGTGGTTTTGAACTGCTGACCTTGTGGTTTGCAGCCCACTACGTCACCAGGGTTCCTTGATTTTAGAGCTGGCCATATAAATACATATAAATAGAATTTTTAAACAAACATAATCATGCACAAAATTAGATGAATTTTACTACATATAAAATGTACCTCAATAAATATGACAGGAAAAGTTCTAAATTTAGCAATATAGTGAGAACATAAGAATGTTCAGAAGTGGAATCATTTAGTTTGGACAAAATAGCATAAAGGCCATTCATATATTTATAAATAGGCAATTAGTATTTTTTTGTAATTACCCATCATGTAAAATAATCCAATGTTATGTGTTAGACTGAGAGTAGATTAAAATTATTCATTGCTATTTTAATATCACTGCCATTATTATCAATTGAAAAAGAAAAAAAGACAGAAAATAGCATTTATGTTAACCACTACTCCTTAATTTTCTTCTGATCTGCTCTCCACTTTCAGACATCAAATATGAACAATTTTAATCGTATTGCTAATGTCAATAACATAATATATGTCTCTGATGTACATCAAAAGGTAGTTGTCATTTTTAATTATGAGGAATTCATTACATTGTATAAACACAGACATAAAGTACCATTTCTCAGATATGATATAATTTTCACGTTATTCCAGTAACTTCCCAAGAAAGAATTTTACAG
Organism: Tenrec ecaudatus; assembly: GCF_050624435.1. NCBI lineage: Eukaryota > Metazoa > Chordata > Mammalia > Afrosoricida > Tenrecidae > Tenrec > Tenrec ecaudatus. The sequence continues at coordinate 851,187 of NC_134537.1, read as the reverse complement.
TGAAAATAGAGAGCAACTTTTCTCATTAAAATATAAGAGGGAATTTTGATAGTGTGAAGATTCTTATCCAATTTGAATTATACCAGGACTGGGACATGGAAGTGTCATCAATAGCCTCCACCAAGCCGGTTCTGACCCACAGCCACCCCGTACACCGCAGAATGAAGCCCGGCCCAGGCCCATGGCAGCCTCTCTCAGGTGCGAGCCCACTGTTGCAGCCACTGGGTGAGTTCCTCTCTTTGGAGGCCTTCCCCTTCTGTACTGCCCCTCTGTGTTGCCACGCACGAGGTCCTTCTGCAGGGACTGTTCTCTCCTGACAATATGTCCAAAGTATATAAGATGAAGTCTTGCCATAAAAGTAGGAAAAGTAAATTCTGTTCAGAATGTATTTTAATAAAGAAAGTAATGTAGAAAATCATCAATCTGAAGGAATAAAGAAAGCAAAATCATTTTGAAATATTAGGAGTGTTAATGAAAACAATGAGGGCAAAGAATGCACAAATGTGCTATAAAAAAAAAGACACAGAGTGGCAGAATAGATTTTTTTTAAAGAAGCATCATCGTGGAGAGCAAATGTTTTGAGAATTATGAGGGTAATGAATGTACAACTATGTTTTATAAAATTGATGTATGTATGGATTGTGATAAGAGTTGTATGAGCCCCCAATAAAATGATTTTTAAAAAGAAAATCATTAAAATTATGTATAACAAATCTAAATTCATCAATGTAGAAACTATTCATGAAGGATAAACTTCTTTCCTAAAAATTTCAGTCAAGAAATTTTTACAGAGTTGATAAAAATTGATGTTTTGCTTCATGAAAGCCATTACCATCTTAAGTGCTGGTGATGTAACTGTGAACCGAGAGATGCTATTCTGGCTTCTGAAATGTTGAGATCTAAATTTTCTAAGGTGCATAATTTTGTGCCAACGTTTGTGGTCATTGCATTTTGTGCATAAAATGGGAAAACTTAAACTAAGTTCTAGATTAAAAGATGCATATATGTGTGCATGTATAAATATATATATGACACCCCCCCCAAATCGAGTTTTTCCAAAGCTACGCATTTACATTTTTTTACAAAACAACCTTATAACCTTCAAAGTACTCTCCATTACACTTAATATATTTGTCAAATCTACAATTCCATTCTTGGAAACATTTTTCAAATTCATCTGTTTGGCTGGCTGACAGCACCTCACTCATTTTGTTGTTTTTTTCTCTTCACCTCTTCTATGTCATAAAATCACTGTCTTTTCATGTCCCTTTTCATTTTTGGAAATAAAGGGAAGTCGCACAGACAAAGGTCAGATGGGTAAGGTGCATGGGACAAGAGAGGCACGCTGGGTATTTTTCCCCAAACCCTGGCACACCGAGATGGCTGTATGAGCAGGTGCATTGTCGTGGTGGCTAAACCAGTCCCCATCTGCCACAAAGCAGGCCTTTTTAGCCACACACTGTTACCCTATCTTTTCAGAACCTCTAAATTGAAAGCTTGATTAAGTCTGACCTGATGGAACCAACTCCACATGCACTACAGGTTGACATTTTTGTTTGATTGGGAAGTTGATAGAGATCCAGAATGAGGTTTATCATCCATCATTTCACCTATTTTGACATGAGAAAATCACTCATACACTGTTTTTCACATAACTCTGTCTTTGTAAGCTGTGATGAACAACACAACAATTTCTGCAGCATTTTCCCCAAGCAGGTAACATTTCACAAGAGCACACTGTTACCTTAAATCAGTCATCACAAAAAAATGAGGTTCAAGTGAAACTGCTTTTACAAAATAAAATTCACTTTGACCTGAGAGAACGTTCCCAGGTGACACCACTCTGTGCACTACCTCTTAGCGAGTTGCTTGATGCTCCCATAGGAGGAAAAATGTCATGGTTTTGCCACCAGGACAAAGTATCTGCTCACCTCATGCAGCCATCTCAGTGTACCAGCTTTTTTGTCAAAAAACAAACAAACAAAAAAACAGCATGCTTCTCTTGCCCCCACACACCTCACTCACCTGACCTCACTCCATTGGACTTGTTTTTGTTTCCCCAAATGAAGAGGGACATGAAGGGGCATGCTATTCAACAATACCTCTATATGCAGTTTGTTTGCATATACATTTGTGAATGTTAGGACAGGCAACTTCAGGTAAAATGGCCAGCTTCAACATTTGAGATTTGTTGCATTATATACATATTTCTAATCCCTCCCACTTTCGGTCCTTGCCTGAGAATCAGGCAACGTTTTTCCTCCTTCTTACAATATTTTCCCCAGATTAGTTACATAGAGAAAGGATCAAGTAATTCTAATTGTGATGCATTATTTTGTCCATAATATTTCATAAACTAACATTTACATTTTGAACCTTTTCCTTTATTAACGGGGGGGGGCACTAAAACTACAGTCATCTGCAAATAAAACCCAAAGCACTCATTGCAGACAAATTAATCCTGATTCCCCAGGAACTTAAGGGGCAGAGCAGAACTTCACTATTGAGTTTCTGAGATTATGATCTTTATAAAAGCAGTCTGCCACATATTTCTTCTGCAAAGCAGGTGATGGGCTCAAACCAACTTTCAGTTTGCAGGTAAGTCCTCAACTACTTTATCACTAGAGCTTTGCAAACAGGTGACTAGAATTGGAAATGATTATTAATTTCCAAAGGAGCCCTTATGGTGTAGTGGTTCCTCTTTGGGCTGCAGCCTGCAGGTTGGCAGTTCAAAAACACCAGCGGCTCAGCCAAAGAAAGCCTGGGCTTTCTACTCCAATAAACAGTTACAGTCTCCAAAACCCACCAGGGAGTCACTACAAGTCAACATTGACTCAACGGCAATGAGTTTGGTTTGGGGGTTTATCAATTTCCAATGACTGCTATAATAATTTATTACAGGTAGAAAGACCATGCAAATTTACATCTCTGGAGGCCAAATTATTTTAATTGGTGTTGTTGTTGTTGTTGTGAGGTGCCCTGGAGTTAGTATGTTCACAACCCCATGCTTTGCTTTCACCACATTTTTTCTTGTTTCAGCCCAGGGGTGCAGCCACTGCGTTGCTCTATCTTGTGCAGGGAATTCTCTGTGCCACTACTTTACCAAGCATGATGTCCTTGTCTAAGGACACATGTTATCACCTGATGACATGTCCAAAGTGCTTGAGGCTGTCTCCCCATCCTTGCCTCTATGGGGCTTCTGACTGTACTCTTTGCAAGAAAGATTTGTTTGTTCTTTTGGCAATTCATGATCCTTTCAATATTCTTTGTCAGAACCACAAATTCAAGTGCATCACTTCTCCTTCGGTCTTCTGTATTCAATGTCCAATTTTCACAGGCATATGATGTGATTGAAACTACTATGGCTTGGGTCAAGGGCACCTTAGTCCTCAAAGCAACATCCTTCCTTTATAAGAGTTTTAAGAGGTCTTCTGCAGGGATTTCTAATGTAATGCATAATTTGATTTCTTGAATGTTGTTTCCATGAGCATTGTTTATCTGAGCAAGAAGAAATCCATTTATCATGATGTAACCTATTGATTTAGTCGTGAGGATTTGCGTTGTATTCCATACCAAAGGCTGCAAACCTTGATCTTCATCAGTAAGTGCTTCAAGTTCTCCTCACTTTAACAGACAAAGCTTTGTCATCTACATTTCACAGACTGTTAATAAGTTCCCTCCAATCCTGATACTGCATATGTAATCAAGCTTCTTTCATTATGTGTTCAGCATAAAGATTGAATAAGTATGGTGAGAGGACACAATTCAGATGCACATCTTTCCTAATTTTAAATCATGAAGTATTCCCTTGTTCTATTTACAAAACTACCTCTTGATCCATGTACAGGTTCCACATGGACACAATGCTTCAGAATTCCTGGACTTCTCACGGTTATCCATAGTGTGTTAAGGTCCACAGAGTTGAATGGCTTTGTGGTCAATATAACACAGCTAAAGATCCTTTGGGCATTCTATGCTTTCAGCCAATATTCATAGGATGTCAGCAATGATATCGCTTGTTCTAGGTGCTCTTCTGAATGCAGCCTGAACCTCCAGCAGCTTCCCATCAATGCATTACTGCTACCTTTGCTGACTGACCTTCAGCTAAACTTTACTTGCCTGGGATATGATTTCATAATTTGAAAATTCAGTGTTGTCTCTTTTCTTTGGATTTGGTATAAATATGGATCTCTTCCAGCAAGTTGGTCAGGTTGTTGTCGTACATATTTCTTGGCATATGCCAGTGGATACTTCCCGTGCTTCATCAGTTTGTTGACAAATTTCAATTTGTGTTCTGTAAGCTCCGGAGACTTGTTTTTGGTTAATGCCTTCAGTGAAGCTGGGACTCTTTCCTTCAATATCATTGCTTCTTCTGTTTGTTTGTTTTGGTGTTGTTGTTTTTTTTAATTTTATTTTATTGGGTGTTCTTACAGCTCTTATCACAATCCATACATGTATCCATTGTGTCAGGCACATCTGTACAAATGGTGCCATCTTCCTTTTCAAAACATTTTCTTTCTACTTGAGCCCTTGGTATCAGCTCCTCATAAATAATTTATAAATGATCAAGGGTTCATGGGGAAGGGAGGATGGAGAAGGGAAGGAGGAAAAAATGGGTATTATTGGTTCTTAATCATATGCTACGTCTTGAAATGGTTCCATGCTCACGAGTTCCTTTTGATACAGTGGTTCTGTGTATTCTTTCTATCGTCTTTTGATGCTTCTTGTATTCAATAGTTTTCTCATAGTTTTCTATATCTTTCAATATAGAAACTCGAGGTTTGAATTTTTTATTCAGTTTTCTCAGTGAAAGTTATGCTGAACAGATTCTTCCTATTTGGTTTCCTAAGTGTTTGCACAGTTCATTATAATATTTTGCTTTCCTCAAGCTAATCTTTGAATTTTTCTGTTCAGCTCTTTGACATCATCATATCCTCCATGTAACTCAGCTATTCTATGACTAACAGCAATGTTCAAAGTCTCTTCTGAAAACCATTAAATCCTTTCTTTCTTTCTTTTTTAATGACCTTTGCTTTCTTCCTGCATGATGACCTTAAGGTCTTCCCACAGATCCTCAGGTCTTCCATCATTAGTAGTGAGTACATCAAATCTGTTCTGAACTTGTTCTTGAAATTCAGGTGATCTCACTCAAGGATGTGTTTTGGCTCACAAGGATTTAGTTTTATTTTCTTCAGCTTCAACCTGCATTTACACATGAATGGTTTGTTCCACAGTAGAACTGTAAGCTCATTAAGCTTCTGACATTGAGCTTCTCCATCATTGTTTCCCACAGATGTTGTCAATTTGATTTCTTTATTTCTATCTGGAGAAGAAGTACACTTTTTGTACTGTAGGAAAAGGTATTTATGATGAAGAAACCATTGGTCTTGCAAAATTCTCTCATGCACTCTCCAGCTCTGTTTCTACTGCTAAAGTCATATTTTTTCAGCTACTGTTTCTTCCTCTTTTTCAAAAAGTTACATTCCAATAATCAATAATTATCAATACCTCTTGATTGCATGCTTTATCCAACTCATACTGAACACGTCATCACTAGCTTTAGATTGGTGCATGAATTTGAATAATAGCTGTATTGAATGGATGTTCTCTTATATATATAGATATAATCCTATGACAGAAAGCATTGTACATCAGGAAAGATCTTGGAATCTCCTTTTTTGGCAGTGAATGCAATGTAATTCATCTTGAATCTGTCATTCCCAGGCATAGAAAGCCATGTGACTACCTGATTCAAAATGATGGACAACGGTGCATTTCAGCTCAATGACACTGAAGATATCAATCCATTTCATTTTTTTAATAAAATTTAAAAATAAAATTATTGGGGGACCATACAATTCTTATCACAATCCATATATACATCCATTGTGTCAAGCACATATGTACATTTGTTGGCCTCATTATTCTCAAAACATTTGCCTTCTACTTGAGCCCTTAATATCGGCTGCTCATTTTGCCCCTCCCTCCCAGTCCCCCTTCCCTCATGAACCCTTCATAATTCATAAATTATTATTATTTTGTCATATGTTACACCGTCCGACATCACCCGCCACCAGCACCACCCCCTGTTCTCTGATGTCCATCCTCCAGGGAGGAGGCTATACGTAGATTCTTGTAATCAGCTCCCCCTTTCTACCCCACAATCCCTTCACCCTCCAGGTATCGCCACTCTCACCACTAGTCCTGAAGGAGTCAGCTGTCCTGGATTCCCTGTGCTTCCAGTTGCTATTTGTACCAATGTACATCCTCTGGTCTAGCCAGATTTGTAAGGTCGAATTAGGATCATGATAGCGGTGGAGAGGAAGCATTTAAGAACTACAGAAAAGTTGTATGTTTCATCGCTGCTACCCTGCACCCTGGCTGACTCATCTTCTCCCCACAACCCTTCGGTAAGGGGGTGTGCGGTTGGCTACCAATGGGCTTTGAGTCTCTACTCTGCATTCACCCACATTTACAATGATATGATTTTTTGTTCCTTGATGCTTGATACCTGATCCTTTCCACAGCTCCTGGTCACACAGGCTGGTGAGTTTCTTCCATGTGGGCTTTCTTGTTTTGAATTAGATGGCCACTTGTTTATCTTCAAGCCTTTAAGACTCCAGATGCTATATCTTTTTTTAAATCATTTTATTGGGGCTCATACAACTCTTATCACAATCCACACATACATCAATTGTGTAAAGCACACTTATACATTCGTTGCCCTCATCATTCTCAAAATTCGCCTTCTGCTTGGGTTCCTGGAATCAGCTCCTCATTTTCCTTTTTCCCTCCCCCTCCCTCCCCACTCCCCCCTCTCTCATGAACCCTTAATTATTTATAAATTATTATTTTGTCGTATCTTACACTGCCCGGCGTCCCCCTTCACCCACTTTTCTGTTGCCCATCCCCCAGGGAGGAGGTTATATGTAGATCCCCGTGATTGGGTCCCCCTTTCTACCCCACCTTCCCTCCTGGTATCACCACTCTCATCCTTGGTTCTGAGGGGTTCATATGTCTTAGATTCCCTGTGTTTCCAGATCCCATCTGTACCGCTGTGCATCCTCTGGTCTAACCAGGTTTGCAAGGTAGAATTGGGATCATGATAGTTGGGGGAGAAAGCTTTTAAGAACTAGAGGAAGGTTGTGAGTTTCATTATTGCTACACTGAACCCTGAGTGACTCATCTCCTCCCCATTATCCCTCTGCAAGGGATGTCCAGTTGTCTGCAGATGGGCATTGGGTCTCCAACATGCGCTCCCCTCATTCATGATGATATGATTTCCCCCGCCCCTGGGTGCTTGAAACCTGGTCGCCTCAGCCCTTCATGATCACATATGTTGGTGTGCTGCTTCCATGTGGGCTTTGTATCTTTTGGTAGCTGGGCACCATCAGCTTTCTTCACCACATTTGCTTATGCACACGCTTGTCTTCAGTGATCGTATCGGGAAAGTGGGCACCCACTGATATGACTTTTAGTTCTTTGATGTCTGATAACTGGTCCCTTCTATACCTCGTGTTCAGACAGACTGGTGTGTTTCTTCCATGTGGGCTTTGATGCTTCCATTTCATTTTTAACAATTTCCAGCTTTCCGAGATGCATGCTTCATACATTCCAAGATCAAATTAATCATAGATGTTTGCATATGTTTCTTCTCATTTTGAGCTATGCCCCATCAGTAATTGAAGGTCCCAAAGGTTTGCTACTGGGAGCTTTACAACATTCATGTTATTATGGTTGGCTCTACTTTGCAGAGACAGCTCTTTCTTTATTGAAATTTTGAGTGTCTCCCAGCCTGAGACATTTATCTTCTGCTAATATCTCTGACGATATTCTGCTGCTATTTATAAGGTTTTTCCAGTATCTGACAGTGATCCACAACTAGCTATAAAATTCTGTGGCTAATTCCTCAGCAGTGGACATTCTATTCCTTCTTCATAGTCTGTTCTTAGTCTGGAAACTGCTGAAACTGTTCATTTTGGGGGAAATTGTTCATATTTGAAATACCAGTGACATAGCTTCTAGCATCACAGTAAGACAAATTCATGACAACGTGGTGGTAAAAAAAATCAGTTATACAGGGATAATGTTAAATTACCCACAGGGCTGGTTCATTCTGGAATGTTGGAGGAGAATCTATTTGCTTGCCTTTTGTTGTTTTATGAGACCACCTACAGTCCTAAACTCATGATTCCTTTCTCAAAACACTCTGACTTAAAAAGCTAGCCCAGTAAGACTCTTAAACATGTCCAGAGAGTGGATCTCCTTGATGAACTTCTGGATAGGCTGAAAATTGTTCAAATCATCCAGTCCTCATCCATTTTCCATGACATTCTTCCTTCAGTGCATCTCTTTCTTTGTATATTTCATTATACGTAAGCAATAAGAAGACTCTAACCTACACCTTCATTATTCTGCTTAGAAATTTTGCTTCGCAAGGAAAGGGTCAATGAAAAAATAGAAGACGACCCTCCATGAGACAGTTGGCACAGCGCCACAACAAAGACAGCAATAATTAAGAGGTGTTAGAGGGCCGGGCAATGCTTTGTTGCATTGTACATAGAATTGTTAGGACATGGAAGAGACTCGATGGCAATCAATAACAACAAAAACAAAAAACATCAATTACAAGTTATGTTTTCTCAATTACTCTAAGACATAATCCATCTGGGCCTTTGGTTACTATCTAACAAAGGCCTTGTTTCCTACCATTGTAATTGATACGTTTTTCCTCAGCCCTCACCAACAGCACCTTAAACAGCCTTGTTCCTCCAACAGTCTGTTCGAGGCAATCTTGACTTTTCTATCATGTTACTCATTCTTCCAGTCTTAACCAATTACCTAATTGCAAAGATACACCTGCATTTTATATAAAACTTTAGGTAGTTAAATTAAAATTAATTAACATGAAGTTTTGCATGATAAACACACCTGTATTTATTGCAGCTGCATACCTCTTCTTGTTGTCCCAGCTTTATGAATTTCCTACCATGGTGTTGTTGGCCAGAGTTGGGATGGTAACTCGAAGGCCAGCTGTTCAAACCCACCAGTAGCTCCAGAGGAGCACAGTGACGGCTTTTGCTCTCATCAGGCTTTATAGTTTCCAAAACCCATGTTGGTTGCTATGAGCAAGACGTGACTCAATGCCAGTGGTTTGTGGGGTTGCTTATTACCCCCAAGTGTGGTGGTTTTAAAAACCAAAAACAAAAATATATTCACTCTTAATTCTGGTGGATAAAGATTTGATATCGTTTCTCTGAGTCAGACTTATGGTGTCCCCTCTGGATACTCTGGTGGAGAATCCGCTTCTTTCTTTTCCTTGCTTCTGGAGACTGCCATCACTCCTCTGGTGTGAGTCCTTCTTGCATCACACCAACCTCTTACTTCCATAACTAGAAATCTTCCTCTTCAGTAATCACAAGTTCTTTGGCCTCTAAGGTCATTGTGGTTGCATTTAAGACCTACCCAAGAGAATCTCTCCATTTTAAGATCTTTAACTTAGTCATATATGAAATATCTCTTTTACCAGGACTTAGGGTTTGGGTGTCTTGGGTGTCAGCCTACTGAATCACAATCCTTAACACAGAAACTGTATGAAGTGGCTTTAAAAATTCCTGGAAAATTCCATTATTTTTTCAATTCATTTTTCCCATAAACATTTTTAAACCCCTTTATAGTTTGTGTTTGTTTCTTTAATCAGAGCTATTTGTAAATAAACATTAACTAAATTTTTTAATAAAACTAAGTTATTTGAGAGCGGCAAACAAATACTACATTTGGTTTATTGCAAAGAAAAATTCCAACTAGAGTTTTTCACTGATGGCTTTAGTACTAATTGAATTAGTACGAATCTACTTCTCAAGACGAAGATATTCTTCAAGGAGATGGACTTTATTGCCACATTTACTTTGCTAGTTGCTACTGTCATTGTGAAAATCCAAATTTTCTTAAAATTGACCAACATGGAGCCAAAACACATGCAGCAGTAATTATCTGACATAGATTACAATTCTTTAAATGTTGCTTCCAAGTCTTAACAGCATCATTTTCAAGCTTGCTAGATTTAAAATCAAGAAGGAACATATTCTCCAACTGTGATTCAAAACATTGTACTGTAAATACGAGGATAAGAAAATGCTACCAAGTATATTACAATAATATTATGGGCAATGTGGAATGTTGTGTCCTGAGAAAGTTGAAAACTTCTCCTGAGAATGTTGGAAATGTCATTCCGGTTCAGTTTAGATCAGAGTGCAGGTGGCTCTACAAAGCATTTGCTGGGGGCTTTATGTTTATACAGTTGTGGCTTTGAGGATGGTATTGATTGGTCAGGCAACTAATAAAACAAGCAGTCTTGCTTTCATCTATGTGCGTTTGGGGGCTTCTAAAAGAAGTAAAAGTGGTTTTAATTAGGACATGTTCCTTTCACTTATTTTACTTTTCAATTCCTTTTCTTAAATGACCACTTCAACCTACATCCGTCTCCAATTTCAGAACCCCTCTTCATGGTCATGATTCCAAACCTTTAAATGCTTTCCCAGGCAAACAATCCTGAGGAAGGCGCTCCTTCTGGGTCCTCAAGACAGCAATCCTTAGCTTCAGAAAGTCCCACACACTTATCATCACTGGTTCACCAACTGCCAGAGTTACTTTATTTATATTTTAGCATATTTGTTATATGCATATTTTTATTTATATCCATAGAACAAAGTTTCTCACATAAAAATAAACTGAAATTGAAAACAAAATTTATTACCGTCATTCAGTATAAAATATGCTACAACTTACATGACAACTCTTGGATATATGGGAATACATTGTGCCCTCGATCATTGTTAATACACATGATTTTGAAAAATTTAATAAAATCTCTTAATGTTGGATTTTTGGAATTTTTCCCTGTTTATTTTTTAAGTTCTCTAATTAGACTGTAGTGCTCTATCTTTATCATACTTTCCTGGTATTGTTTTCTATCTCCATTTCTATTTCCTTTTAACTACCTAAATTATATTTTATTTAGTAATGGATATTACATAAAAATTAAACACAATGAACTATATGAGGAAAATGATAAATTTTCACAATGAAACATTAAAAATAGAAAAATATATAAATTTTAATTTTTCTATGTAACAACATAAACATGGAATTAAAGTTTTGTCAGAGAAGTACAAAATGTAAATGTGCTAGTGTGAATCAAATAATAATCATTACATAGGGAAAACAAATTATTACATTATCCTACATTTTACTTCAAATATGCTGATTCTTCTCCATTTAAAGTATCTCAATTAGCTGAAGGAGGAAAAATTCACTTCTATAGTTCTGAAATTTGCATTTGAAATATGAAAGCTCCATATTACAAGTGTTTTCTTGAAATGTGGTTTAATTAATTTGACTGTACACCATTCTAGAATAATCCACAGGTTTTCAAATGCCTGGAGAAGGTTGCGTTGCTTTTCGGTGCCATTGGGTCAGTTCTGACCTTATTCCAAACAGAAGAGCCCCGCCCAGTCCTGGGCCATCAGCACAAGTGTTCCCGGCTCGAGTCCACTGTGGTAGCCACTGTGGCCGTCAGTCTTGTTGAAGGACTCCCTCTGTCTCCTGCCTCTCCACGCTGTGCCACATACAATGTCTTTCTCCGGGGGTTGTTCTCGCCTCATAACATGTCCCGAGCATGTAAGAGAAGTCTCATCAACCTTGCCTTTAAGAAGCACTCCTGCCACACTTCTTCCGAGACAGGTTGATGGGAACATTTAGCAGTCCGTGGTGTTTTCTTTTTAAATGTTATTATATTGGGGGCTCCCACTGCTCTTGTCACAATCCATACATATATCCATTTTGTCAAACACATCTTTACATACATTGTCATCATCTTTTTCAAAACATGTTCTTTCTACTTGAGCCCCTGGCATCAACTCCTCATCCCCCCTCCCCCATGCACTCTTAATGATTTTAATTCTTTTTGATTTTTCATGTCTTACCCTGACTGCTGTCTCATGTCACCCACTTTTCTGCTGTTCTTCCCCCTGGCATGGGGCCATACATCAGTAATTATGATCACTTCCCCCTTACTCCCCTTTTCTCCCCGCCCCCCAACAAATACCCTCCTAGTATTGCTGCTCCCCTTATTAATCCTGAGGAGCATATTTGTTCTCAATTCCCTGTGTCGCAAACTCTTATCTGTACTAGTATACATGTTCTGGTCTACCCAGATTTGTAAGATAGAATTGGGGTCTCAGTAGTGGGGGGCAGATTAAAATAAAGAGGAAGGTTGTGTGTTTTATTGGTGCTATACTGCACCCTGATCATCTCGTCTCTGTAAAGTGTGCTGGGGAAACCAGATGGTGCGTGGTGATCAGAGGAGGGAACAGTATCAGAGCTGAACTCGTGAACACCTGGCTTTCAGAAGGCTCTGGATAACAGTAGAAGCTCCAAATCCCAAAGCGGCCTCTAGGGAGTCCCCTTTTCCCACAGTCCGGAGGTATGACGAGCCTTGCTATCAGACACTGAGCATTGGGAAACCGATTACGGCAGGTGTGCTCTTATTGTTGTCAGGAGCCATCTAATCCACGTTGACCCATAGCGACACCACGCACAACAGAACAAAACAGGGCCCTGCCCTGCACCATCCTCACAATTGTTCCTTTGCCTGTGCCTATGGTTACAGCCACAGCACCAAACCGTCTCATCAACGACCTTTAATGCCCCTCCACTCGGCCAAGCATGATATCCATCTCCTGGCGCTGGTCTCTCCTGAAATTATGTCCAAATTGTATAAGATGCAGTCGTATTGAAAGTAGCATGGACCACTGAAAGGACACACCCATCCATTTTTGCAGAAGTGCACAGAGCATGCTCCTTAGAGGCTAGGATGGCCGATGCAGTCAGATTGAAGCGTACAACCTTACCATTTGACCGCCCTTTTGGCCCATTTAACAGTTTTTTCAGTTTCAGTATTTTCTGCTTTCTTTTCTGTGAACATTTTTCATTGTTTTGTTTTGTCACTGTTTGTTTGGTGCACTTTCTTCTTCATATAAGCTAGTTTTGTTAGGTTTCTCTGGTGAGAAATGTCTCAGTCCTTGGCATCACACAAGGAAGAATTCATGCCAAAGCCTGGTTGGTGATCCAAGTGGGTTCCTGTAAAGGCTGGAAGCAGTTTCCGGCGTCACAGTAAACTGAACTCAGGCACCCTCAGGGCCCTGCCCACCCACATGGCGACGTGAGATCGTAGAGACCACCGGACGGCCGAGAAGCTGCTGGTAAAGATGGAGGTGGGCCCCTGATCCTGGCTTTTCAGGGCCCTCTGCTGGGAGGCATGGTCAGCGGTACTGGTTGACCCCATTGGCTGAATTAAGCCCACCTGGCCTAGATTGGGGCCTTCCCCAGTGCACCAGCTTCCTGTCTCAAAGGCCTGAATTTGTGCATGCCCTCTAGGCTTTATGGCTGGCTGGACTCACCTGAGTCTCTGCAGCAACCTCCTGTAGGGGTCCCCTTGGCATAGAGAGGGCCAACTCCCTATCGGGCTACCTAACAGTCTCTATTTGATCCATAGACAAGTTGAATAAAGTTTGGCGAGAGGATAAAACCCTGATGCTCACCTTGCCTGACTCTACGCCATGCATGCTCCCTTATTCTGTTTGCACAGCTGCCTCTTGATCTTTGTCCATGTTGCTCATGAGCACAATGAAGTGTTCTTGAATTCCCATTCTTCTCAAGATTATTCATAGCGTGTTATGATCGCCCCAGTTGAATGCCTCGGCATAATCAATAAAACACATGTGAACATATTTGTTCTGGTATCTCTGCTTCCAGCCAAGGTCCCCCTGACACCAGCAATGAGCTCCCTGGTCTCACATCCTTACCTGCGTCCAGTTTTACCCTCCGGCTACTCCCCGTCAATGTACTGCTCAATCGTTCTTGGATAATATTCAGCAAACATTACTTTTATGTGCTTTCAATGACATTGTCCAATCAGGTGAGCATTCTGCCGAGTCACTCACCTTTCTTTGGAGGGCTACAAGTATGGATCGCTCATCATCAGGTGGCCAAGTAGCTGTCATCTGAGTTATGTGTCATAGGCGAGTGAGCGCCTCTTCTAGTGCTGCGTCAGCTGATTGAAACATTTCAGTAGATTTTCTGTCAGTTCCCAGACGTTTGTTTTTGGCAAATGCCTTCATTGACCAAGAATTTCAGTACCATTGCTCCTTGGTCATACGCTACTTCTTGAAATTGATGAATGTTGATGAGTTCTTTTCAGTACAGTGACTGTGTATCCTAGCTATCCTTTTTGTTTATTTCTTAATTGTTTTATTAGGGGCTCATACAACTCTTAGCACAATCTGTACATACATCAATTGTGTAAAGCACATCTGTACATCCATTGCCCTCATCATTCTCAAAACATTTGCTCTCCACTTAAACCCCTGGCATCAGGTCTTCATTTTTCCCCTCCCTCCCCACTCCCCTTCCCTCATGAGCCATTGATAATTTATAAATTATTATTTTTTCATATCTTGCCCTGTCCGATGTCTCCCTTCACCCACTTTTCTGTTGTCCATCCCCCATGGAGGAAGTCACATGTTGATCCTTGTAATCTGTTCCCTCTTTCCAACCCCCTCTCCCTCTACCCTCCCAGTGCTTCCTGTGTTGTTCCATATTTTACCCCTGGAACCTTTCAATATTGAACCACGAGACTTGATTTTTTCTTCAGTTCTTTCAGTTTAAGATATACTTAAACTGTGTGCGTTCTTCCCTTTTGATGCTCTAGTGCTAGGTCTTTGCACATTTCATTATAATATTTGGTTTTGTCTTCTCGAGATCCCTATGAAAGTTTTTATTCAGCTTTTACTTGCTCACTTTTTTTCACTTGCTTTAGTTATTCTTTGATGAAGTGCAAGTTTCAGAGTCTTCTCTGACTTCCACTTTAATCTTTTCTTTCTTTCCTGTCTTCTTCATGGTCTTTTGCTTTCTCTATGAATGGTGTTCTTGATGTCCTCCCACAGCTGATCGGGTCTTCTGTCATTAGTGGTCAATGCATTAAATTTGTTCCTGAGATGTTCTCAAAATTCCGGTAGGGTAGTCTCAAGGCCATAATTTGGCCCTGGTAGACTTGTTTTAATTTTTTTCAGCTTTATCCTGAACTTACAATCAGCCTGTGGCCTGGTTTCAACCACTGATAATGAACTTCTCCATCGTCTCTTCCCATGGATGTAGTCAATTTGATTTCTGTATATTCCATCTGTGGAAGTCCATGTGTATAGTCACCTTTGTGTTGTTGTTGGGTTTTTTTTAAGGTATTTACTATCAGCAAGTTTTTCAAAATTCTATCATGGGATCTCCAGCTTCATTTCTATCATCAAGTTCATATTTTCCAACTACTGTTCCTTCCTCTTTGTTTCCAACTTATGCATTCCATTTACTAATGTCTACCAATGCATCTGCTTTGTACATTTGATCAATTTCTGACTGAAGTTGTTGGTAGAATTCTTCAATTTCTTCTTCAGTGGCTTTCCCTGTCAGTGCATTAATTTGTATGATGGTGGTATTAGTTATCTTTCCTTGAGGGTGGATAGAGATAACCTTCTCACAGACAGCACTGTACTACAGGATGGATTCTGAACGGTCCTTTCTGATAGTGAATGCTGTCGTGCCATTCCTCTTGATGGTGCAATTCTTGGCATAAAAATCATATGATTTTCTGATTCAAAATGGCCAACGTCAGTCGATTTCAGCTCACTACTGTTGAGCATATTGAACTTTATACATTTCATTTTTACCACTTCCAATTTTCCTAGCTTTATACTTCACACATTACAAGTTCAGATCAGTAGCAGGTTCTAGCAGCTGTTTCTTCTCACCTCGAACCGTGCCCCTTCAGCAAATGATGATCCTGAAGGCTCCACTCGTGCAGGTTTTACCTGACTCGG
The DNA here is from genome assembly GCF_050624435.1 of Tenrec ecaudatus. Classification (NCBI taxonomy): domain Eukaryota; kingdom Metazoa; phylum Chordata; class Mammalia; order Afrosoricida; family Tenrecidae; genus Tenrec; species Tenrec ecaudatus. The sequence goes on along the minus strand of NC_134537.1, from coordinate 835,258 downwards.
GTCGGCATGGTCGACTCCGTTCCTATGAGCTAGCTCTCCTCGCTCACATTTGGAGTGCCCTATGCCCCAGGGGTCCATCCTCCAGCACTATCTGTGACAATGTTCTGCTTCCATTTATCAGGCCTTCAGTGCCTGGCAATCTGGCAATGTCTGCCATAAAGTTTTAAAGAGGCTCATTCCTCCACACTGGGGAGCCAATTCATTCCTCATTGTTTGATTTTCATCTGGAAGTTCCACTGAAACCTGCTCACTTTGGGCAGCACAGCTTCCAGCTGCGCAGCAACCCACGCGCCCCACAGTCAAGCATGACTAAAGTAATACATGCATAATGAACCACGGTGGTTTCACTGTGAGCTTTTTGAGTCGGTGGTATCTGCAATATGTAGGAACTAGTTATAATGTAAATGTTCAATCCTGCTTAATCATAAATTCTGAAGGGGGACCAAGCAATTCTTTTAACAAGCCCTTAACGCGATTCTGATATACTATTTCTTTTGTGAGGCGCCAGTAAAGTGGTTTAGGATCCCTGTTGGAAAGATGTTCCTCTGTTGGGATGCTTTTCAAACCCACCAACTTCCTACTTCTAGATAGTGTCGCAGTCTCCGAAACACACAGAGGCAGTTCTACCCTGTCCTATAGAGTTGCTGTGAGTCAGAACTGACACGATGGCAGTGAGTGAGTAAAGTGGTTTATAGTCTTTAAAATTAAGTTCAAATCTTAACTGTGCTATATATTAGCTGAAGGAGTTGGTCCAAAAATTAACCTTGCTTTTTCTCTCCGTCTGTAAAGTGGGGTAAAAACTATTATTCCATAGCACAGCTATAAAGATTAAATCAATTCCTGTATTAGAACATCTATGCTGATTATTGATACAAGGAAAAGAAGACCCTCATTAAATGTGAACCCTGGTTGGGGAGTTGTTTGCAAGGTGTGCTGCTAGCTGCAAAGGCAGCAGTGCAACCCCACCAATTTCTCCACAGGGAGAAATATGTGCTTTCTACTTCAGTAAAGTTTTATAGCCTCATGAACCCAAAGGAGAAATTCCACTCTATCTATAGCACTGTGTGAGTCCAAATTGACTCAGTGGCTATGATTTGGGATCTATTTGATTAGTCAAATTAGTAGATGTTATGTGCTGGGTCACTAACCACAAGGTCAGAAGTTCAAAACCATCATCTGCGAGAAACATGAAATCTACCACTTCTGTAACGACGTAGCCTTGGGAACTCACTGAGGTAGCTTATTGGTGCCAACCTGGCCAATAAACACATGTGGAGTTAATTGAAGGGCAGAGGGATGAATGGATCGGTGAGCCACACCTTTCTATTTCTCGGGTCTCTTGCTTTGTGATGGTCAGACCAGGGTGCATCTGCCTTAGCCAGTTCTCTGCTTCAGCTGGCAAGGCTCACTTCCTGCAAGGCATCCCTGAGGAGAAGCCACATGGATCTACCCCGTTGCACCCCTGGGTGTTGAAGTACCCATGTGGAGACCCCTGCCAGTGCTGAGATGCTTACACATTCACTGACTCGGCGTTCCTCCTGTAGTCAGCATCATTGCATCTGTTTTGTGAGATGGAGGAGGATTTTGTGGACGGGTGTTGGACATATGGGTTAATGGGTTGATGTTGGACTGTGGGATTGGACAGCACTGGGTGGGGATGTTTTCTTGATGTGCACTTAACCTTTACATAAAACTCTCTCTTCTACGTGAGTTTCTGTGGATTTGTTTCTCTAAAGTGCCCATACTGACACAGCCACAGAGGCAGTTCTACTCCATCCCACTGAGGCTCGATGAGTCACAATTGACTGAATGGCAGTGAGTGACTCCATGGCTTAAAAACCACGTCCTTTTCACAGTGCTGATGCTGTGGGAAATCAGCACAGTTTCTCTAAATGACCAAGAAATATGTTACAAAATGTACTTCTGAATTTTCATATTGCTTTTTAATGACACGCAGTGGAAAGCTATCAACACCCTTTTCCCACAGCCATTGAGAAGCAGTAAGCTTTTCCTCTTTCTCTTTTTTGAAATATAATGCTAACCACCAATCATCTTTATTTCATAATCTCTTTTAATCTACAGGTAAACATGTGCTAGACATTATAGAAATGTGAGCAGAAAAAAATATAATAGGAGCAAAGCAGACTAATAAATAGAAAGCTATAATTTCTAAATTACACCAGTAAAACAGAATTAAGTGACTGTAACACAATGTATAGGAATCTTGCCAGTTCAAACCGAAGCTGTGGCAGTAAGCTTCCATGGAAACCCATGGAAACTCCGTGGGACAATTCTCCTCTGTGCTATTAGAGAGTCACTGTGAAGGGGAACTGATTGGAAGAACGTTTCAGTTTAGTTTCCTTATTAACATATGTGAAATTTGAGAGGGAAAAGCAAAGGAGAGATGCACACATGTATACATTACTATGATACTATGTACTTTTAAAATTAATCTAAGATGGTAAAATGGCTCAAACACAGTGAAATGGTACTGCTGGCACATTTGATCAACCACTGGTCTGAAGACTGATTTTCTCATGTCGTTGTTGTTGGTGACATCACGTTGGTTCCCCTCATAGGGACCCTACCAAGAACAGAATGAAGTACTGCCCAGTCTTGAGTCATCCTCACAGTATTGTTAAGCTTGAGTCCATTGTTGCAGCCACTGTGGCCATCCATGTTGCAGAGGGTCTTCCCCTTGTTTACTATCCCTCTGCTTTCCCAGGCATGATGTCATTTTGCAAGGACTAGTCTCCCCAGATAACATGTCCAAAGTACATGGGATCAAGTCTCACCACCCTTGGCTCTAAGAGGCATTTTGGCTGTACTTCTAAGACAGATGTTTCTTCCTTTGGCAGCCCACAGTACTTTCACTCTTCTTTGCCAGCACCGTATTTCAAATGTGCCAATTCTTCCTCAGTCTTCTGTAGTCAATGTCCAACTTTCAAATACAAATGAGGCAACTCAAAATGCAATGACTTGGTTCAGGTGCACTTTGGTCCTGAGAGTCACATCCTAGCTTTTCAACAGTTTCCAAAGGTCTTTTGCAGCAGAATTACCCAATACAATGTATCCTTTGATCTCTCGGTTGCTGTGTCTATGAATGTTGATTGTGGATACAAGAGAGGAAGTCTTTGACAACTTTAATCTTTTCTCTTGTTTTCACTGCTGATATTGAGCTTCTCCATCAACTCTTCTGTCAGATGTAGTCCATTTGATTTCCATTTGTAGTTCATTTGTACTTCATCAGGAGAAGTTCACATGCCTTTTGTGTTGTTGAAAGAATATATTTGTGATGAAGATGTCATCGGTCTTGCAAAATTCTATATGTGATCTCTAGCTTTGTTTAGATTGGCAAGGTCATATTTTGGAACCTCTATTCCTCCTCTTTGCTTCCAACTTTTGCATTCCAACAATGAATAACTATAAATGCATCTTGATTCCATGTTTGAACAACGTTAGACTGAAAACATTGGTAAAAGTGTTTAATTTCTGCACCACTGGCTTTACTGGTTGGTGTATAAATTTGAATAATAGTTGTATTGATTTTATTTCCTTGTATAAGATAGATATTATCCTATTACCTACAGCATGTACTTCAAGAGAGACCTGTAAATGTCCTTTCTGATGATGTATGCATTGCCATTGAGCTGACTCTCTCATGCTTAGCATAATAAACTAAAAGATTGCCTGATTCAAAATAGCCAATTCCAGTTCATTTCCACTCCTTGATGCCCAGGATATTAATCTCTGTGTATTCCATTTCATTTTTCATGACTTTATATTTTACTAGATTCATCCTTTCTACAGTCCAAGTTCCATTATTAGTAGATGCGTACAGCTGTTTCTTCTCATTCTGAATTATGCTTCATCAGCAAATTAAGGTCCAGAAAGCCTTGCTTCTGCAGGTTTTACTCCACCATGTCATGATGGATGACTCTGTTTGAGAAGGAGTCACTTCTTCTGTCGTAGTGTCCTAAGCTCATTACCATAGAATTCACATATCATACAATTTAATAGTTCAATCCTATTAAGAAGAGTTTGGCAACCATTAGCTCAATCAATTTTAGAATGTTTGCTTCTTTCTTGTATTCCTTGTTGTCGGCTCTCCATCTCTGTGACCATGAGGTCAGCAGTTTGAAACCACCAGCAGCTCCATGGGAGAAAGCTGTAGCCTTCTACTCCTGTAAAAAGCTACAGTCTTAGAAACCCACAGTGGAAGTTGTATCCTGCTCTATAGTGTCACCATGTTTCAGAATTGACTCTATAGTGTTGCCATGTTTCAGAATTGACTCAATGGCAGGGGGAGGGGTTTTTTTTGATTGCCCTTGTTATACCTGTAGGAAACTATTAATGCAGTTGCTGTCTCTATAGATTTCCCTATCTTGGATTTTAAATACAGTAAAACAAAAAAATCAAGGAGAAAAAAATAACAATGACAAATTGAAAAGTAAGCAGAAAGTAGTAAAAGTCAACAAATTTAAAATGGGTCAAGAAGGAGATCAAATGATCTTATTACATTTTAGTTTAACTATAGCTGCAACAAGCCACTTTACAGTGCACTTTATATGATAACAAGGCAATTCACATCCTTGGTTATAGTGCTGGGCTATCAAAATGGTGTCTGGCTATCAGAAAATATAGTATCCAAAATTTTGAAGGTTTATCTTAAAACATGGAGACATTTAAGTGAGGCATCAGGTAAGTTTACACTGAAGAAGCACACCAGTCTCTGTGATCTAACAATTGTAAATAATAAAATCCAAATCCAGAGGAGGAATTAGATTTTAAATTCTGAATAACAAGTTTGCAGAAAACTATAGATGACAGTGAAAGCCCAAAATCCACTTGCAGGGTCTTCAGACTCTGGAGAATTGCCTCTAACCTCAGGCATATTTTGAGAGCCTCTCTTCTGGCAAGATCTCTGGCAATGTTCTGCTATGATTCACGTTTTCAGTAGGTGGCATTTTCTCTGCTATCCACAAGGTTTTCAATGGTAACTCCTGTAAAGTGGACAGCCTGTTCTTTCATCATAGTCTTAGTCTGTACACTCTGCTGAAACTTGTCACTCTGAGTGACCCTGTTGGTATTTGAACACCAGTGACATCGCATTAGCATCCTAGCAACACACAAGCCACCACCGTACTTACAGACAAGTGATGGATTTGCTCATGAGTTAAACGAATAATCAAACTTCCTTTGTGTCTGATGGCTCCGGGGTCTCTAAAGGCATTGAATCATCTATGCCCCACTGAAAAGTAAGAGCATGAAGTGGGCCCAGCTACTTCCAAAAGATTTCGTCTCCAAATGGAACATCCATCCTCTCATAGTCCCTTGGCAGAACTCAGTTCTCTGATCACAACTAACTGCAATGAGTCTAGGGAAAAAGGATTCGTTGTATAAGCCAATATTTTATTTAATTTCTATGGATTTGAAATTTTTTTACTTGATCATTCTATTCTTGATTTCTAATTTTATAACATTGTGATCTAAGATTTTTTTTTAATGTATTGAGACTTACTGTGTATCTTAACATGCTGTCTCTTCTGGAGAATGTTCCATGTACACTGGAAAAGAATGTTTATTAAGTTGTGGGACTGAGTATTTTGTATACGCCCATGAGGTTCACTTGTTTGATTGTGTCTCTAGTTTTTCTGTGTCTCTGATGACTTTTTTCCCTAGTTTTCCAGTGTTTTATGGGAAGTAGTTTAGTAAAGCCTTCTAATATTACTATAGAGTTGTCTATTTCTCTCTTTATTCTTTTAGAGTTTGATTTATGAATTTTGAGAATCTTTCATTGTATACTTAGGTGTTTATAATGGTTATATCCCATTCATCAACTGACCTGTTAATTACTATATAATATTATGCTTTGCCTCTTATGCTTACTTTTGCCTGAACATCTATTTCACAGGAAATTGATACTACCACTAATGCTCTTTGTTAACTCGTTGTTAACATCCTTTAATTCTGTCTTAGTCTTTGTGTGTAAGGTGTGTCTATTTTAGGCACCATATTGATGTCTGATCCATTTCTTTTTCTGATTCATTATGATCCATTTTCTCTTTTCTGATCCATTCTGCTAATCTCAGTCTCTCTATTAGTGCATTTAATACACTTAATTATTGATGTTAAAAAGAAAATGTAAAAGAATTCACTGCCCTCAAGTCAATTGTGATTCAGAGTAACCCTGTTCAGAGTAACTGGACTGACCTGTTCCTGTGGATTTCCAAGACTGTAACTCTATGGGAGGATAATCATTATTATAAATTCATAATATTTGGATCTTTTTAATTGTGGAGTTAAATTAGAATATTATGCTTGTGGTTCTTTATCAAGTAAAATGAGAAGAAGGGGTCTCTAATACCTCACAAGATCATTTTGAAGAGTCAATGAAGAGGATTCTATTTTAGCTTAATATAATCCACTGCTATCAATTCAACTCTAATTAATAGTGACCCTGTAGGACAGAGTAGAAATACTCTGCTGTATTTCCAAGGATGTAATTTACAGGAACAGTCTGTCACATCTTCCCCCTCAGATTAGCTTATGAGTCTGAAGCATCACCTTGTAAGCATTCTTAAGTCATAAAGCAGCGGACTGCTTAATCCCTGCACCACTAGCACTCCTTTTTAGTTTAGCATAGTATTTTAATAGTAAGAGATCAAAATATGCTACTCATAACTCCAAAAGGAAAATAATTGGTACTAGGAGATAAATATGTAACTAAACCAAATACTGCCGAGTTCAATAATTTTTAAAGATAAAACAAACAATAAATTGTCCATATTTTAGTGTTGATATTTGCCAGAGAACTAATGCTGTAGTGGATTATTCATCAGGCTGATAATTGCATCCGTTGCTCAGTGGGAGAAAGATGTGACTTTCTGTTCCCATAAAAATGTATAGCCCCATAAACCCAAAAAGGCAGTTCTAATATGCCCTATAGTACTGCTTTGAGTTGAGATTGACTCAATGGCAGTAGCTGAAATCACAATTTCTCTAAAAATTCACACATTATTTTAATTATTCACTCGTTTTTTTTCCCCTATGGTGCTCTAAGTCACTACAGCATATTTGCATCAAAAATAAAGATAATTTCTTCTCAACTTAGAGCATAAAGTCTTAATTTCTCTAGTTAAGACGTTATTTGTGCCTTCAGAAACCATATGTCTATGACAAAATGGCTATATTCTGGAGCGCTTATTTATAAACTTCCAAACAACAAAGTGGTCCGAATGCACTAGCACAACTATCAGCACTGAATCAAGTTCACTTACATGAGAGACTCTCTTGGCCATCGTATCAAGGTGGGCTATGTTTTGGGCTGCCAACTGCAAGGTCATCAGTTCAAACTCACCAACTCTCCTGCAGGAGAAAAAATGAAGCTTTATTCTCCTGTAAAGATATGTAGCCTCACGAACACACCCAAGGGGAGGGTATTGTTTATATCTCCACAGGGAAAGAGGGACCAGACTTCAAGCCAGTACTCCAAGATGTGAATGCAACATGGAGTAGGGAACCAGTGGAGAGTCTGGGGGCCGTTCCCAATTCCAACTACTACATGGACACCTGCCCCTCCCCCCAGAAGAATTTATTTCAAAAGACGGCATTGAATCTACAGCTCCGGGACAAAGACATATCTGATCAGAGCACACGGGAGCAGATGAAGGAGGAGGGGGAGAGAGTGGAGCACATCCTGGCCCACCAGTCCCTGAGGACAGTAAGTCCAATTAGAGCAGCCAGTCCACAGAGAGGACCACATGGCCAGCCCCACTATGATACATGAAGTCGCTCACTGACTCATGGCCCTGCAGGGGACAGCACCAGAGACAGTGTGGGAATTGCGTCCAACCTGATCCCAGCTCACCGAGGCAAAGCACAGCGGACCAGCAAGTGAATGGACTGGCAAGGTCCCCAGGGAATGCTGAAGGTGGACTTTGGGGCCAGGGTGTGGTGCCCCAACAGACTGGACTGGAAAATATTCCTAAAGGCCAACAAACGATCCTTGAACTAACTACAAGCTTTTCTTGTGTTTTGTTTTGTTCTTTGTCAGTGGTTTGTTGGTGTTATTTTGCTGTATATTGTTGCTTTGTTTTGCTCTGTCTTGTTTTTATGCATGTTATTATCTCTGCAGGTCTGTCTCAATAAGATAGGCTGGATGAACAATCTGGAGGAGAAAACAACGGGACCGACAGTTCCAGGGGGACTTGGGAGAGAGGGAGGTGGGGGGAAAGGTAGTGATGTTAACAAACCCAGGGACAAGGGAACAAGTGACCCAAATCGGTGGTGAAGAGGGTGTGGGGGCCTGGTAGGGCATGATCAAGGGTAATATAACGAAGAGGAATTGCTGAAACCCTGGTGGAGATTGAGTATGATAGTGGGACAGGAGGAAAGTCAAAGGGCATTTATAGAGGTCTATTTAAAGACATATACATATGTAAATATATTTATATATTAGGATTGGGAAATAGATCTATGTGCATACATTTATAGGTTTAATATTAAGGTAGCAAAAGGACATTGGGTCTCCACTCATGTACTCCCTCAATGCAAGAATACTTTCTTCTATGATGCTCACCTTCCCGACGACACAACTGCTGAAGACAAAGCAGGTGAATAAGCAACTGTGGTGACGAAAGCTGATGATCCCCAGCTATCAAAAAAGGTAGCATCTGGGTCTTAAAAGCTTTAAGGTAAACAAGCAGCCATCTAGCTCAGAAGCAACAAAGCCCATATAGAAGAAGCACACCAGCCTGTGTGATCACGAGATGCCCAAGGGATCAGGTATCAGGCACCAAAGGAAAAAAAAAGTCATATCCTTGTGTGCTCACCTCCCTGATACGATCGCTGAAGACAAATGGATGCATAAACAAATGTGGCGAAGAAAGCTGATGGTGCCTGGCTATCAAAAGATATCGTGTCTGGGGTCTTAAAGGATTGAAGGTAAACAAGTGGCCATATAGCTCAAACGTAACAAAGCCCACATGGAAGAAACACACCAGCCTGTGCGATCACAAGGTGTTGAAGGGATCAGGTATCAGGCATCATCAGAGCAAAAAATCTTACCATAGTGAATGAAGAGGGGTGGGGGGGGGGATTGGAGACCCAAAGGCCATTTGTAGGCCACTGGACACCCTCTTGCAGAAGGGTCTCAGGGAAGAGAAGAGCTAGTCAGGGTGAGATGTAGCAACAATGAAAAGAACAACTTTCCTCTAGTTCCTAAATGCTTACTCCCCACCCACTATTATGATCTCAATTCTACCTTAAAAATCTGGCTAGGCCAGGGGATGTACACTGGTAGAGATAGGAATGGAAACAAAGGGAATCCAGGGCAGATGATCCCTTCAGGACCAGTGGTGTGAGTGGCGATACTGGGAGGGTAGAGGGAGGGTGGGTTGGAACGGGGAAACTGATTACAAGGATCTGCGTGTGACATCCTTCCTGAGGGACAGACAACGGAGAGGTGGGTGAAGAGAGTCATCGGACAGGGCAAGATATGACAAAATAGTAATTTGTAAATTGTCAAGGGTTCATGGGGGAGTGGAGAGTGGGGAGGGAGGAGGGAAATGGGGACCTGATGCCAGGGATTTAAGTGGAGAGCAAATGTTTTGAGAATGATGAGGACAGTGAATGTACAAAAGTGTTTTACACAATTGATGTATGTGGACTGTGATAAAGGTTATATGAGCCCCTAATAAAAATTAGATGAAAAAAAACAAAAAAAGATATGTAGCCCCAGAAATCTAATGGGGGTAGTTCTAAGCTGTCCCATAGGGTTGTTGGGTTAGAATTGACTAAATGGCAGCGGATGTTATCTTAATTCAGTATAAAACACTATTTTTCTTTTGAAGCAATACCTTAAGTTAAAATGTACTTTTCCCCACCTTGCTGTTGTTACGTGACATTGTGTCCGTTCTGACTTATAACAACAAACAGTGAGCATAGAAATACTTCATGGGGTTATGTTGGGTGTCGTCTTGAGGGAGAAGATTACTATAGCTTTCTCCCAGAGGGCTGCTGGATGGAATAAACCTCCATCCTGAAAGTTAGCGGAATTATGAAGTTTAATTTTAACCTTCCATCAATTAGAAAGAAAGAACAGGACATTCAGCCAATATACTGAGAATATACCACTTGGTTTGTGCTAGTCATTGAACATCTCAGTAACACAGTGGTCAGTGAAACCTCTCATACATAAACATTATTATTCACAATCAGGTAACCTTCTGTTTGATTCTTTGGGTTAGAAGACCTTGGAATTTTTTTACAGGGGTATATTGAACAATAGTTGTTGAATTATTGAAATGATTCTAACAAAGGCGGAAGTGAATACTGAAATCAAATGTCAATGGGAAAATTAATGAACTTGTCAAAGAATGCCCTGCTCTAACTAAAAATCAAAACCAATCAATCAAATTAAACTCTCCTTACCATCAAGACAATGTCTTGTGGAGACTCTATAGAACAGAGTATAACTTGCCCTGTTGATTTCTGAGAGTGTGAACCTCTACAGGAGTACAGAGCCTCATCGTTTGGAGCTGATGACTTGTGGTTAGTGGACCAGAGCACAACCCATTAAAGCCACCAGGGTTCATTCTCTCCTAATTAGAAGGCCTAAACTCCTAAAATAGGTGAAGATAAATTTGAAAAACAATTGAAATATTTTATTGTGTTTTAGAACATTCACTATCCTGTGAAGTTCCAATTACCAATTTCTTTTTTTTTAAACATTTTATTAGGGACTCATACAATTCTTATCACAAGCCATACATACATCAATTGTACAAAGAACATCTGTATATTCTTTGCCCTCATCATTTTCAAAGCATTTGCTCTCCACTTAAGCCCTTTGCATCAAATGTTCTTTTTTCCCCCTCCCTCCCCGCTCCCCCCTCCCTCACAAGCCCTTGATAATTTATAAATTATTATTTTGTCATATCTTGGCCTGTCCGGCGTCTCCCTTCACCCCCTTTACTGTTGTCCATCCCCCAGGGAGGAGGTCACAATTCAGTGACCTCAGCTACACGTTTCACATGTGTCCATATTCTCTTTATTTCTATTTCCACTGATCAAGATTCTTTGCTCCTCATACTATCTCCTCCTTGGTGTAGGGAAAATGTTGACCACTAGCTCTCATTTGGAAAATTGTTTAGAAAAGCACAGTATGAACAGGTGATGAGCCAGGCTGACACCAAGAGAAGAGTTTGAGTTCCAAATTTAAAGTGTATCCAAGGGCAATAGTCTTAGGAAGTGTGTAGCAGGGAAGGCAAATGTTAAACTGTTTCAAATTTCTAATAGAAAAAATTCTTATTAAGAGAATCTTGAAGTTTTATTTGTTTTCTCTTTTCATCTTGAAATTGTGTCTAAAATAACACTAAAACATTCTCAAGAGAAAATAGAAAATACCTAGCATTTGAACTATAATGGTCCCAAATAGACGACTTCCTTTGCTCAGAATGATTACTAATTGCAGACCAGCCGAAGAGAAGGCTGAACTCCCTCTGCATAAGCATGGGAGTCCTTAGACAACTTGACCTTCTAATCTCACTTTCTATGTTTGCCCTTTAGACTTCACAGTATCCTCAAGAAAACATGCTTTCTCTTGTGACTACAAAGTGGCTGAATACACCAACCCCCTGAGGAATGACACAGGGAATGTGAATATGAAGCCCCTCCAATGGTGATTTTGAATATCCTGACCAGCCCATTCAGGACCCTCCTATTCTCTGCCAACATTTGCTCACCACACTTTCTATCGGTTTCATACAAACCAAACCTCTCTAGAGTGTTAGTCCAGCATGTAGTTAAAAATCACAAATGTACATAACTCACATAGTAGTTTTTCTAATAAGTGTCAGTTTCCTCATTCTTTTCTAAGATGTATTTGCACTCTAATGAAAGACTCTTACTCCATTCAACTGAATTATAATTCTATGACCTCAAATTTCATGATTTACTGGAAACAAATTTGGGAATAGGTCATATCTCTACAGATCAGACCAAATAAACCAATTCTTGCTTTTGAACACAGATTTCCATCTGAATAAGTACTTCAAAAATTACCTGTGTGAATGACCCAGTACCCACCTGTGTTAGGCCAGGTGGATTAGAGAAACAAATCCAGAGTGTGTGTGTGTGTGTGTGTGTGTGTGTGTGTGTGTGTGTGTGAAAGAGCAGTTGTATATTGAGAAAACATCCCAGTCCAGTTCAAGTCCATATGTCCAATATGAGCCTATAAATTCCTCTTCAGACTCACACAGCATATGCAATGATGCTGAATGCATGAAGATCACAGGCCTGTAGGTGAGTGAAAAGTCTTGTGGATCCAGTGTCAGTGGAAGCATCTCAGCACTGATGCAGGTTTCCATGTGGCTCCTCCAAGCCTCTGAATGTGACTCTTCAACAGGAAGCTGAAGCAGTGAGGGAGCTCTTCCAGGTCTCCCCATGGCTTGTCAACAGGAAGACAAGACACAGAGAAAGGAAGACCGCAGAGTGCTCATGAGAAGACCACACTCACAAGGAGAAATCACTAGGCTGTGACTTGATGACAGGCTAGATTTCACCCCTTCACGTATTCATCAAGTTGACGTGAAATTATGTAATTACCACACCACCCACTCCCAAATGGGAGCAATATTTTGATAAACAAAACCCCAAACTTGCATATCATGGCATGCTTAAGCGCTGCACCACATTCTCATGGAAGAGAAATAAAGTGACCCCAGGAAGGGGAACCCAACCCCAAGCCATGTTGTATTAGCGTTATTTAATCCTTTAGGCTCTGTTAACTTCCTAGAGACTTTATGAAGGAATGAGTAGTGGCTGAACTTTTAGTTGTTCTTCACTGTATTAATTGTCAGCAGAAAGTTAGTCCATGCTAATTTAAACCAAGGGTTTGGGATTCTACAAAAAAAAGTAAGTGTGTAAATAGGCTGAGAAAAAAAAACCTCATTTTTAAAAGTTTAGATGTCTGTTCTAATCAGAAGTGACTCTCCCGTAGCTGCTTCCAGGCAGTTATCTCAATTGATTGTCAATACAGGAGATTTTCTTGAGCAGATGCAGCAATAGCTTCTATGCTTCAAAAAAATCAAGTCATTTTCAAAGGTACAAGTAGGATGGAGATGGGAAATGTGCGTTCATTTTATTCAAATTTTATTAAATAATTTTTTTCTAAATTATAAAATTAACTAAATTTGGGAGTGCTACTTGGTCTGCTCCAGGTTCCTGATACACATTGTCTCTCACTCATGAAATAGTTTTGCAATTATTGTGATAATTTTACAATTGTAGAAGTATTGTTTAAGTCAGTAAGTTGCAAACTTCAAATATAAACATAGGCCTGTCGTCAAAAATAAGCAGCCAGGGAATAACAGACAAATGAAGTTTGGGACTAATATTCTTTTCTTCCTAGCATAAAGAATTGTGCTTACATCTCTAATGTTGCTTGGGAGAGAAATGTAACTTTCATCTCCAGTCCATGCATGCACTTGACAAAGTAGAATGAAAAGTTAAGCTCAATATTCTGTATGGTATAGAAGCAGGGGTCCTCAAACTTTTTAAACAAGGAGCCAGTTCACTGTCCCTCAGACCCATTGGAGGGCTGGAATATAGGTATAATAAAAAAAACTATGAACAAATTCCTATGCACACTGCACATATCTTATTTTGAAGTAAAAAAAATGGGGCAAAACACCCCGCAGGCTGGATAAATGTCATTGGCAGGCCGCATGTGACCCGTGGGCCATAGTGGATGCCTGGTGTAGAGGTTAGGGTTGAAATAAGGCACCACAAGGAAGATTGCATACAGCTGAGTTCTATTTCTATTATAATATATTTTCTTCAAAAACTAAAGTAAATATCTAAAGCAGAGAAGCAGCCCCTTATTTCTTGACCCTCACACCTAGGGAAAAGGAATTTGCTCAAACTTTGTCTTTTCACTGGAAAATATGTAATGTCTATGGTGTAAACATGAAGTACTTTGTTTTCACTTTCTCATCAAAATCACAGAGTAGAGAGATGCTGTGGAAAAGAAAAGCATGTTTAAAACACAACCAGAGCAGCACAACTCACCACCATATTAGGCCACAAGTAGTCCTCAAAACCACTCTTACCAGTTACACAGAGAAAGAACTACAGGGCCCCTCAGTCTCCTGGGGACATGCACCCAGTTCTTCCAAAACGGCACTCAGACAGCAACCTACCATACCACCCTCAACGAGAAAAACAAAACACAACCACAGAAAAAGTCCTAAACCTAACAATGCTCATGGAAGAAACAGATGTTGATCAGAAACAGAAAGAAATCTTCAAAGAGCTGTTTTGGGTAATGCAGGATTCGAGGGAAGTAAGACAGAATAACGATGCAATGGTAGAAGGGATGAGTCAATGATAGAGGGGATGAAGTCCACACACCAAATGGAAATACAAAAGCTTACAGATGAGGAAACAGAAGCAAAAAACAAAAGCACAGATCTCACCAAGATACAAGAGGGAGAGAATCATACAAGAACTCTCAAAGACAATCAAGCAGATTTCAACAAATGGGAAAGACAGTCAAACAGGATAATCAAAGAGGCAGACAAAAACCTGAGAACAATGGCAAATGCTATAAAGAGGAACAGTAGTCGAATTATTGGTCTTCCAGAACAAGACACATTGAAAAAGTCAACAGCTAAATTAGTGAGGGAATTTCTGGAAGAAAACGTCCACACCTTAATGAATGAGAATCAAGCATTCATACAGGAAGCAGAGAGGACACCAATTGGACTAAACCCCAGGAAGAATGCACCAAGGCATATAAGAGTTCAATTATCCAACTTCAAGGAAAAAGAACATTATAAGAAAAGCAAGAGATAAAAAAAGTGGTCACATACAATGTTGCTCAGGAAAGAATATGCTCAAACCTATCAGAAGATACCATAAGGAAGAGGAGAGAGTGAACTAACATCTTCTGAAAGCTGAAAGAAAAAAATCACAAACCTGAGAATCCTCTACTCTGACAAATTATCTATTAAGATAGATGGTGAGGTAAGAGTCTTCCAGGACAAAGAAAAACTCACCAACCCTGTGGAAAATCCTTGTTGACTCACTGTGGTCAGAAGATCAACATCCACCAAGCATAAGAAGGGGACAACCATATAGCTCAGCTCCACCCAGAAGTCAACATGCCAAAAACAATTACCAAGATAACATTGCCTCAGAGGAAAAAGAAGGCAAGGATGAAGTTCCCACATAAACACAGCACATTGATACGAAGGTAGATAGGAAAACACCCAACACAAAAGTTGTAAGATGACAGCAATGAATCCTCAGATGGTAGTAATAACCCTGAATGTCAATGGCCTGAATTTCCCATTAAAAGATAAAGGTTAGCAGACTGGCTCAGAAAACATAACCCATCAAGTTGTTGCCTGCAAAAGACACATCATACGTATACAGACTTAAGAATAGCAGGCTGGCAGAAAATATACCAAGCAAACAGCAACTTAATAAAAGCAGGGGTTGCAATTCTAATCTCTGACAAAACTGACCTCAAGTTGAAAATCTAACAAGAAACAAGGAGGGGCACTATATAATGCTCCAAGATCAGTAGACCAGGAACCATTTTTCAAACAAATTTCTCAAGTTAATATAAGTTATTTAGGAAAAGCCAATAGCCAATGTCAATGAAGAAAAGACAAAAACAATCCTATTGAAAAAGAAGACCAGACAAGGATTCCTCCTTCGCCACTTCTTTTCAACAAATAACTGGGGTCCTACTAACAACATAAGACCGTGGAAGGACATTAACGGTATCTATTTGAGAGAGGAAGTGGTGAAACTATCACTGTTTGCAAACAACATGATTCTCTACATTGAAAACCCCAAAAGCACCACAACAAGATTACTGGTAGGGATAAAGGAATAGGGAAGAGTGGTAGGATACAAGATCAACAAACAGAAGTCTATTGGTTTGCTACATACATAGGACAAGACCGTGGAAGAGGAGATCAAGAATGTAGTATCCTTCACAATAGCCAAGAACAAACTGAAATATCTAGGGATATACCTAACCCAAAAAACACTTAGGCAAGAAAAACTACAGAACTCTACTATAGAAAACCAAAAGTGACCTCCACAAATGCAAGAATATTCCATGCTCACGGGTCAGAAGACTCAATATAGTAAAGATGTCAATCTTGCCCAAGGCACTATATAAGTTTAACACTATCCTGATTCAAATCCCAACAACTTTCTTCAAAGAATTGGAAAAACTGACCACTAATTTCATATGGAGAGGGAGAAAGCCCTGAATTAGCAGAGAACTCCTCAATAATTAGGACAAAGACAGAGGGCTTGCCTTACCTGACTTTAATACCTAGTTACTACAGAGCCACAGTGGTGAAAACAGAATGGTTCTGGAATAATGACAGATACTCAGACTAATAGAAAAGAACAGAAAACACAGAAATAAAACCATCAGCATATAGACAACTGATCTTGACAAAGGCCCAAAAAGCATCAAGTGGGAGGTGGATGTCCACTTTAACAAGTGGTGATGGAAACAAGGAATATCCATCCACCTGTAGAAAAATGAACCAAGACCCTTAACCTCACACCATGCACAAGAACAAATCTAGAAATAAAACCCCAAACTATCAGGATCAGCACAGGAGCAAACAAATCCCCGAGGAGCCCCCAAAATAGACTTCAGGCTAGAGGAGCAGTTCCCCAAACCCCAAGGTCAGATGGGGAGATAGTCATAAAGGTCAGCAGACAGAACTGGAATTATGTATGCTTTTTCAGGGGGTGGTTGCTAGGTGTTTTTCTTTTTGTTTTTTTCTCTTTTTATCCAGTCATTTATTTTCTTTTTATTTTGTCTCTTTTATTGTTGCTTTTCCTACCAACATAAGATAGGCATGGGAAGCAAGCCCAAAGAGAAGCAATGGGACCAATGGTTCTGCAAGGACCTGTGGGAAGGGGAGAGGGGGAAGGAAGTGAGCAAACACCATAAACAGGAACAACTAGGGGATTAAAATCAACAACGAGGAGGATATAGAGATGCTGGGGGTGTTGGAGCTACAGCAATCTAGCTGAGAGGAATTACTCAGAGGCAGAGGAAAGGCAAGTATAATGGTGGTCAGGAGGAAGGTAAAATGAAGCCGAGGAAAGCTCTAGGAAGCAAAGCTGTGGATAGAGGTATAAACATAAGTGTGCACTTATGTAAATATATTAATTTGTAAAAATCGAAGTATTTTGCTAGATACATATAATTTATGGCAATACATTAAGGAAGTGGACATACTTGGGCTTCTGCTCAAGCCCTCCCTCAATACAAAAACACTCTGTTCTAGCCAATGTGGCATTCTGTGACTCTCACCCTCCTAACAAAATTGCTGAAGACAAAATGGATGCATAAGCAAATGTGGTGAAGAAAGCTGATGGTGCCCAGCTATCAAAACATATAATGTCTAGGCAGGGGTCCTCAAACTTTTTAAACAGGGGCCAGTTCACTGTCCCTCAAACCCATTGGAGAGCCAGACTATAGTTAAAAAATAAAAAAAAACTATGAACAAATTCCTATGCACACTGCATATATCTTATTTTAAAGTAAAAAACAAAAGGGGGAAAACACCCGGTAGGCCAGATGAATGTCCTCAGTGGGCCACATGTGGCCCGCGGGCCATAGTTTGAGGACCCCTGAAGGGTCTTAAAGGCTTGAAGTTAAACAAGCAGCCATCTACCAGAGAAGCTACAAGTCCACGTGGAAGAAACATACCAGCCAGTGAGATCAGGAAGGGTCAACAGAATCAGGTAACATGCACCAAAAGACCCAAACAAACAAAAATATTGTTGAGAACAAGGGGGATAGGATCAGAGACCCAAAACCCATCTTTAGACAATAGGACATCCCCTCACAGAAGGGGCACAGGATAGCACCGATGAAACACAATATTCCTCTGGTTCTTTGAGGCTTCCTCACCACCCCCTACCCCTGCCTTTCAGTTCTGGTTAGACGGAAGCATGTACACTGGTACAGATAAGAGCTCCCCACACAGACTCTAGGTCAGAGAAACCCTTCAGGAACAGAAATTGGAGTAGCGATACCAGGAGGGTAGGGGGGAAGGTAGAGGAGAACGGGAGGAAAAGGGAACTTATCACAAAGATCACCGCATAACTACCACCACCACCCCCGGGGGATGAACAACATAAACATGGGTGAAGTGAGAGAGTGGTTGGTGTAAGATATGAAAAAAATAATAATTTATCAAGGGGTCACTAGGGTGGAAGTTGGGGGAGGGAGGTGAAAAAGAGGAGCTAATAAGCAGGGGCTCGAATAGAAAGTAAATGTGTAGAAAACAATGATGACAACCTCTGTACAAATGTGCTTGACACAAAGGATGTATGGAATGTTATGAGACCTGTAAGAGCCCCCAGTTAAAATAAGAAGGCGGGGGAAGAGATGTCAAAGGCACCTATATAGGAACAAAAGTAACGAAAGCGCTTTGCAGATGATACAATCCCATACACAGAAAACCCCAAAGATTCCATTCAAAAATTGCTGGAATTCATTGAAAATTTTAGCAACTTAACAGTTGCAAAGATGTAGCCTTTTCAATATTTATTGAAAAGCTCTGGAAAATAGAAAAAACAAATGAACAGAATATAACCATTAAGTTATGTCACCTAAGGGGGATGATTTATTATTTAATAAAAATAAATTCTATACCCAACTTTCAGAGAGTTCACATTTACATGGATTTATTCAATGTCTATCCATTGTTCCAAAGTCTACAAATATATGTTTCAATGTAAGTTTGGGAATTTTGGTTTTCTAGCAACTTTACTTACCTTGGGGGAATACATTTGGTCTAATCTGTGTTTCTGAGTAGTTACTAAAAGACAACCACTATACCAAGCCCACCACCAACTCACAGGAAGGGGCATGTAGGACGGAATAGGATTTCTGAGACTGTGAATCTCTGGAGGAGGAAACAGATGCATCTTTGATGCACGGAAAGGCTGGTGAGTTGGAACCACTGCCTTTCCAGTTAGCAGCCCAAGATGGTGCACCAGGTGCCTACATGCCATACAAAGCATTCGTTTGCCCAGCTATAGAATGGCCACTACCATGGCCATGCGGGTTCTATTTGGGCTTCTTTAGTTTAAACAGTTATGTGCTGCTTTTTCAAAAGTTCACTTTGCTTTTATGACCCTGAAATCAAACCCACTACCAAGGAGTTGTGATCCTGCAGTCCAATGCTTATTGGATGTCTGTTTACCTTCATCATACATTATTTGAAAAGAATTTTTGCTTGTATGAAAAAATGCCTAAAAGCAAAACTAGTGTTCAGTGAGCCAATAAGGGGGTCATGTGTACCCTAGTGTGGTGAAGCTCCTTGCACTACATGTATGCGATTTCTACCTTATATTTCCTGCTTCTACTGGATGCTAGTACTAGTGAGGCTTGATGCATTATCTGGGATGGTTTGGTAGATAATTTGGGGGCTTGAGATTTAAATTTTTTCCCATAAAATGTAATGGTAATTGCTTTTTAGCTTTTTACCATTTTGATCATGAAATTGGAATGCTCTCCTGAGAAGTCATGGGAAGCTTGCATGTGTATCATTGAACCATATGCATTCCATTTTGTTGCCTGGAAAGGCCAAGTATCTGTGCACTGAAAAGACATGTTAAACTGGATATTCAAAGTCTCTTATAAGAATCTATAATATTAAACTATCAAAATAAGAAAACTTTCATAGTTGATAAGTGGATGCTTGGGAATATGGTGGGAAATGATATAAGGTATACTAGGAAACTATGATGTGGTGGACATGTTCAATGTCTTGACTCTACGGTGAATTTCAGGTGAGTGTAAAGATATCAAAACTGCTATAGATGGATCAAGACTGAACAACATCTTTTTCTCTGATATAGAAGGTTGTCATGAATTGGGACACAGCAGCAACTAGCAGTAACAGATGATAAAACATCAAATTATACACATTATACCATTTATTATATGCAAAATCTGCCCCAATAGAGCTATTTTTAAAAGAAAGGAAGTGAAATGATAAAAAGAATGAACCCTAATTTCCTAAAAGATAACTTTTATTAGGAATCAAAAGGATAAGAGGTCAAATTGGGTACTCACGGTGGTTTAAACTTAGAGATGATCATTTATATGGCGCAGAGACCATTTAGGTAATGATAGAAATTCCCTTTTCTTGTCCTTCTTTTTAGTAAAATAGATACCCACATTAGTGATTCCTGGATTATATAATTAATCAGAGTAGTACTGATGATTTGTTCAAGTTCTGCTCACCAAGTTCATTAACTTAATGTAATATGGTACAGTGAAAAGAACCTTACCCACCACAATTACAATTAAAATGTAAATGTTCAGTATATCCACCTCATCCTCCGTCCTTAAGTATCAGAAACATGGTTTCATTCAGCCTCTTAGAAAATTATATAAACTGAGCCAAGTGACAGGATATTGATTATAACCTGGGATTACATGTAAGTTATTATCTGTATTCATTATACATCACAAGTAAAAATAAACCAACAACTTTGAGTGTTCTGGAAGCTTTGTTGTCCTTGGAATTTTTCCCTTACTCAAACTTTGATTTCTCCCACATGGTTTTATCCATTGGACACCAACAGATAGGGGGACAAGAAAACTAATTTTGCTCAAGAGACAGCATAAATCTTAGCCAAGGTGAAAAAAGAATAAAACCTAAAAACATTCCAAAGTGTTCTGGTTGTATTTAATTCATAAAAGGACACACATCTGTAAAAACATTGAGTTTTACTTTTATTAGCTCACACCCAGCTCTCTGCTTAACTTCCAGAACAGGTGACCAGGAAACTCAATTGTCGTCTAAAATTTGCGTGGTCAAAGGGAAGTCTTTGGGTAATAAATGTCTTCTTTCCCCACCCAGGACCCCAGGTAACAAAGTGATTATAACATCTTGGGCTGCTAACCCCAAACTGAACAGCTGGGAACCGCAAGATAGTTGGTGGTGTGCTCTCGTACACAGTTCTTCTCAGAATTCCACAGGGGTGGTTCTACCCTGTCCTGTATGGTCACCGTGAGCCTGAATCAACTTACTAGATGGCATTCAATGTGGTGGTGGTGGTGGAGCTGCTGTTATTGTTACAGAAATGCCTCTGTGGGTTTCTGAGACTACCTGCATAGCTTTCTCACTCCCTGCCATCAAGTCATTGCTGACTCATAGTGACCCTCTGTGGGTTTCTGAAACTGTTACTATTTACGGGAGTTAGAAAGCCCAGTCTTCTCCCTCAGAGCTGCTGGTGAACTTAAACTGCTGACTGTGTGAATCCTGGGACAACACATAGTGACTACACCGCCAGGGCTCCATATTTCGAGAAGAAAGCCTCCTCTTTCGCCAGCAGAGAAACTGGTGGTTTCCAACTACTGACCTTGAGGTTAGCAACCCCATGCTTAACCCATTGGGCCACCAGGGATAATGCTGTGGAGTCCATTCTAACTCTAGGGCTCCTTAACTGCTACTATAACAGGAAAGAAAGCTTTTGCTTCTAATCAAACACCTCAAGGCTGCTGGTGGAAAGTGCCTCACTTAGACCTTGAAGTCTTTTGACCTTGAAGCCAGCAATTTGGGGAGTGGGTTATGCCTGAGCTGCTAACCACACTGTCAGCAGCTTGCAAACAGTGGCATCTATAAAGCAGAAAGCCAAGGCTTTCTATGCCCTTACAGACTGGCAACGAGCAATGCCGGTTCTGTGGGTCCTCTGGGGTTGCTAGGAAACAGAATTGACCCCAGGGCAGGAGTCTTGGTTTCTGTGAGCCTTCAGTTATGGGGAGGCCATTTTGCTTATTTCATAAACCCAGGTTTGATGGAAATAGTTGAGACTAGGAAAGCAGGAGCTTCCACCTAAGTAAGGGAACCATAATGTGTGTCCCAAATATTGGTAAGTGAGATGGTTAGTGTAGTTAATTTTACACAATGCGTGCCCTGTGAACTGAAGGAATGCTAAGCATCTATCCCTCTACTTGGGTGACTGTACTAAAGAGCCCTGATGGCATGAATGGGTAAGTGCTGTGCTACATCTAAGGCCAGTGGTTCAAAACCACCAGTGGCTCCTCCAGAGAAAGCTGAGGCCATCTGCTCCTGTAAAGGTGCACAGCCTCCTGCAAACCCTACATCGAGTCAGTGTGTGTCCATACCAACCGAATGGCAGAGGGTTGGTGTAGTTGGTAATTAAACTTTTACAAGAAAGATAAACCTGTGTGCAGTCTTTGCATTGAACACGCAGCTTAACCAAGAAGATATGTTTGCTGCTGCTGCCTCCTTCGCTTGGCATATGAAAACAATGATGGCACAGTTTCAGAAGAAAATTAAGGCGACAAATAGACTACTCATTTAGAAGGGTCCAATGAGTAGTAAAGTCTAATATGGAAAATAAGCCATATTTTCATGCAAGATTAAAAGGAAAAATGTTCAGTGATAGTTGCTTAAAAAGTCTGCAATTTGATGGAATTTGGAAGGACCACCCCTACTGTTTTCCATTCAAATGGATTGGAAGCACATGGGGAAATTACCACCTGCAGTGCCTGGTAGCGGACCCTGCAAGCAGCTGTCACTGAAGCCCTGTCATTACACGAGTATCCTTCCACTATTGCACAGTTAGCAGGCCCCATGGTTCTTTCTTCCAATAGGGAATGTTTTTTTGGTTGGTTTTTTTTTTTTTTTTTTGGTGTCAAAGGCACTGAGCTACCTCTCTTTGTTCAATCATTTGTGTCTCAGTTGAATACAACCAACCAGTCGATGATTGGAGACTCCTTTTTTAACATCGTTTGTGAACCATCTGAGAAATGTCTGTCATTATAACATAGCATGTCTATAATGTTCCAGCTAATGTTCATTCCAAAAACTGTTTGGAACGTTTTCCATCTTCTTCCCAATGATCAACTCTGTTGAATTCTATTAGGGTGGGAGAAAGGATGGGTCAAAGCAGGCTGGAAAAGTTTATTCCGGGTGATTTAATGATAAGGGTATAAAAGGAAAAATGAAAGCACAGTTGTTCGTTGTTTCCTGTTACCCTGATGATGTAAAATAAATTTTAAAGTGCCAAAGGTAAATAATCATATGTAAATAAACATCATCAGGGTAAATGGAGAGAAGATTGAAGTTACCAAGGATTTAATTGTACCTGGACCCATAATTTTTATGGAAGCAGTAATGACAAAATCAAAGAATGTTTTACATTGAGCAATTTTTTGCACAAGACCCCCTTAAAGTTTTGAAAATATCACTTTCTGGGCTAAATGCAGCATTTTCAATTGCTTAGCATGCTTGTGAGAGCTGGACAATGGATAGGGAAGGCAGAAGAATTGATGTATTGGAATGATGGTGTTGGCAAATACTGAAAGTTCCATGGACTGCTAGAAAAACAAATCAATCTCTCTGGGAAGAAATCGTCAGATGTTCATTAAAGCATGACCCCAGTTATCAGAAGAGACCAGTCCCTGGGGGGGGGGGGAGGGTGGAAAGTCACACTTGGTAACACAGAGGGGTAGAAAATAGGAAGACGACACCATCCATAAGATGAAGTGACACACTGACTATGGCAGTGGGCTCAAGTTGGAAACAAGCCTTTAGACGCCGGACTCTATTCTATCTGATAGCCAGGCAGGGCCATCCATGTAGCAAGAACTAATTGTTCTTAGATTAGGATCTAGGATTAAGTGCAAGCCCCAAATCCATTATGTTTTCAATCTGCCTCTGGTTCTCCTTAGAGACCTCCTTGTTATGTTATTATAGACAATCGTATCAATCATCTCCCTGGAGCATAGGGGCCTTCTGTTTGTAGTGTCATTGTTTAGCCCCTGGTTCTCAATGTTTAAACACTATCGAGAGAGCGAGAGTGAACACGTGCAGGCTAACTACATGTCACAATGATTATTCATGTGTACAGAATAAATCCTTATGAGACAGGATACTATTTGCTGCTTGTTTACTTTTTATCTTTGTTCTTTCTGATCTCTATTCCTTATGTTCTTTCAGTCAAAACGGGGCATACTCGTTACAATGTATCCTGGACTTGATATTTTCCAGTCCCACAGAGACTACCTAATGCCATGCTCACAGATAGTTTCTCATTTATTCATCTTATAGCCTCTGTACCTAGAAGAAATATTTGCTTTAAGTGCCAGAAAACCCCAAACAGACTTGTTCCCAAAGGGTCTCTGCTCCTCAAAGGAACGGAAGTGTCCAGAGGTAGAGCTGACTGTGAGACTCGATCTCTGTCCTCCTGGGCTCTTGGTTTAAGTGGTGGTTCCATGATCACTTGGGCTGTTTCTTCACATTTGTCACATGTCTGCCACAGCTCTACACTCCTAGCCCACAGCTTCAAGTCAAATACAAAGACAACTAATCTTTTCCAGCAGCTTGAGACAAATCCTGTGTCTCCTCCATGATTGACATTGGGTCCCTAAAAAGATAAAATACAGTGTTCTGATTGGCCAGGTGTGAGTCACAGGCCTACCCCACTGAAAAAAATTTTTTTAATTCATTCATTTATTTTGAGCAATTTCTTTTTCTTTTTTTTTAAACATTTTATTAGGGGCTCATACAACTCTTATCACAATCCACGCATATACATACATCAATTGTATAAAGCACATCGTACATTCTTTGCCCTAATCACTCTCAAAACATTTGCTCTCCACTTAAGCCCCACTGAAATTTTTACTTTATTTTTCTTTTGTCCATCTATTTCTTATTCATTTCAATAGCCCCAACTAATATTTCACATTATCAGTGCAGTGGTGCCTTACCATCTCAGACATATTGAGCTTTCCTTTCGCATTTAGATAGCAGTCAGCTGTCGCACCATTTCACATTGGAGGTCTCTAGTCTTCTGTTGGCCTCTGGTTGTGTCGTACTCGTTTGTCCATCTGCATCTGCCACTCTGCTCCCTGAAAGCGGCAACTCTTCTTCTTTCTCCTGGAGACAAGAACTGGTCTTTTCTGTCTGCTTTGTTGATAAGAAATCTATAATTGATGGGTGATTTGTTGAAGAAACAACCTTCTAGAAAAAAAGTTGGCATACAAATGGACCACTGTATATGACCACAAAGGCTAAAATAAGATCTATCTTACTGGAAGAATGGAAAACTCACTAAAACAATCTTTACTTTTACCTGAGAAAGGAGAATAAAATTGTGGAAAGCACATTACAAGTTGACTTTCAAGAATAATAAAGGTATCTTTTATAAAGAGCCTATACATTATGTTATGCTTGTATAGTTGTATGTGTGTGCATGTGTGTGCAAAAGATAGGACAGACTGCTTCCATCAACATTGGAAACCCAATGGGGAAGTTCTGCTCTGTCCTATAGTGAATTTATGTGTCAGGATTGACTCCATGACAACAAGTTTTAAATATATGCAAATAGGTAGACACATGGTTGAGATGGAAGGGAATCAGTCCTGACTCGGGCACAGTCGAATGAAATATGTTGAGTCTTGCGTTGTCCTTGTGATGACTGGCCCATTGGAATCCAGGGTTGTAGCGATCGTGCCAACCCAGCTCAGTCAGGGTCTCTACATCACCCAACATGGTGTTACTCTTCGGTGAAGGATCTCCTGATGATATCGCTCAAGAGACAGAGTGGGATGATAGTCTGCTGTGACCAGTAAAGTTTCCATTGGCTAATTTTTGGAAGTAGATGGTCACATCTTTCTTTTAAGCTTATCTCAGTCTGAAAATTTGGGGTGACAGTGATGGTATTTGAAACGAGTGCTGGTGGCAGAGCTACACAAAAATCAAGCAGTACGACAAGCTGGAAATTGGGTGGTGGTCACACTCACACACGCACATATACCAATATATATAGAATTTTAGTCAACTATCAATCACTCATAATGAGTATACTTTTTTGGCTGTAGTAACAACTGGACATGCTAAACTAGAGTTATTCTAAGTTTCCTTCAGTTCACTTAAAGAAACATGGAAAGGATTTTTCCCCTTGAAAATTTTTTTTTCTTAGATCAATTTTTGAGTTTAAAAGTTTAGTCAACAAAACCCTATTCTGCGCTATTTGTTCTGAAACTTAACTCTCATGTAAACTTTGAAAATATTTTAAAAATTAAGTATTACACATTTAGAGAACTTCTAAATTAACTCTAAAAATAAAAATATTGTTTACTTTTACAATTTAATAACCTAGCCCATAATTGAAATGATTACAAAGCCAAGCAATTCTATTATTTCTAGTCTTTGTGAGAGTAGAGAGTCCCGTCTTTCTCCAGAGAGTGGCTAGTGACTCTGAAAGACCAACATGAGGGTTAGTAGCCCACCTCATAACCACTAGGCCAGCAGGGCCCCTATTTCTAATCTTAGTTACTGTATAACTTTAAAATGTGTACATGGTACTTTGTAATGTATGCATTACAAACAAATTAACAAATACCAAATTTGTTAACAAATAACAAATTTTCTGAGTTTAATGTGAAAGCAAGCTATGTTCTTAAAGTTATTATCTCTTCATTTAACATAAGTTGATTTATCTATATCAATTTAGAAATATGTGAATATATTACAATCGTGATAAGCTGGCACCGCATTTTTCTCTTAAGAAACTAGATTCACCAAGGATATATGAGTCTGATATTTATGCCAACACTGTCAAAATAACACACATGTGCTTTTACATTTAAAGAAATATTTCTATGAAGAAGAAAAAAATGAAGTTTTAACATAGAATACTCTCCTTGGCACAGAAAGCCCAAAGCATGACATCGTAATGCCCCCTACTGCTCCAAAGGGGGTATGCATTAGAAACACTTGCCTCGCTTTCTACAAACAGACATTTGGCAACTTGTGGTGACTCTGAGAGTTATTGAAAACATTTTTTAAATCACTTGAACTCTTAAAATAGCACTTCAAAATAGCTTGATTTCTACTTGAGTAATTTGCTCGTGAAAAGGGAAATTCTAAGAGCTTCAGAAGACACTGATTGCAATCCAATTGTACAACAATCGCAGAAAAATATTATGTGACTCTTTTAAAATAAATGTTTAGATATTTGTAAATTCATGAAATAATGGCCTATCCCCTCCACCAAGCACAGAAAAATAGCGCCCAAAGCAGGCTCTCCCAGGGGGATCTGCAAGGTGTGATTGACGAATTGGCCACAGGAGGGCAACATGTCACCACACCGAGGCAAATAAGGCAGTAGCTGAAGGGGAATCCTCCCCCTTAAAGAAAATGCTCTAGCATATGGAGTAAATCAAGGTCGGTCTCTAGAGTAATTCTCACAGAACACCTTACACGTTCTCTACGTTTTAAAATGAACAAATAAACTCGGTCACTTTTATTTTCTGAACAACTATGTCACCCCAACCAGTAACCTAGTTTACATGTAAGGCATACTTTATTTCTGTCTTTTTTTTTTATATGGAATAGCTTACCATTTACTTTTATTTTATTTTATTTTAAACAATTTATTAGGGGCTCATACAACTCTTATCACAGTCCATACATATACATACATCAATTGTGTAAAGCACATCTGTACAGTCTTTGCCCTAATCATTTTCTTTTTTTTCTCCTCTTTTCTTTTTTTACATTTTATTAGGGACTCATACAACTCTTATCACAATCCATACATATACATACATCAATTGTATAAAGCACATCCATACATTCCCTGCCCCAATCATTCTCAAAGCATTTGCTCTCCACTTAAGTCCTTTGATAGGACCTGATATTTCTGTCTTTTAAGATATACGAAGACATTTAAAATCTCAGTTGCTGGTGCCACCACATACACACACACACACACACACACACACACACACGCCCCCGCACGCCCAGGGGGGTGCATAAAGGGCAAGGGGGACCTGGAACCTTGTAAACCTGCAGGTAGGCCTTCTGAACACACGGTACAGGGAGAAGGATCAAGCTTGGTGCTTCCGTACTCAGGATGGCTCTGGAAACGTCGAGAAGTTCTCCTCCGTCCTCTAGAGTGGACGCTGGATTGAGATGGACTCTGAGCCGTGGCTGTTAGCTTTGGGGTACGTGACCAAGCAGTAACGAGTCCTGCTGACAGACTAGGCTGCTACCTACAACCGCCACGGGGAAAGGGGGCTCTCTGCTCTGGTTGATGGCCAGGGAAGCCCCTCGGGCTGCTCTGTGGAGAGATTTGACCTGAGTAGGCAGAGTGGTTCTGCCTCCTTACCTGAGTCCTCATCTGCCCCCTTCATCTCTGTGTGCTCCCTGCCCGGTGAAGACGCGTGTGGAAATCCTTGACTGCCCAGCTCTTCCTGACAACATCTTCTAGCTCTAGGTCAGGGGTTGAGGGACCTAATTGTGTTAAGTGGAAATACCTGGTGAAGGAGTAAGTTTCGACCTCTTCTATCAAGTAGACCCGACGTGGCTTTCTAGGAAAGGTCTCCTCCTCCTTTAACACTATTGACGATTAAACAAGCAGCTCCGTGACATTTAAAAGGACCAAGAGGTAACATGTTATTAATAAATATTTTACCACAACAAGGTTATAAGCAAGTGATATACTTTGCACAAAGTCAATGACTTCAAGTCACACCTTTTATTTTGTTTCAGCAATAACCAATTCTTTTTTTCTCTCTTTAAACCATTTTATTAGGATGGTATCCTGACATCCTATAGTTCAGTCCTATCAATCGGTGTTGTACAGTCTCTACCATTGTCTACCATTGTCTTTCTTCATGTGCTCCTTAATATCCGCTCCCGATGACCCATTCCCACATCCCGCCCATAATCCTCCCCCCACCCAGGAACCCTTAGTCCAGTTACTGTCTGTGCATTCACCCACACTGGGTTTCATATACTGAAAAACAGAAAAATACAAAGCAAACGTCAAGAAAGCTACCAACAATAACAAAATGAAAGAGATAAACCCCAATTTTTTTTTTAAAAGAAAAAAAAATTTTTTAAAGATCAATCTCAAAGGAAGGTTTTAACCCTTCGAGTCAAATTTATTGTTTTAATCTACTAGAGTCATCTCTCCATCTCTCAGTCATGGTCAGAGGGGATCACCAGAGGCTGGTTCCCTGTGGAGATCCTTCAAATGTATTTTGGACTTCACTGTCCTCCATAGCCTTCTGCGAACCAGGATTTCACAATTTAAGTTTTTATACCATTTCCCACTCCTGATTTGGATTAGATAATTAAAAATTTTTGGAACATGGATGTTAGTGTGCTTCTATCATGTGGGTTTAGATCATATCTCACTTAGATAGTTGCTTATTTGAAAGCAAGCCTTGAAGGCCAGACTCTAATCTATCTGATAGCCGGGCAGCAGCTAATGTCTTTACGACACTTTGCTGTAGCTCCCATATCTTCTGGGTTCCTTAATGAGAGTAAGTATTGGGCAGGGTCATGTCATCAGAACTAAGTGTTCTTAGATTGGAGCTAGGATGAAGTGCCAACCCAAAATCTAGTCTTGATTCCACATTTTCTATCTGCCTCTGGTCCACCTTAGATAGAGATGGCCTGGTTCATTTATAGCAGAGAATCTTAGTATCATCTCTCTGTTTCTGGTGTCCTTGACTTAGCCCATGGTAACATGTTCAAAACTCAATTGAGGAAGGGGATTAACCATGGGAAGGCTAGCTACAACTAGAAATCCATGCATTATTGGCTTGTGCAGATTAACACCACATGACTGGACACTACTTACGCAAACGGGGAGTTGGTTTCCAGGCAAAACTTACCAAAATATTCACTGACAATGTCTGAAACAGGTCTGCCAGAATACCACATATCTTAATAAAGCAAGCAGGGCATTGTAGTGGTAAGTTAATGGCAGTCTGCCTACTGACAGTTCAATACTTGGGAATAGCTACTTTATGTTCTTCACACACCATGCAGTTTGGAGCATAAGCCCTTGGGGTAGAGCCCAACTCACCGAGTGGGGTATCCACATCACACCCCTCAAGTATGGTCTTTGGAGTATATTGTGCTCCACAAAGATCCAAGGTTCAATGTCCCAGTAGTCTATGACTCATGGCCTGGGTACCTGGGGAGTGTCCAGAAACTGGGACCAATGTGCCCAGTTTGGAGCCTTGTGCCAAGCATACTTGCCCTGCGGGGTCCATAAAAGTATTGTTTATTATTTTTTCTGCTATGAAGTTTGTCCTCCCCATTTTTCCACCAACAGAAATGCTTCTCTAAGATAGGTCTGCTCCCCTTCCCCCTGTTTGACTTGATTTTTCCATCTGTACCACTAATCACTCTTGTGGGATTATAAAGAGACTTTCCCCCAGCTTTGTCTCCCCCTAAGACATGCCAAATATTAGCTTTTTGCTGGCATATAGGGGAGGCTAGATGCTTACAGACATCCTCCCTGAAGGCAATCAGTCACTGGACTACAGTAGGCCCCGCTCCCTGCTGTTAAGGACAATAGGCTACTTCTCCCAAGAGGCTTGGGACCATTAGCTTGGTTCCTATAGGTGGGGCTTATACTCTACTGATAATGGTTTCTATGGAGAACAGATCAAACTGGCTCAGTTACATTCAAAGTTAGGCTGCCATCCTGTATCTAAGATGCGCCCATCTATACATGTATACCCCCAATCCTTCCGCTTCCTATTGTGTGTATATCCCTAGATTGTCCCCCTCATTGCTGTGTAACATATAGTGCAACCCCTTCCTGTGACGTATGTCTTTACCTGTAATTGGTGGGCTTGCACTCCCCCCAAAGTTATGTAGGTCTGGGTTAGTTATAAGGAGCTCTCTCTCAGCTCCTCCCTTAACCTCTCCTTGGCTCCCCCTCTCCTCTCCCATCCTCGCTCACCTGTTCCCTTTCCCCTTGCCCTCCTTCCCCTCCCCCTCTCTCCACGTGGACCACCAAACATGAAATGTGTCTGACTCCATTATTTCAATCTCTCTTTTATCTCTCATGCTCTCAATGACTTTAATATAATATTTATATACCTTAACCGTACCATTGTGCCGATTGGAACCCGTGCTTAGTGGTAGGGGGATGGCCCCTTCCAACTACACACTCTGACAGAAATGCCTTCTGGGTTGGGGGCGCCTCATCATATTTTGCCCTGGCAGCCACTAAAGGGCATCTTTCTTTCCCCCACTCTTGACAATCTGGTCCCTGCGGAAGTGAGGACTCCTCCGTCATGGTCCTCCTCCGGGTACACGTGCAGAGAGGATGGTGTCTGGCTCGTGGGCACTAGTCAGGCTCGCTAACGCGTTGCTTGGCAGCCTTGGTTAGCAGATCGCAGGACCTAGAGGCGTGAGTCTGCAGTCATCTTGTTTACCCTTAGAGCAGTGGACTCACATCGTATTCATCGTTTTGTAATTGGCTAACATCACTCAGAATGATGATTTCCAGATCCCTCCATGTCATGAGGTCTTTCGTGATTTCGCTGGTTTTTTAGGGGTGCGTTACCACGCATCCATTATGTGCATATACCAAAGACTTTTTATCCATTCTTCTACTGATGGGAATTTGGGCCGCATCCAAGTTCATGTCACTGTGAACTGTGTTGCAATGTACAGAGGGGAGCATATATCTGTTCCTGAACTGCGTCGTTTCTTTGGGACATATGGGCAGCAATGGCACTGCTGGACCACGTGATATTTCTATTGCCGGTTGTTTTAGGACTCGCCAGATCACTTTCCACAGTGGTTGTAAGTATTTCTTAGCCCACCCGCGCTGTTTACAAGCGCGCATCTCTCCACAGCCTCTCCAGCATGTGTTGCTCTTTTGGGGGGGAGGGGGAGAGTTATGGATGTGGGTATAAGA
Organism: Tenrec ecaudatus; assembly: GCF_050624435.1. Classification (NCBI taxonomy): domain Eukaryota; kingdom Metazoa; phylum Chordata; class Mammalia; order Afrosoricida; family Tenrecidae; genus Tenrec; species Tenrec ecaudatus. The sequence goes on along the minus strand of NC_134537.1, from coordinate 803,473 downwards.
TGGTATCTCCTTGCTCTGATTTGTATTTCCTGGGTGACTAGTGAACAAGAGCATCTCCCCATGTGCTTGCTGGCCATTTGGGAGTCACCCTTTGTGAATTGCCTATAGGGGTCCTTCTCTCACCTTTTAACAGGGTTATTTGTTTTTTTATCTTATTGTGGTGTTGGAGAATCCGGTAGCTTTTAATAACAAGTCCTTTATCTATTAAATCATTGCTAAATGTCTTTTCCCAATCTGTGGGCTCTCAGTTTACTCTTTGGATGAAATCTGCTGATGCGCATAGTGCTTTATTTTTACTAGGTCCCAGTCATCTCTTTTGTCTCCCACTGTGTGTGCTTCCTTTTTATGTCTGGTGCTTCTTGTATGCCCTGCCCTAGGGCCCTTGGGTTTGTCACAATTTTCTCGTTATGATCCTGATAGCTTTGGATTTTACATTTAGGTCTCTGATTCACCTTGAGTTTGTTTTTGCGCACTGGGTTAGGTATGGGTTCTGTTTCATTCTTCTGCAGATGGATATCCCAGTTTGCCAACAGCATTTGTTGAAGAGGGCATCTCCTTCCCATATAATGTTGCTTGATCCTTTGTCAAAAATCAGCTATCTGTATGTGGATGCTTTTATTTATGGTTTTATGATTCATTGGCTATTTTGATAACTGTGGTTGTATAGTAATTAGTTATTGAGGTCAGGTAGTGAAAGATCACATGCTTCCTTCTTGTTTGTGAGATATTCTTTGCTTATCTTGGCCCTCCACCTTCTCCATATGAAGATGATAGTTAGATTTCCCATTTCTTTAAAGATTGATGTTGGAATTTGGATTGGGATTGTGTTGAATTTATAGATTGCTTTAGGTAGAATTGACATTTTCACAATATTGAGTCTTCCTCTCCATACACATGGGATATTTTTTCCCATTTGGGTAGGTCTCTTTTGGTTTCTTATATTAATATTCTGTAGTTTTCTACAGATCTTTAGTGTTTGGTTAGATTTATTCATACCCTTTAACTTCACAAGCAGTGGAAGAAACCCTGTTTTCAGAAGTCACCTATTATAATTATTAATTGGTTTGTTCCCTGATATATAAGGGGGTCATGGGTGATTACCTCTCTCTCCTTATTAGCATATAGTCCAGATCAAAGGTACACTATCCTTAGAGGTTAATCATTATGTTTGTATTGTTCTATGAGCAGAAAGCCGGTTCACAACCTTCTTGCAGGTGGGACCCTGAGTTATCAGAAAGAGTTAGGTTTATCAGCCCAACACTGACTGGAAGAGCAATTCAGGTGCCACATTACAAACACTGACCAATAGCAACATTTTGTCTGAAAACCATGACCTCCCATCATAAGATGGAAAATAATGAACATGGAAGTGCATCTAATTAAACCAAGTTACAAGTTGTATGAAAGTTAATCATGATTCAAATGGGTGGGATCAATATATAATGACACAAATTATTCATAAAATATTTAGGATTAACTACATAAATAAGCAAGATAGATTACTCCAAGTGTTAGTTAAGTGTGTGTGTTTCCTGTGTGTGTGTGTGTGTGTGTGTGTGTGTGTGTGTGTTTGTAATCCCAGCAAATATGAATGAAAGCATAATGAATTATATATTTAAGCGATTTTAGACTATGATGCTATTTGTAATCAAGATCCCCAAACCTGCTGGTTGCAAGGCATAGCAACATAGATTCCTGGGACTATGCAATCAAAAGGTTTTAGATTTAATGTTCCACCTCCTAGTTCAGGGGATAGTACCTGCGATCTTAAAAAATTGCAAGTGGCCATTCAAGATACAGCAACTGATCCCTATTTATCTGGAATAGCAGCGGGAGACCCAGGAATCAGAAAAGGAAGTAAAATACAATTAACTTCCTCCACGAAGCATTTCCCTCTCTGCTGTGAGTCCAGATGAAATGAATGGTGTTCAGCCACCATTCCTGAAGGCTTGGTCATAGAATCACTAGATGAATCTGATTGAAAGGGGAAGAATATGGATCAGAACTTCGAATGATTCCAGAATCCAGACCTCCTGAATCTACAGAGGATAGAAGAACTCTGAAATATATCCTTCTGAAATAAATTTCAAACCAAGCAACAGTTTACATAGATTAGTAAAGAAAGTCCAATTTGATTATGGATTTGTTTCCAAAATGTTTTTATTAGCATTGTAATTTACCATTGAACTATGACAGATAAAATCATGACAGCTGATCATTTTTGACTTTATTAGAATAATAAAACTAAGGACTTGAGTTCAAAATATTATAAAATTGCTCTAAAAATTTAGCGATGGTAATTTTTCTTTGACTTAAACTTACATACTTTTCTCCACTAGGTGGCTCTGTTATGAAAGTTTTCCCTTACCCTTAATATTTAAATTGTGACTCTTTATAGTTCTTTTCAGGTGAGCTTAGAGAAAGGTGAGGCTTTCTATTCCTACAAACCAGTTTCAGAAACACAGGAGTGAAGGAGTTCTACTCTGTCCTATAAGGTCTCCATGAGTAGTAATCAACTCCATGGAAGTGAGTTTTTCAAGGTGTTTGTTTTCAGCATAGTTTATGGAAAACTGAAATAAAATAAATTAGGGTATTAGTTTAGATACTTTACAGAAACAAATCCACACAAACTAGTGTAAAAAAGAGAGTTTTATATAAAGGTTAAGTGCGCATCAAGAAAACATCCCAACCCAGTGCTGCCCAAGCCCACAAATCCAACATTAATCCATATGTCCAACACCAATCCACAAAGTCCTCCTCCATCTCACAAAACACACACTATGATGCCGACTGCAGGAGGGAAGCTGAATCAGTGAATGTGTAAGTATCTCAGCGCTGGCAGGGGTCTTCACACCGCTGCTCCAGCACCCAGGGCTGCATCGGGGTAGGTCCATGTGGCTTCTCCTTGGGGATGTCTTGCAGGAAGTGAGCCTTGCCAGCTAAAGCAGGGAACTGTCTAAGGCAGCTGCACCCTGGTCTGACCATCACAAAGCAAGAGACCTGAGAACTAGAAAGGTGAGGCTCACTGAGCCATTTATCCTTCCGCCCTTAAATTACCCCCAGATGTGTTTATCAGCCAGGTTGGCACAATAAACTAACTCTCTCAGATAGCGAAAGTTTCAGGGTTCAGTGTGATGAGTTGCTAACTGCTTGGTACCACACTTTCATATTAGGAATCCATTATGATTTGCTTGTTAAGGAACTGTTCTCCAGAGGAGTTAACTGGGAACTCAGGAAACTCAAAGGGGCAGTTCTCTGTTCTACAGGGCACTCGGCGTGGGAATCTACTCAGTGGCAGTGAGTTCAGTTTTGGGAAAGGTAGAGGTATAAGAGAGGATGTGTTACAGACAAGCAGAAAGATACATGCTACCTAGGAAGGAAACGTAAAACCAAAGCCAAATTAACCCAAAGCCAATGGTCTATTTGACTCGTGATGAGCTGGTAAACCGCTCCCAGGCTAGAAATCTTTATGAGAACAGATAGCCTCGTCTTCCTCCCTAAGTTGAGTAAAGGGAAATGCAATGTACAATAAGAAAATGATTAGTAAAATATAATGGAGGCAGGGGAAGTCTGTGGCAGTGGCACAATTTCATGTCATCTTGATGATGAAAGAATGAAGAAGTGGTGTCTAGCCTGTCAATCAGGTCACAGCCGGATGATTCCTCCTTGTGAGCTTGGCCTCCTCATGAGGATTCTGGGAGCTCTCTCTCTCTCTTGATTCTGCCATCAGATGAGTCAGGTCAAAGTTCTCTCTTTACACATATATGAATGTCCTGGGATTTGTTTCTCTAGTCAAACCTGGCCTAATACAAAGACAATGAGGGTAGTGTAAGAGTTATAGGCCAAACCAGAACCAAGTTCACTGTCATCAAGTCAGGACCTCATAGCAACCCTATAGGACAGGGTAGGAAAGACTGTTCCTATGAGCTTCTGAGACTGTAACTGTTAGGTAGCTAGCATTAGGGACTTGGATGTCCATTGACGCATGCCCAGGAGAGCCAGCAGAGGACAAAGCTGGATTCTCCCGCCAGTGGGCACGGATAGGCGTTAAACCTGGATCAGCTCACCTGGGCCAGGTGATTGCAATTCAGCCAATGGGATCGACCTGGGGTCGTTCACCACGCCTCCCCCGGGAATCCTTGAAAAGGCAGGAACTGAGAGGGAGAGGGTCATCTTTGTGGGAGGAAAACTTGGAGAGAGATCTTTGTGTGACCCCGAGCAGTCTCTGCCAGGCTGCATGGTCAAAAGGAATCCTATGGGTGCCGTGTAAAACCTGAAGCTTCTTTTAACGCTCATTAAATTCACTTGTATCACGAGCCAGGCTTCGGCATGAATTCTTTCTCGTGCAGAGCCAAGGACCGAGGCTGAAATATAGCCCGGAGAGAGAGACCTTACGTAAGTGTTGCTGCGTGACACAGATCAACACAGATAAAGAGTGAACCAAGGACTCCCCTCCCTCTCACTGGTTTGGGGCACTTTCTGGACTCTTTTCACCACACCCACCCCCGGGACAAGGCACGTAACTAAGGAGTTCAGGCTGAAGTGCTCCGGCAACGTCTGGGAGATGGATGGCTCCTCGAGGCGACCCATGAAGACATCAGTAACGTATTCCCGTACCCCTCTCCTCCTTTTGGTGTTCGGGATTTTACATCTGTCTCTCTGTGCTCGCCTTCTTGGGGGTTTGCATGTCTTCCCCAGGCTGGATTGCTGGGAAGGAGCTGGGACCCTGTGGGCTGAAGGCCATTCCCCAAACTTCTTTGCATCTCAATTGTCCCATGCTGATCTCCCTCTAGGCCGCAAGTGGCGGCTGCCATTTTCCGGGACCACATGAGTCACTGTGCCATGTCAACATGGCGCCACCTGGTGTCTGCCATTTTTGCAAGGGGTCAGCAGAGCACGTGACCCTGACAAGATGGCGCGACCGCTCCAACCACGTGGTACCTTACATAACTCTTGTGGGAGTTTCTCCCAATAATTATAGGCAAATGAGGAAAATGCCATCATATGTGCAATCCTGCCCAAAACAGTGACCTATGAATAGAAGCATACATGTGTGGAAAGGAGAGTTGGAGTATATCCTGGAATGTACACATAAGTTTGACAGAGGACGCTGCTGCCTATATTTTTACAACTCCTGAAAATCTATTTATATATGGGGTAAATCATACAGGAGTCAACATGATGAAAACTCTTAGACATAATTAAATCCCTTGACTGAATGAATCACTGGGCCTAGGGTCTGAGGACCAGGGTCTCCGGGACACACCTAGGTCAGTTGGCACAGCATAGTCCATGAAGACAATGCTCCACATCGTTCTTTAGTGAGCAGCACCCGGGGCTATGAAGCTCATGCGTGGCAATCTAAGGTAAAACTAATGGTCTCTCTTCTAGATGAGAGGCAAGTGGTTAAAATCAAAGATGCATGAAAACTATTTGTACAGAGAATCCGTCTCCATGACCCTTAGACCAGAAGAACCAGATGGGGCCCAGCTATCACCACTAGCTGCTCTGAAAAGAATCACATTAGAAGGTAACGGATAGAGTAGGAGGAAATGTGCCATAAAAGTGAAATCTTCTTGAAAGGGAGGCTTCCTGGATGAGTGGAGAGACATGGAACTCCTCGGACTATAGGCCTTAATCACTGTTGAAAAAAGTGGTAGAGAACCAGCATCTGGCTATCTCTGTCTTCACACAGGGAAGGAACCCCTAGGCTCTGCTATGAGGGGAGGTCAGACACGCTTCCACGCTGCAGCCTTCTTTACCAGTTCGAGTATTAACTGACACTTTCTGCTCTGCTGACCTCAGTAACCTGTTGCAATGGCCACAGAACTCAAATACTCCTCATAATATGGGATTTATTAGGGAGCTTAGCAGGTTACCACTTAGCATCAGACAAGCCCGGGATAGATTTCTTCCTGTCAGGACAATCTCAGCCTCTGCCTTGCTCAGACAAGTGTCAGAAGGCCCCTTTAGCAACTGTCCATCAATGCTCAAAGGCACTGTCCTCTCAGCTTCAGCCCTGAGGTGCTCAGCTCTGACTTCCCTGAGCATTCGTTGTGGATCCAACTGGAAGGAAATCTTTGACAAAGTCACTGTTCCCTCCGGTTATCCTGAAGTGCTCTCTCGGTCCAGTTGTGTGGATGTTCGTGTTCTTTATGTGGACTGGTAGCACATGGTGAAACCTATAGTCTGTGAATATCCTCAGCGAGTATTTTGAGTCCTCTTAGCTGTCAGCAAGCAAGGCTTGGCCATCCGCCTACGTCAGAGGTTGTTAGGGAGCCTCCTTCAATCCTGAAGCACAGTTCTTCTTCACCTAGTCCAACTTTTCAGATTATTTGTCTGGTATACAGATTTAATAAGTAAGCATGAAGGATACAACCTGGACACGCACTCTCTGATTTTAAACCATGTAATATTAATGTCCCCTTGTTTGAATGAGTGCATTTTGGTCCCTGTACAGTTTCTAAATGAGCACAATTAAGTGTACTGAATTCCCAGTCTTCCCAAAGTTCGCCATAGTCTGTAACAATGCACATAGTCAAGCACTCTTGCAAAGTCATTCAAACATAAATAATCATCACTCTGATAGTCTCTGCTTTCAGCAAAGGTCCGTCTGATATCAGAAATTCTATCTCTTCTTCCTCACCCTCTTCTGCATCCAGTTTGAGTTTCTGGCAGCTTCCTGCTGAGGCACTGCTGCAACTGTTGCTAGAGCATCTTCAGTAAAGTTTACCTTGCAAGGCGATCTTAGTGACACTGTTGAGTGATTTCCATATTGTGTTCTTTGGAGTGAACACAAATATGGCTTTCCCCCAGTCCGGTTAGCCAGGCAACTGCCTTCCAAATTTCTTGGCAAGTGCTTCCAGTGCTGCACGTTTTCTGAGATAGCATGATTGTATTCAATCAATTCCTAAGGCCTTGTTTTTGCTAATACCTTCACTATTGCTTAGATGTTTTTCCCCACTACCATCCGTCCTTGATGACATGCTCTTTGGGGACAGTTACTCTGTGTGCTTCTTCCATTTTCTTTTGCTGCTTCTTGCATGATTCTGTTTGACCCATAGAATTTTTCAATATTGCCACAGGGCTCATGCTCTTCCCTTTTAGTTCTCAAACTCCAGGTCATTGCCTGCCTATTTCGTGTTCTCTGGTTGCTGAGAAAGTGTTGCAGAAGCCACATCTGACCTCCGCTGCCTACGAAGAGAGAAGGTGAATCATTTCCACGTCTGGCCAAAGCTGTGTGCCCCAGGAAAAAGACTGACACGCCTCCACGTTCCATCTTTCTTTATCCAGTCTGACATCATTGTTTCTCCCACAGCACTCCTTTTCTGCTGCGTTCAACAATTCATTGCAATGGCCATCCGAAACTCGGAGACAGAACTCACAATTAGCGGGGGTGGGGGGGGGAGTGCGGTTCTTTGGCTGTGATCCATAAGGCTAGCAGTGTGAAACCACCAGCCGCCCCCTGGGAGAAGGAGCGGGCTTTCTACTGTTAGCAGTTACAGTCTTGAAAACCCACAAGGACAGTTCTAGCCGGCCCTGGTGTTGGCATCGCCGGATGGCAGTGGGTTTGAGGTTTTTCATGAGGGTGGTGAAGTCACACCATGAAACCCTCAGAATGCAATCTTTCTCCCACAGCAGTGCCTCTCCTCGGCCAGCAGAAAAGTCTCTCTCTCATCTTCAGCCTCGCAACCACATGGTCCCACCGGCCAGAAGGCCACCCTGGCACAGCCTCACCGTCTCTGTCTTCTTGCCTCACCGGCTGCCGCCTTTTCCAGCAGGGCCAGCTCTTCAATGTGCTCGGCTCACGGCTCTTCTTCCTTGACGGTCCTGTGCAAAATTCTCTCTGAATGGCCTCCAAGGAGGGATGGTTATCGTCTTTCAGGAGACCCTATCGCTGAGGAAACCAAGGCTGGGGACCTGGTTCACACCCTCTCATAAAGTGGAGACCCCAGCACCCCACCTCAGCCTGTCTGTTCGTATGACAGAGAACTCCCTCTATGATGGGAGTAGAGCCACAAGCTTGGAGGCTGGAACTGACCCTGCCTCCCAGCCGGGACTGTGGACAGAAGAGCCGTGTGGAGAACTGTGTCTTTACCATGGCTGCCTTTTTCAGTTTCTGTTCAGCTCTTTTCCTTCCTCATTTCTCCCATGTGCTGTCGCTACTCTATGTTCAAGGGAAGTTTCAGAGCCTCTTCTGACATTCAGCTTAATCTTGCTTTCTTTTGAGTAGCCTTTGCTTTCTCTGTGTATGATGTTCCTGCTGTCATTGCACAATTCATCTGGTCTTCATACTTCACGCATAGCACATTCTGATTATGCACAGCTGTTTGCAGCTGCTTCCTCCCATTTAGAGTCATGCTCTATCAGCAAGGGAATGTCCCCAAAGCCTTGTAGCATCCTGTCATTTAGGTTGGCTCTGCTTTAAGGACACAGCTCTGACCCAGTTGTATTTTGAATGCCTTCTAACTTGAGGGCCGAGCACATTAGATGATGACAATGGGGGTTTGTTCTTAACATTACATTACTTGGCCTGTTACTTTTTAGCTAGATCTTTTCTATTGTTTGTCATTGTTATAATTTTACTTGTTGCTCTTATGTCACCACTGCCCACTTAGAATTAACAACTGACAGACAATCGGGGCACTCAATGTGAAGTCTATAATTTAAGCTCCTGGAAAAATAGAATTAAAATGCACTCAAAAGACACAAGGAAATGATTTGCCCAGTGAATGCCTAGTCTCGTCGTACTTATGACCCACGTCCCCTTGGGGTTATGCACCATGAAAACATCCATTTCCACGATCCTAAGGCAAGAGAAACTTGGTGGTACTCAGCTACCATGACTAACTTTTCTGAAAGGGATCTCCTTAGAAGACCTGGATAAAATGAGAAAAGAATGGGAAACAAAAACACAAAATCATAAAAAAAAAAAAAAGACTAGTCACCTTTCAGGTCTAGAACTGAACTCATTCCCAGAGCTCAATTTTCAGTCTAACAATAGTGAGATCTATAGGGGGAATAAATAAGGACACTAGTGGGGTCCAATTGCCTGACTATAACCAACCACAGAAGATACTTTTCAAAGGCAGCCTTGATTTATGGAGCAAGCTTAGATGAATGAGGACCGAAGGCAGGACAGCCATAGGAAACACTCGGAGGGAGTGGGACAAGTCATGGTTCTTTGAAGGGCAGTTAATGAATGAGATGAAATAAAATGTGTATTAACTACTGAATGCAAAATTGATGGGCTGCTCATAAATATTCACCGATTCACAATCCACTCCCTGTAGCTATTCAAAAATATTAACTGAAACTTCTAGCTCAAACATTTACTTATTCGTAGACATGATCACACTCAGCAGTGGATTCCTAGACTAAGTTCTCTCCATGGAATGCGGTTTACTTCATTATTAAATTTAAGAATAACAGAGAGCTAATGTTCAGCACTTCATAATAGAAAAGTCAGTGCATATTATTTGGTAGAGAGAAAAGGAGAAAAGATATGCCACACATTTCAATCCGTACTTTCTCCTCCACATAAGCAGAGACTCTACAGACACATTCCTAAAATCCAGTGAGAATATTTTTCCTTTATCTCCTTTTTGTTGCTATTTGTATCTTTCACTTGCATGCTATTTTATCTACTTCTTGATTTATTTTTTTCTAGTGCTTTGGTTAAAAAATGCATTTTTAAAATAAATCATTTTATTGGGAGCTCTTATAGCTCTTATCACAATCCACGCATCAATAGCATCAAGCACATTTGTACATTTGTTGCCATCATCATTTTCAAAACATTTTCTTTCTACTTGAACCCTTGGTATAAGCTCCTCCCCTTTCCCTTCCCTTGCCCAACCTCCCACCCTCGTGAACCCTTGATAAATTATGTTATTGTTATTTTCATATCTTACACCATCAAGTAATAGTAATTATTTATTTTCTGCAGTGTATAACTTAAGTATCAGGCATTATCCCCTTTCCTTCATTCTTTTAATTCTAGGACTGGAGCTTCACGGCTAATAGGACAATGTCTCCATCTCGCTGTTATTGTTCATTGCTGGTGAGCTGTTCCCAGGAGGACAGAGTAGATCTGCTTCAGAGAGTTTTCAAAGCTGGAGCGTTTCCACAGCCGACCATCAGACCTGTCTTCTGAGTGGTCTCTAGATGGGTCTGAAATGCCCACCATCCAGTCAACTGCTGAACACTTTTCACTTACACCACCTGGGGGTGGGGCGTGGTTTTGTTTTCAGTCTTCTCAAATCAATTCACCGTTCCCTGGCCCTTCACAAAGAGAACAGAAGACTTGATCTCTATTCAACATGAAGAATATTGAGTGCTCTCAAAGATGGCTGCAGACCCAAGTGCTGATAGTCTGATGCTTTGTCAAAATCATTGGTCAAGACTCTCCTGGGTTGTAGAATTTTTCCATTCAACCATTTGATCATAGAACCTGGAATCTTGCTGCTATATCAGATTTTCAGCTGAATTACCAAAGCTGAGGACAAAGGGGGAAATTTTATGATATGTGAGGACAAAGGGGGAAATTTTATGATACGTATGATGAAAAAATTATAGGAACAACGATGAACATAGTAAGTACTGATTCAAAAAGTCAGTCCATCATCTACACCAATGGTGCCTAAAATGTCATGAACAAGGGCTTCGAAGAAGAGAAGGAATGAGAGGCGTTTTGCCAAGACATCACAGGTCAGGCAGTCATGGCCCATAGGAGGGGAACGTATATTCCCTACCCACTCCATCCTCTAAAAGTGAGGAGGGCTTCTATTATTTAATCACTTAGAGAACTTGATCTGAGATTTCTGGGTTTTGTGAGATGCTGTAGCTAGTGTCTGATTCTTTGTGGAAGATATGGCAAGGGAAAAAAAGCCAATAGGAAGCACTTTGACAAAAGAATGATGGGGTTGTGGCGAGCATGCATTTTGTTGTGTTGTGTAGTGTTTGTTTTGTTTTGTTTTGTATGAAGGCTACATTGACCTAGGCTACTGTGACCCAGGGTGATCCTACCATGTATATATTCTTAGGGTGAGAACTATTTTTTTAAAATAATCCATCAGAATGTTGTTGGATCTGTGTTAAAATATAAAACTAACTGCAAGGTCAAACTCTTGTTGTCAATTCTGACTCATAACAACACTGTAGAACAGAGTAGAACTGCCCCGTAGGGTTTCCGAGGCTGTAGACATTTAATGAAGCAGACTTACCGTATCTCTCTACAAGAGCTGAGCCACGAGGACTCTCATAAAATCTCACACCCACAGCCATGAAGTTGATTCTGATATCTATTGACTGGAGAGGACAGAGTGTGACTGCCCCCACAGGGCTCCTCGGGCTACATATACTCTGCCACACCCTTCTCCCATGAAGTGGCTAGTGGATTCAAACCACCAGTCTATTGGTTAACAACTGGGTGCTTCATTGTTGTGCCTCCAGGATTACTTTATAAAAACAAAAGCAGAGGCTAAATCATCATACAGGAAAACCTTTTCTTTTTCTTTCTTTCTTTTTCAATCTCTTTTACTGGTGGAGGTTGTTCCAGTAGTAAAATCACAGTTAAACCCGGTTATTGCATTTAGAGTTTGATCTTAAGAATACCTTGTTAAATCACTATACTAAGGACTTTCTGTGATTTTTACCTAATCCTTGCAACAACTCCATGGAATCTCGTTTGTTATTCCCATTTTTAAAGCTATGGGAACAAAAATTTTCTGGGTTTCAGGTAGGTGCCCAATAACCAGATCAATGATTTGAAACCAAATCTGGATGATATTTTTTGAGAGAAAGAGACAAACTACTGGTGCACAGCATTACCTGCTTCCCAGGTGTCAATGTTGCTGTTGCCTGGCATCGATAAGTGTAATGCAGACATTTTCAATATTTTTAAAAAACTCAAATCATTATTTTTAAATGTATTTCTACCTTTTCCCAGGAGATTGTTCCCTCGTGGCTACAAACAGCGGCCATGCAGTAGCAATATCTGCTCACTAGGGAAAGTGCCTTGTCCTCCCGAGCGGTCAGCGCGTGGTAATGCTGAGAGCTGTGGTGTTTGCGTGGCAGGCGGACGCTGCTGTTTTCTAAGCCTCCGCCAGGCACTCTCGGTCAGCTCCTTGGGCTGCTGCTAATCCTTTCACCCCGTTCTCCTTTTTGAAAGTGGCAAACATGAACAAGCTGATACCTGAATGAGGCTGGGAAAAAGACGATGTAAGGGAAGCAGTTTTGTTTGGTTGTTTGTGTCATGATACACATTCATAAAGACTGTCTCCTTTCGTTTCTCTATGTTTCCAAAGCTTCTTTCTTTGATAGGTGACAAAGGTCAATTCCAAAACACATCTGCATGAGAAGGTACCAGTCTTCTAACATCTTACCAGGTTTTGTTCTTTTTTATTGCAATCTAAATTTTTTTTAAACCACTGCAGTGAGCTGCTCCTGACTTGTAATGAACTGATAGGACAGAGAAGAATTGCTCCTGGGGGTTTGCAAGACTGGAAATCCTTATGGGTGTAGAAGACTCTCTCCCACTGAGCAGCTGGTGGTTTCAAACTGCTGAGCTTGTGGTTAGCAGGCCAATGAATACCCCACACCAACTCCAGGGCTCCCAAAAAAAGTAGAAAGAGCCCTCATGGCACTGTGGATTAGGTGTTTACCTAACCACAAGGTCGGCAATTCAAATCCATCATCCACTCCACGTGAGTAAGAGGAGGCTGTCAGGTCCACACAGATGGGTCATCTTAGGTCAATAGCAGTGTGTATGGACTGGTCTGGGATGCAAACCGCACAAGGAAAGACAGACTGACCCGAGAGGAACTAAATCTTACTCTGAGTAGTGAATGCTCACTATTGCCTTCTGATTCTCTGGGACTCAGCTCATGTTTTGCCCCCTTTTTTGGCATGTATTTACAGTGGCCATTGTGACTAGTTTCCTTCTCCAGAACCCAGAGATGTGCTTTCGTAAGCGTGCTATGACTTGAAGGGGTGTCTAGGGCATTGGGTCTTGCTGGAGAAGAGAATACAATCCCAGCTTGGTTTGCTAGTGGCTTTCTGAGGAGGCGTACGTAGATGACATCCACGCAGTGATTGCATTACAGCCACAGTCAGGAGAGGCCTCCAGAGACTTGGGAAAGGATATTCTCTCCGGGCGACTGGCAAACAATACACCTTTTCTTCTACTTTGAAAAGGAGAGGCCTTTGGTGGAACTAGACAAAGATTCTTTGGCAGTAGCCAACGTGTTTTCTCAGGTCAGGAGATTGGAGAAGAAAGTGACAAAAAATTAGATACAAAATATGGAGTAATGACATATGCCTGGAGGTATTAAGTGAGCACAAACATGTAAGTGTGTTTATGTCAACCTTCATGCAGACTAGAACACTTTGATCAAGTAGAAAGGACCAGAGGACTTGCCCAGATGATGTTTGCCTGCTTTTGTCATTAGTGGTCCTGGACCTGACAGCACAGGGGATACATTAAGGCGGTGCTCTGAATGGCAAGACCAAGGCCACACACGGGCCCCAGAACACACAAATTCCCACACCGCAGGTTCAGTTGAGACCCTCTTTACTGCCTGTGTGACCTGCTCAGCAAAAGACCACGCTGAGCACCCAATTGCTAAACCCCAGCTCCCCAAGTACATCCCATATTTCTGCATAGTGCATTCACAGGAGCACTGGCTTCTCTTGTTCAGTACTACTCTTTCGAGGATGATTCTATATGAAAGGGCTTCAAAACGTTTGTAGAAAAAATTCTATTATCTTTCTATTCCACTTTTCCATGAACTTGTTGATGCCCCTGTGTGGCCAATAACTTTGGAGCATGTCTCTTGTAGGAGTAAAGGGCAGGTGTATTTATTGTCCAGCATCATAGTGATGGAGACCTGGGAGAGCTGTGGTCTAACTGACTGCTAACCACAGGTTGGAGGTTCAAATCTACCCACCGCTCTATGCTAGAAAGATGTACTGATCAGCTTCCATAAAGACTGCAACTTTGATAATCCTAAGGGGCCGTTCTACCCTGTCTAGCTGGGGTGCTGTGAATTGTAACTAACTCGGCAGCAATGGGTTTGGTCTGGACTCGTTTATAATCATGTCATGACCCCACTCTGGGAAGAAGGACCAGGCTGACTTTCCATGATGAGAGGATCTGTTTCCTGATGCTTAGGGTTCTTTTCCTATTGCACAATGAACTTCCTGTGAACCCCTCTTCACAGTGCCCACTAGGGATGGAGAACCTAGGGGAAACTGAAGATGTTCTAACCACTGCTACGACGTTGCCTAATCAACTGCCTATGATTGTGACTCAGGAGAATCAAGCCCATGAAATTACAGGGGGCAAACATGTTAGCCTGTATCTCTAACCCCTCATAGTTCTTGGTATCCATATGGCATTAATTCTTGAAAAGTCCTACCAACCACTCAAGGAGATATTGAATATTGGGGTCCTTCCCTAGGAAAGGGGCAGTAGCATGTCCTCTTAGAAGGGTAGACTCCTTCCCTGGGTTTAGGTTTGCTTTTCTTGCCTGCAGAGTTTCATTTAGAACCATCTTAGAGTTTTCTGAAGAAAATGAACAAGCGCTATACATATACATGTGCATATGCATGTGTGTGCAAAAGAGAAAGATAGTTACTTTAAGGGACTGCCACACACAACAACGGGTGTTGGCAAGTCCAAAGTTTGGGTCAGGCTGCAGGCAGGAGCACTCTGTGGACACACGGGGTCTTTGCAAGCCTGAAAAGCCCACATTTCCAGGTGAAGTGGAGACTTCCACAGGTTTGTTCCCTAAGGTCTGTGGGCAGGTTACCAAAACAGGTGCCGGGGGAGAGAGGGAGAAACCTCTGCCAAAGCATCTATTTGTAGTAGGAGGTAGAACACACCCCACCACACACTAAAAACTCCCTTTTCAACTGACCGCAGGAGTGATCGGTTGCAATGCATCAGATTCCATTATGAAAAATTATCTCCTTGTATGACATGAGGTTGTGGGCCACTTGACATATAAAGTAACTCTCATGACTCACTGTTTGGGGATGTAGTGGATGCCTGTCCCTTGGGTATACATTTTGTCTGACATGGCATTTACTTAAGGGCCCCTCTCTGCATGAAAGAGGTGTGGAGAGAGTCCCACGACCATGGAAGTTATTACATGTATCACACACTGACCCAATAAGAAGTAGTAAGCCTTATCCAATGCTGGAACAGCTTCTTCAAGGGGCAGCTTCAAAACTACCACAAGGATAGCGCTCATTCTTCAGAATGTATTATATGCATTAGGTCAGATATTTTAATATGGCTTTGACTCTCCAAAGGGAAAAATAGCTCTATTCCTAGTTTCTGAATCAAATGGTGAAAGCATGAGTGGCCCTACTCCCCATCACTTCCCATGGCCCATGGGGCAATTTTGTGCTTCCCTCCTTAAAACACTGGGTTCTTCGGGTGAGGCCGTCTGGAATCCTGAACATGGTTTGCCAGAGAACTCCGCAATGGTATCATTAAACTACGAGGTCCTCTTGCCACAGGGGTGTTACGTGTACCACAACACCTTGTGCTCCCAACCAGCAGACAAAACTCTGAATCACTCTCTTGGGAGGGTCTTTGACCTTCCACCACGGGAGATACGACAGGCTGCTTTGACACAATAGGGCCAGGAAGAACCCAAGTGAACCCTGGGCATCTGTCAGTGCTCCCTTGCTCCAGTTTAACGTGAACACACGTGCAGCTGCTCTGGCCTGGGAACGGGCTGTTCAGTAAGCAAGATAATGCTCAAGAATGAATGTGGGGCTTTGCCACTTGGGCCTGCCCGCTGAAGGCAGAGCTGAGCGGGAAGGGTCGACGTGTAGGAGGAAGAAGATGCTCCCAGGTGCAACCTGAAGCCAACCACAGGGTCAAATGGCTGCAGTTTCCCCGAAGCGGAGAGGGCACTTGTTTTGAAGCAGGCGTGGAAAAGCAAGTCCGGGTGGAGTGGGTGCGCGGGCTGAGCCTGCAAGTGAACCCCTCGGAGTCCTTCCTGCAGACAGCGGGCTCAGCCGGCTCTCAGACACACTCAGGCTGAGCCCACACTGCGCTGGCTGCGCTGCGCGAACCCTTCCTTCGACCCTGGCACCAGGTATTCCCCGGGGACGTGGCCACCACACCGCTCTGCTATCTGCTAATCCTGGAAAGGAAACGACTTTCCTCCCTCGTTCTTCACAGGAACCAAATCTATGTGATAACCAGAAAGCCGCCCCTCCCCTGCCTTCCAGCCCCCTCCCTCGGTCTTCCACAAATACTCCCTACAATACAGTTCCTGCTGGTTTGCAACCTCGGTGTCCATCTCCTAGCAAACCTGAAACATGACGGTCGCTTCTTAATAATAGATACAAGAATTAGAGGCGTTTGATAAAGCCAGCCGCTACCAAGAGTGTCCATAGGGGTCCTCGTGGGCTGCTGGGACTCAGTTGCTTTATTTTTTGGTGGAGTGGAAGCTGACTGTTCCGATGTGTCTTACCTTGGAATTGATAGATGGCTTAGCAGCCGCAGATCTCGTTTCTATTTTAGCTTAGGGGCAATTATGAAATATGATCAAGAAGAACCGCCCCGAAAACAACAGCTTGAGAAGGAAATAATTTTGAAAAGTAGCTTTGGCCAAAGACTTGATACTATTTCTTAATTAAATCAAGCTAAAATTACAAGGCAAAAGTGCATTTACATGCAAAACTGATTCAGAAAGAAAGCCATATTGGTAAGAATTACACTGTTTCAATGCACAGTCATGGCAAGCTGCTGTGTCTACTTCCTAGGAAATCAATAGTTGGAAACAGCAAGACCACATTCCCACACAATTTGCAAAAGATACATTGCTGCAGTTCAAGACCCAGTTCCAATAATATTTTTTAAACCCTGATGTAAATGCAAATGAATTTTCCTATTTCAAAATCCACTGGACAGGGCAAGTAAGGAAATTCTATCTAGTTTTCAACTGGGCGAGCCGAATCTCCTATTAATGACCAGGTTAAAAGGCAAAGTTTCCTATATATGTCTTCCAACTGATAAATCTACTCAATTAAATCCACAGATTCATGATTTGCTTTCAGTACTGGCAGTACCTCTCTGTGTGAAAAGACATGTTCAAGGATGAAAGCTAGAAGCTTTCATGACAGATGAACACGCATTGATTTGGGTGATAAGAGACACTGACTTTTAGCCCCAGTGAAGTGAAATATTATAATTAAAAGAGAAATCCATTCTCACTAGTGTATGTGGGTTACTAAACAATATCCTAATCTATTTTTAGTATTTTAACAATAAAATTTGAGCGGATGGTTTCTGTTGCATCATTGCTGCTGTTGCTATGGCAGAGAGCAAAGGCTTGCCCAGTCCTGGCGTGTCACCGTCATGCTGTCTCCGTGTGCATGTGATTGTTTCACCCATGCATCAGTGCATCCACTGGAAGGCCTCCCTCACCTGCGCTGACCCTCCACTTTACCAAACAGAATATGCATTCTGATGACATGTCCCAAGAAAGTGGACTGAATTGTCCCCGTCTTGCTTCTCAAGGGCATTCTGCATCTTTTTCTTCTTACACTGAGCTGGTCATTCTGTTTGTGGTTATATGACATATTCTTCACCAACACCAGAATTCAAATGTACAATAACATAATTGCTTCTGTAAAACTTTTGATTGTGCCTCTTGATTCACAAAGTCTAACATGTTTACTGTTTAACCCTTTTAGGGAAAAGAAGGTTTATTTGCCCTAATCCAGGTTATCAGTATGAGACTTGAAAACAGAAATCATATATATGGTTTCTAGCTTTGTTTTTCGTGATTGATACTGACTGCAAATATTCCATTTTCCAAAGTTTCACAAGAAAACAATTGGATGACCCATTTAAATACGACCATGCTTGCAACAAAACACAGACTCAAATGGGAATTTCCCATGCGGAGTTTCAGTTGTTCTAGTAAGATGTGACCTACAGCCATCCTTTTGTCGCTTAATTAATTTGAAAACTAGTCAACATTGTCCAACAATGTCCCTTGTAGATAGTACTCCTAATTTGATATTGGATGCACTATTAACAGGTTAATTATGTTGTCACCCAAAATGTTTTACCTGTACTTATGTTTCAAAATATATGGCTATAGCAATAATAGCAATATGGGGTAAAAGATATGACTATGAAGGAAAATACGTTTGGACAGAGCAAGGAGGTGTTTGCAGTGTGTGGGGCCTTCCTTTCTCAGGGTACCCTGTGGCACCTCAAGGGGGGTGGGGGAGAAAAAAAAGCTGGGTGTCAGATAAATACATGGTTTGTTCAACCGAAAGTACAATGCTATACCACACTAAATGACCATGTGCTCATGTTAGTCTTTAATGGATAAGATGTTAGAATTATCATGCCACTAAATCATGAAGCTTTAAAAAATATATACATTCCTCCTGTAAAACTTTAAATTAAAAATAATGAATATTAGCTATATTACTCTCTGGATGGAACTTCAAGGCTGTTATTAATTAAAAGTATAAAACAAATTAGATTGAGATTGTTAATGATTTTTCATTATTTTCAAAGACAAATGCTTTGTTGGCATTAAGTTCATCTCAGATATATTCCTTTGGCATGCTAATTAATAGAATAGGATCATGGATTTGTTCATTAAAATGAGATATGGCAAAAAAATGAGATATGGCAGGGAATTTAAACTAATTTTGATGCCATAACATGTATCTTTGTACCGATAAATCTTCCAGATGTTTGTCAGCATTCTATGAAAGCAGAAAAAGGCATTTTTAACTTATCTTTGGCAAAAGTGAGAGAATTATCCATTTTGGTCTAATCACAAGGCACGAGGTCGGCTAATGTAGTTTTTCGTTAAGACTAATCTCCATGGATATCTTAGAAATTTCAGAATAAGCTTTCAAACACTATATATCTAAGTCATTTGCTCAAATGCGAGCCAGTTTAATAGTTACTGAAAGCTATAACCATCTGGCAGATGTTTTCTGGCCTATGCGAAATGAGCTGTGGGGCTCATTTCTATTTCTATTGAACACATGTCCAGGTCACCAGAAATGCTACCACAATGTGCACCCTAATTAGCAATCTCTAGCACGTTGTGGGCTGCATGGTAATGGAACCTGGGCTTCTCTCCAAATTTGGAAATGAATCTATTCAAATACAAATAGAAATGCCCTAGTAGGTCAGCATCAAGGGGACTTGCATTTCTATGGAGTGTGAATTTCAGAAACAAAAGGACTTTGTTGTTTCATTTTTGTTTATGGTTTTCATTTGGCATTTTCTCTGAAATAATTATTTCTAAGTAATCGTTTTAAAATATAACAGAGAGCAAAGAATATAGTGATTATGGTTTTGATATCTGCGAGCAAACAGACCCATTTGAGAATCTGACAAAAGATAGGGAGGACATCCCTACCATCCCCCCACCCCACGCCCCATAAAACGAGCATCAATATTCCAATACGGTGTTAGAGGTTCACAGAATACACTTACCCACACAAGTGAAAATATGTATGAATTGTGATCAATATTCATTGGGCTCCTTAGGCTATTGTCAATAAATATGTTTTCATTTTTATTCATTATACAAAAATTATATGATAAGGTTTTTATAAAACGTGAAATAAAATTGTCAGTATTTTGATATTTAGCTATACTGCTACAGAAAGATACCTAGGTGCTTTCATAAATGGGTATTTCTTTAACAATTGTAATATATTTGCATATATATTCCCATATGTTCACCAAAGTTCACCTGTACTTTAAATGAGCCCTTCCATTGAAAAGGGTCCTTTGAAGTTCTTGAACTGTTAGGAGAGGCGGTATGAAAATACAGTTCAGGCTTGAAAACAAGTATTCCTGTCTTTTTATCTTATGGTGAGATATGAGAGAGGGTTTCAGAAAGTTCATGGGGAAATTCAATTAAAATCCAATGATATTTTCCCACAAGCTTTTTAAAGGCCTCGTTTCAGCATTTGTATGTATGTGTTTCCGTGACTTGAATGATCTTCATCGTGTTTTGCAGCTTTCTGCCTTATCAGTTTCCACAATTTTTCATCCTCCTCAATAGAAGCTCAGCTCTCTGACACCGACTCCAGCCCCCTCCCCCCACCCCGCCCTAGGAACCACTAATGACCTTTGGGCTCTATAATTCATTGCGGGAGGCTTGATTCCAACTCATAACAATCCTCTAGACAGGGCTGACCACTTCACAGGCTGTGACCGTTCTGGAAGCTACAGCTCTCTCTCAGGCAGCACCTGGTGGGATTGAAAGGATGACTGTTCAGTTGTCGGTCAAGTCCTCAACCACTGCCCCACCAGGGCCCCTTTGAGTCTCTTACTATCTGCCAGTTCTAGATCATTTATAGAAGTGGGATCATACTGCAATTCCTTTTATTACTGACTTACTTCATCCAGCATAATGTTTCCAAGGTCCATCCAATAATCAGTAAGTCTGTCTCACCCTGAAGCTCAGCTCCACCGCCATGGGTCAGCAAGTCGGACTCCCTCAGCCTCACCTCACTCCACAAGCAGGCCTCCTGCCCCAAAGCTCTCAGCTTTACTTGCTGAGAAGTCCACCACGTTGTTCCAAGTCATTTAATCAAGGGTCTTGTTCTTTTTTGTTGCCCCACCACTTTACCAAGCATCATGTCCTTCGCCTGATAAGTTGTCCAAAGTCCACAAGATAAAATCTCACCATCCTCACTTCAATAGAGGCATTTCTTCCCAGATGGATTTGTTTGCTCTCTTTCAATCCATGGTACCTGCAATATTCATCACCAGCCCCACAATTCAGCATTCTTTATTCAATGTCCAACGTTCACATCCATGTGTGGCAACAGAAATGACCACCATTGGAGCCAGGCATACGTTCGTTCTCAAAGTAACACCCTTACTCATCTGTCCTCTAAAGAGGTCTTGTGCAGCAAATAAACCTATGCAATGTGTCATTGGATCCTTAGCTGCTGCTTCCGTGAGCAGTGGCTGTGGATAAAAGCAAGAGAGAAATTCTTGACAACTTCGATCTTTCCCCCATTTATCCTGATGTTATCTATTGGCCCTGTTGTGATATTTTTTGTTTTCTGAACATTAAGCTGTAATCCATCCTGAAGGCTACAATCTTTGATTTGTATCAGCAAGTGCCCCCGTCCTCCTCACTCTCACTAAGCCAGGTTCTATCATCCACTATCACAGGTTGCTAATACGCCTTCCTCAAATCTTGATGCCACATGCTTCTTCACACAAGCCAGCTGCTCTGATGGTTTGCTCAGCCTACAGATGGAATGTGTAAAGTGATAGGCTCGAGCACTGAAACACACCTTTCCTGATTTGAAACCATTCAGTATTTCCTTGTTTTGTTCACACAACTGCTTCTGCTCCATGTGCAAGTTTCCAATGAACACAGGGAAGTGTTCTGGAATTCCCATTCTTCTCAAGGCTGTCCATAGTTGGTTAGGATCCACACAGTTGAATGCCTTTGCATAATCAATAGAACACAAGTAAACATTTCTCTGGTATTCCCTGCTTTGCATCAAGAGCATCTGCCATCAGCAATGATATCTACATCTGCGCGGGGAAGGCCAGCCCCCACAAGTAATCGCGGGTTCCACAGACACAATTGTATCTTATAATAAAGTCATAGAGAGCATTAGAGATAGAAGAGAGAGAGAGAAATAATGGAGTCAGACACATTTCATGGTAGCATGCTCACCTCAGCCCCACTTGGTGGTCCACATGGAGATGGAAGATTGGAGGGGAGGAGAAGGGGGGAAGGGAAGGAGGAAAAGGGAAAAGGGAACAGGGGAGTGAGAATGGGGCCAAGATGATAGGAAGAGGAGAGAGAGAGCTCTTTATTGCTAACCAAGGCTTATATATCTCTGTGGGGGTGTGTGTGTGCATGCAAGCCCCTAATTACAGGCAAAGACATACATCACAGGAAGGGGTTGCACTATAGGTTATACAGCAATGAGAGGAGGACAATCTAGGGATATACACACAATAGGAAGGAGTTAGAATTGAGCACACATGTGAAAAGAAGGGTGGATCCTAGATTCAGGATGGCAGCCTAACTTTGGATGTCACTGAGCAGGTTTGACCTGTTCACAGGCTCACCATGGAAACCATTATCAGTAGTGTGTAAACCTCACCTACAGGGACCAGACTGATGGCCACAAGCCTTCAGTGAGAAGTAGCCCATTGTCCTTAAGAGCAGGGAGTGGGCCCTTCTTGTGGTGGGACCAAACAGTAGTCTGGCCTGGCAACTGACTGCCATCAGGGAGGATGTCTCTAAGCATCTGACCTCCCACCATGTGCTGGCAAAGAGCCTCTAATGTTTGGCATATCTTTGGGGGGGTGGGGGACAATGCTGGGGGAAAGTCTCTTTATAATCCCACAAACATCTTCTTCTGGATCGGACCTGAACCTCTGGCAGCTCCCTATCAACGTACTGCTGCAACTGTTGCTGAATGAGCTACTGAAGCATTTTACTTGTATTTGATATTATTGATATTGATCAATAATTTTGGTATTCTGTGAGGTCACTTGCCTTGGGAATAGGTATAAATATGGATCTCTTCCCAGTCAGTTGGCCTAGTAGCTGGCTTCCAAATTTCTTGGCATAGACTAGTGTGTGCTTCCAGAACTTCATGGGCATGTTGAAACATTTTAAATGGTATTCCATCAATTCATGGATCTTTGTTTTTCATTAATGTCTGCACTGCAGCTTGGCCTTCTTCCCATACTACCACTGGCTTTTGATCATGTGGTAGCTCTTGAAATGTTTGCATGTCAACTAGTTCTTTCTAATATAGTGCCTCTGAATGCCTTCTATCTGCTTTTGATGTGTTTGGCATCATTCAATGTTCTACCCACAGAATATATGGGCAGAATACATTGAGTTAGTTAGAAACAAAATCTTGTTCTTTGTTCTTTGAACACCATGTGTGAGAGACCTACATGCAGCTCTGCATTTTGAAAAGCCACAATGGGAAAGGTCAAGATGACATGGATAATAAGAGGTAGACATAATAAAAGATTAAGAGTCTCTGAACCAAAATTCCGTATGAGTATTTAATTCAATTCTAACTGCTGTGACCAGAACAATGACTGATATGTACCAAACCACATTGTTGCCATCAGCTTGCTTCTGACTCATACTCAATCCTAAATCAGTTTTCTAAGACTGTAAATATTTACAGGGTAAGATAGCAGCTTCTTTATCCCATAGAGTGGCCCCCCACCTAGCTTAGCAATCCAATGTTCCCCACAGGACCATCAGGGCTCCTCTGACTGACCCATAGAAGGTTCATTCCACTTGAAGCTGAGAATCCATTTTAGTCTAGAGCTGGATGTATGTTTGTGTTCATGCACTTGTCTAATAAATAAAGAATTATGAGTAGCCAGTGGGAAAAAAATTGAGATGGGAAATATTGGCATGTCTTTTGGGAAGCGTCTATTCTAAAAAGAGGATCCAGTGGTCTAGAAGTTCAACTGAGGTAAAAACAAATGAGAAATATTGCTTCATATATTCTTTAGGTGACATTTAAATTATTGCACAAAATATTTGTACAAATTTGAGACCTTCCTGCTAGCTAGGGTATGTCTATGAAAGATTACAAAGAATCACTGGAAATGGCTGTGGAATCACCTTTCTCTAAGGTTACCCGCCCAAATTACTTGGAAAATGTGCCTGAGGGTGAGGAGATGAAGTATAACATAAACCCGGAGGGCCCCTTGCCGCTCTGTGATCAATCACTGTATTTGCTACTGTAATTAGCTTTCCAAAGAGGAAGGTGGAAAGGCAACACAACACTTTCCAGGCTTTGTTCAGATTATAATAAAGATAAAATACGATGGGGGAATTACCAACAAAGTGGACAGCCCCCACCTCACCCCCAAGAAGAATTCATTTCAGAGGACAGCACTGAATCTGCAGCTCAAGGAGAGGGATGTATCTGATCAGAGCACACGGGAGCAAATGAGCGGAGAGGATAGAGTGAAGCACATCCTGGCCCACCAAGTGCTGAGGACAAGATTTCTACGCAGAGCAGCCAATGCACAGAGAGGACCATAGGACCAGCCCCACCATGAGACCCCACATCCCTCACTGACATATAGCACCAGAGGGGACAAAACTGGAGACCCAGCAGGAATTGTGCCTGCCCTGAGCCCACCAAATTGAGGCTAGACACTGGAGCTGTGCAACAGAGCAGTAAGGGGAGCAGAGCAATGAAGTCCCCAGGGAACACCAAAAATAGACTGTGAGGCCAGGGCTTGGCACCCCATCAGACTCGACTGGAAAACACTCCTAAAAGACAACAAATAGACCTTGAACTATTTATAGGCTTTTTTTGGTCACTGCCTTTTTGTTGCATTGTTGTGCTCAGTTTATTTCCTACTGCTTTTTCATTGTTGTGTTTTTATTTTCTATTGTTACGTTGTTGTGCTTGGTCTTGTGTTTTTGCATATTGGTGTTGCTGCGTGTCTATCTGGAGGGGATAGATGGGACAAACCAGCCGGAAGAGGGAACAACAGGACTACAGTTCTGTGGGGACATGGGAGAGGGGGTGGTGGGGGATAGGAAGGGGTGTTAACAAACCCAGGGACAAGGGAATGACAAGTGACTGAAAATCAATGGTAAGGATGGTGTAGGAGGTCTGACAGGGCTTGATCAATGGCAATGTAACCAAGAGGAATTCCTGAAACCCAAATGAAGGCTGAATATGATAGTGGGACAAAAGGAAAGTAAAAGGAACTAGAGGAAAGAACTAGGAGGCAAAGGGCATTTATAGAGCTCTACATACAGACATGTACATATGTAAATATATGTTCAATGGGGAAATAGATCTATGTACATATATTTATAGGTTTAATATTCAGGAAGCAGATGGACATTGAGCCTCCACTCAAGTACTCCCTCAACAGAAGAACACTTTGTTCTAATAATCCAGCACTCTGAGATGTTCACCTTCCCGACACAATCGCTGAAAACAAAGCGGGTGCATAAGCAAATGTGGTGAAGAAAGCTGATGGTGCCCAGCTATCAAAAGATATAGCATCTGGGGTCTTAAAGGCTTGAAGATAAACAAGTGGCCATCTAGCTGAGAAACAACAAAGCCCACATAGAAGAAGCACACCAGCCCGTGTGATCATGAGGTGTCAATGTGAACAGGTATCAGGCATCAAAGACCCAGAGCAAAAAGTCATAATGTGAATGAGGATGACAGTGCAGAATGGAGACCCAAAGCCAATCTGTAAGTAATTGGACATCCCATTAAAGAAGGGTCGTGGGAAGTGGACAGGCCAATCAGGGTGCAGTGTAGCACCAATGAAACACATCTTTCCTCTGGTCCTTTAATGCTTCCACCCCTCTCCCCCAACCTCCCCCCCCCCATCATGATCCTAATTCTACCTTACAAATCTGGCTAGACCAGAGCATATACATGGGTACAGATAAGAGCTGGAAATGCAGGGAATACAGTATAGGTAAACCCCTCAGGACCAATATTGAGAGTGGCCATACTAGGAGGGGAAGGGGACAGTGGGGGAGGGAAAGGGTGAACTGATCACAATGACCTACCTATAACCCCCTCTTAGGGTGATGGACACCAGTCAAGGGGGTGGGGGGAGACATCAGACAGTGAAAGACATGAAAAAAAATAATTTTTAAATTATCAAGGGTTCATGAGGGAGGGTGGGAGGGAGGGAGGGGCATGGGGGAAATGAAGAGCTGATACCAAGGGCTCAAGTAGAAAGCAAATGCTTTGAAAACAATAATGGCAACATATGCACACATGTGCTTGAGACAGTGGACGTATGTATGGATTGTGATAAGAGCTGTACGAGCCCTCAATAAAAATTTTATTATATATATATATACATATATATATATGATAGGGGATCACAATTTATATGGCCCTTACTTGCATTTCTTTTCTACACATATAGGCAACCAAAATCTACCCAGCATTGACAATTCTTCCTTGCCACAGTTCCACCTTGTTCTTCTACCTAAGTTAAATAATTGTGTTAAATAATTTTTAATCTGTGTGTTCCCTTTACACTTACATATTCAATTATAAATCAGAACAAAGATGAATTAGATTAAAACTAGTGTTTCTTTCTTTGGGGCTAGAAACAAGAACTTTTTTAAACTTTCAAACTTCAGATTTTTGTTGACTTTAAAATAGACTATTGGGATTGTTTTCGTTGCTGCAGTCTAACACACTAAGGGCTTTGGTGGTATTTCCCACAGTCTGTAACTTTAGTAATCCCATATCAATAATAAATAAAAGGCAAAAACTGTTATGAATGATTATTCTCTGACTCTTGCATCAAGCTGTCTTGGTGATAGGGTCATTTAAGGCTTTCTATGTAACTGGATAAACAGAGTTTGCACCTACACCTGCCTGGGCAAAATTACAGAGACCGTCTAGATTCAATGAAGGCAAAAGTGTCTCGTTCATAATGATATGTTAGGGTTATTTGTTTATTCAACAAAATTATCAAAACCATTTTCTTAAAACTGTAGGGAGCAAATAAAGAGAGTCCAATTAATAGAGTTAAGAGAGAACATTAAAAATAATCTACGTCCTAGAAAGTCTTTTTTGACTGTGTCTCATTTTTCTGAAAGAGCTGCCTGTATCTGATCACATGTTTGTTTAATGAATTGTCTAGCTTTAACTCAGTCAATGAACCTTTGTTTACAGAGCAAAATAGGTAACAATGGTTTTTCACTATATAGCAACCTGATTAAAGCTTTATTTCTACTTAGTATATGAGCATTATATCATTTTTAAAGCTTTATGTCAATAATATTGCAAAGGTAATTTTAATACAAAGAAACCGATCAGGGATTTTTTAGACTTTCTGAGAAGATTGTTTTTTTTTTCTTTTTAAGATCATTTTATTGGGGGGCTCTTACAACTCTTGTTACAATCCATGCATCAATCATATCCGATATATTTGTACATGTATTCCATCATTCTTTTTTTAAAAAACAATTTATTAGGATTATTTTTAATAAAAAAAACATTAGAGTACATGGAATGAAATATTTTGTTGGAACGTTTGAAAGGGGGAGTCGTATCTCCTGAGTCACACTATGGTCCTCGGGTCTTCACTCGCTGAGAAGCCTCAAAGGTCTCTCCCGGGAACCCAAAGATTTCTCAAGACACAATTCTACATTCATTACCGGAGTCCTTATTTTCTTGCATTGCTGTCTTATGACCATAATTACCTCCCATATGGTACCAGAATTCAAGTTCATGTCTTACCGAGAGAAAGATTTACTTTGGGAAGACATAGGGCAGCTCAGTATCTGACAATGTTCCCCACTTTGCATTAAAGGCCAGGTAGGGGGTTTCTTTAGGTTGTGCATAGGCTCGCTCTGGGTTGGACCTTAACAACAAAGGTATCTCATGAGAACTTGATTTAGACATTCCTAAAAGGAAGAAGCATCACTAGCCAGCAGGGCCGACCTTGGTAGTTCTTTTCCTCCAGCACACCGCTCCAGTTTTTAAGAGTTCCCTCACACAAAATCCTCAGCAACTTCCCAAGATGGGGGGCTTCCACCAGCAGTAACAAGGGTTCTGGAAATGCAGTCTACGGGTCATCATGGACTATGTGTATGTCCTGTCCAAATCGCTACCTCAGTCACTCACCCTGGTTCAGTTTGAATAGCAATCCAAACACAGCATTATCATGAAATTTCATAGAAAATTAAACAGCATCTGTGAACAAGAAATAAAATTATTGGTCTGAACAGTTTATTGTGAAGATTACATCTTTTTTTTCTCCAAAATTTCTTGGAAGAGTTCCATTATTTAATTCCTTAATTTTGTTTTGTTTTATAAATGGTTTTGTTGAGGTGTAATTAATTGACAAAATAAACTGTATATATTTAAAGAGAAAAAACTTTTGTGCAGCACCCTCATTTATATATTCTCCTCTCAAAATATACTAAGTACACTTAATTTTTTTGCCCTCCTTTTTCCCCCTTCAAGCACTTTTCCTCAAATGAACAAAAATATAATGATATTCCAAGTCTTTTAAAATTTGAAGTAATTATTCCTGTAACTATTCCTATAAGAATATTTAGTATTTTTTAACAAGGGTTGACTACATGTGTTCTAAACAAGAGCTATAGAAAATGGAATTCAAAGGGATTACCCAATTGTGGAATTTCACTAACTACAGCTTCTTTATGAGATCCACATATAGGTTATGAATTCTATCAATGTCCTCATTTATGTCATGACATTTAAATCCATAGATTCTCCATTCTACTAATTAGTGTGACATTATAAGTAAAGGATACTGTATATGGACTCAGGTCAACTTCCTCATTCTGACTTTTTGCTCAGCTATTAGACTGCACCACCACCACTTGTCTGTCGGTTTCTGTAACAGTGGTGGCATGTGTGTTACTGTGATACAGGAAGCTATGTCGCTGGTATTTCAAGGATGACTCAGAATGAACACATTTCAGTTGTGGTAAATGAGCTGAACAAGAACAACTGAGACGTGAGATTGGAAGAATTAAAAGAGTTTTGTAACAAAAAAGAAGAACCTGCGCAGGGACCAGCAGCCTGAAAGGAAGAGAGAGCTTGGCTAGCTGGTACCCTGCTTACAGACTTTGGCTTTTATATGGTTTCATCAAACCATTGAGCTGGGCAGCTGAGCAAGCCGGTACAGAAGCAGATCTAGCAGTTAAGCAGCGCAGCTGAGCAAGCTGGTACAGAAGCAGATCTAGCAGTTAAGCAGCGCAGCTAAGCAAGCTGGTACAGAAGTAGACTTTTCAGTTGCACAATTTTCTGGTACAGGATAGTCTTTTGCTGGTTCTAAGAACAAGGGGCTGTTTGGTTTTTGGTGGTGTTTTGGTTTTTGGGGTGGTTTTTTTTTTTTGAGACTGCTATAAGGCCTGTGGTTGCACTTTAGGACTGGTGCAGAATGATTGCTTAATACAAAACGGCTTTACTGAAGCCAACTGTTACACAGTGGAACTCTCAGACTTAGAAGAGACTATAAAGAAGAGATCAACTGCCCACTCTGGAGTAAGTAGCAGCTGAAACCCTTATACCTAGCTCCCAAACATTGTCAGAGATGAAGGCCTAACGAAGGCAGCACATCATGTGAAATAATACTGGAGGGTGGGCCTCTCTGGTCAGAAGGCACTCAAAATGCAACTGAAGAAGAGCTGTTTTCTCAGAGTGGAGTCAACTACAAAGACTTGAATGGAGCCATTGGGATCTTTATTTGCTGATGAGGCATGACTCAAAGTAAGAGAAATATATGCAAAGATCTGCTAAAGATCAGAACTTGGAATCTGTGAAGTGCAAATCTTAGAAAATTGGAAGTTGTCAAAAATGAAATGGAACATGTGGAAATTGACATCCTAGTATCCTAGGTGAGTAGAAATGGACTCGTAGTATCAATTTGGAATTAGATGACACAATCAAGAGGAAAGGCTCTCCATTCATTGTCAAAAGGGACATTTCAAAATCAATCACAAAGTACAATGTTGTCTGTAATAGGATTAGATATATCCCCCTTCAAGTAAATCAAATCAACATAAGTATTATTCAAATTTATGCACCAACCATAAAAACTAGTGACAAAGAAACTGAAGAATTCTACCAACATCATCAGTATGAAATTAACCAAAAATGTAATCAAGATGCATCAATAATTATTGGTTATTGGAATGCAAGAGTTGGAATCAAAGAGGAAAGTCAGTAGTTGAAAAAATATGGACTCGGTGATAGAAACAAAGCTGAATATCACATGATGGAATTTTTCAAAACCAAAGACTTGTTCATACAAATACCTTGTTTAACGACACAAATGATGAGTTTACATGTGGACTTCTGCTGACTGGATCTACAGAAATCAAAGTTACTACGTCTGTGGGAAGAGCTGATGGAAGTGCTCTGTGTCGGCCCCCGAAACCAGGCCAGGGACTTGCTGTGGAACAGACCACCAATTGCCATTATGTAAGTTCAGGTTAAAGCTGAAGAAGATTAAAAGCAGACCACAGAGCCAAAATACAAGCTTAAGCCTACCCCACATGAATTCTGAGTGCAGTCTAAGAACAGTGTTCCACGTATTGACCCCGGAGGAATGACAGGAGACCTGATGAGCTACAGGAAGACATTCAGAACACTACTCCTGCAGAAAGCAAAAGGTCAGGCAGTTTCCAGTTCCACTGCCCAATTTGTCTTCAGTAAGGCAGACTGAGCAGTCAGTGCAGACTTGCAGATCTTTGTGAAGACCCTGGCGGCGGGCAAGACCACCCCCCTCGCGGTTGAACCCGGGGACACCATCCAGAATGTGCAAGCTAGAATCCAAGTCAAAGAGTGCATCCCCCTGCACCAGCAGCGTCTGACTTTTGCTAGCAAACAAGCGAGAGGACGGCTGCACTCTGACTACCCCATCCAGAGGGTCCACCCCGCACCTGGCGCTGCGTCTGCTCGGGGGCATCATGGAGTCGTCCCTGGGCCCACTAGCCCAGAAGTCAAACTGTGACAATATGGTCTGTCGCCAATGCAGTGCTGGCCTCCACCGCCACGCAGGTATTGCCGCAGTAAGTGAGGACACACCAACAGCCTGCATCCCAAGAAGGAGGTTAAATATGGGCCCCTCTCTGCTGGCTGGGGTTCTCCTGAGCCCGATGCTGGTGGGGTTCTGCTGGTGGGGTTCTACCTTCTGCTGGTGGGATTCTCCTGAGCCCGATGGCCCTGGGCCCTCAATAAAACACACACTGTCAACCCAAATTTCCATCAACTGACGAGTGGATTAAAAAACTGTGGTATATACATACAATGGAGTACTACGCATTCTATAAAGCAGTGATGAATGTATGAAGCACATCGCTGCATGGGAAAAACTGGAGGAAAGCATGCTAAGCGAAGTAAATCAAGCACAAAAGGACAGTACAACATGAGTCCGCTGAGGTAAGCTTTATTAAAAAAAATGCAAAAGGCATATGGAAAAAGCTACTGTATACAAACATTCCTGGGGTGAGGACCAGGTAGTATGGCAGGGACTAGACCAAATACAGGGATATGGTAGCCAACTAAAAAGGAGGTGGGGAAATGAAAACATAATAATAATAAAAAAATAAATGGGTAGTGGGTGCACAGGGCACTAACCCACCCAAGGGGAGGGTATTGTTTATATCTCCACAGAAAAAGAGGGACCAGACTTCAACCCAGTGCTCCAAGATGTGAATGTAACGTGCCGGCATGGAGTAGGGAGCCAGTGGAGAGGTCTGGGGGTCCGTTCCCAATCCCAACTACTACATGGACACCTGGCCCTCCCCCCAGAAGAATTTATTTCAAAGGATGGCACTGAATCTGCAGCTTGGGGAGAGGAATGTATTTGATCAGAGCACACGGGAGCAGATGAAGGGGGAGGGGGAGAGAGTGGAGCACACCCTGGCCCACCCGGCCTTGAGGACAATGTTCCCAATTAGAGCAGCCAGTCCACAGAGAGGACCACATGGCTCTCCCCACTATGACACATGATGTCCCTCACTGACCCATAGCCCTACAGGGGACAACAATGGAGACACAGTGTGGGAATTGCACCTGATCGGATCCCTCCACAACGAGGCAAAACACTAAGGAGGTGCAACAGAACAGCAAGAGAATGGAGCAGTGAGGTCCTCGGGGAATGGTGAAGGTGGACTTTGGGGCCATGGCATGACTGCAACAGACTGGACTGGAAAACACTCCTAAAGGCCAACAAACAGTCCTTGAGCTAACGACAAGCTTTTCTTTCTTGTGGTGTTTTATTTTGTTGTTGTTGTTTTGTCATTGGTTTGTTGTTGTTGTTTTGTTGTATATCGTTGCTTGGTTTTGCTCTGTCTTGTTTTTGTGCATGTTATTATCTCCGCAGGTCTGTCTAAATAAGATAGGCTGGATGAACAATCGGGAGGAGAAAACAACAGGACCGACAGTTCCGGGGTGACAGAGGAGAGGGGGAGGTGGGGGGAAAGGGAGCAGTGTTAACAACTCAGGGACAAGGGAACAACAAGGGATCCAAATCGGTGGTGAGGTGGGTTGGGGGGGCCTCATAGAGCATTATCAAGGGTAATGTAACCAAGAGGAATTACTGGAAATCAAATGAAGACTGAGCATGATAGTGGGACCAAAGGAAATATAGGAAAGAGTAGGAGGCAAAGGGTATTTATAAAGGCCTAAATAAAGGCATGTATATATGCAAATATATTTATATAAGAGGATGGGGAAATAGATCTATGTGCATATATTTATAGGTTTAGTATTAAGGTAGCAGAAGGACATTGGGACTCCACTCAAGAAGACTCTCTCAATGCAAGAATACTTTCTTCTATTAAATTGGTATTCTATGATGCTCACCTTCTGGACACAACAGCTGAAGACAAAGCGGTGAATAAGCAAATGTGGTAAAGAAAGCTGATGGTGCCCGGCTGTCAAAAGATATAGCATCTGGGGTTTTAAAGGCTTGAAGGTAAACAAGCGACCATCTAGCTCAGAAGCAACAAAGCCCACATGGAAGAAACACACCAGTATGTGTGTTCACGAGGTGATGAAGGGATCAGTTGTCAGGCATCAAAGAACAAAAACTCACATCATTGTGTGCTCACCTCCATCATACAATTGCTGAAGACAAGTGGATGCATAAGCAAATGTGGCGAAGAACACCAATGGTGCCCGGATATCAAAAGATATAGTGTCTGGGGTCTCAAAAGCTTCAAAGTAAACAAGCGGCCATCTAGCTCAGAAGCAACAAAGCTCACATGGAAGAAGCACACCAGCCTGTGAGATCATGAGGTGTCAAAGGGATCAGGTATCAGGCATCATCTGAACAAAAAATCATATCATAGTGAATGAAGGGGGAGTGGGGAGTGGAGACCCAAAGCCCATTTGTAGGCCACTGGACATCCCCTTATAGAAGGGTCTCAGGGAGGAGACAAGCCAGTCAGGGTGCGATGTAGCAATGATGAAAAGTACAACTTTCCTCTAGTTCCTAAATGCTTCCTTCCCCCTCCCCGCCCCCACTATCATGATCCCAATGCTACCTTACAAATATGGCTAGACCAGAGGAACTACACTGGTACAGATAGGAACTGGAAACACAGGGAATTCAGGACAGATGATCCCTTCAGGAGCAGTGGTATGAGTGGTGATACTGGGAGGGTGAAGGGCGGGTGGGTTGGAAAGGGGGAATCAATTACAGGGATCTACATGTGACCTCCTCCCTGGTGTACAGACAGCAGAAGAGTGGGTGAAGGGAAGGGAGATATCGGACAGTGTAAGATATGACAAAATAATAATTTATAAATTATCAAGAGTTCATGAGGGAGTGGGGAGTAGGGAGTGAGGGGGAAAAAATGAGGAGCTGATGCCAGGGGCTTAAGTGGAGAGCAAATGTTTTGAGAATGATGAGGGCAATGAATATACAAATGTGCTTTACACAATCTATGTATGTATAGACTGTGATAAGAGTCTTATGAGCCCCTAATAAAGTGATAAATAAATGTTCTAAAATGAAGGAAAAACCACACACTGTCATTGAGAATAGAAAAAGAGAAAGGACAGGGGAGGGGAGGAGAGGAAGGAGAGGAGAGGAGTGGAGAGGGAAGGGAGGATATCTACTCATTTGATCTCCCTTTTGACCAATCTTAAAGCTGTTTCCTTTTTTTGGTTTTGTTTTTTTTTCTTAAAGTGAAGGTCAAGCACACGTGACTTAAACCCCTGGTGAATCTCTCTGAAATGGAACATGGCTATGAACTGTCTTGCTATCACGCAGAAAGCACTGAGAAGTGGATTGTTGGCTAGTTAGGTTGAAATGGAGCACTCTATCATCTCATGTTCTTTACGATCCATTGAAGTTTGTTCTGATTTTTAATATTTTCTGCTTTCTTTCTATTGAGGTTTGTATCGGTTGTACTTTGTTTTCTTGGTAGTTATTGGGGTTTTTTTTAATGCTTTTTTTTCTGTATGTGAAATCCAGAATTGATAAATCTATGGAAACAGTAACTGGACGAACGGTTTCTTGTGGCTTTGGCAGAGGGAGCTGGGGAAGGACTGGGGCGTTAGTAACAGGGAGCATAAAAGTGAAGGAAAAGTTCTGAAATGGAGTGTGTTGATGATTGCACAACTCTTCTTGATGTGATCGAGTCATATGCGATGCGATTTACATGCCAATCAAAAGCAAAAACAGGAAGCTAGGATTGGACGGAGGCAGGGTGTCCAGGGTCTGTGGTCAGACAAAAAAGAGGCAGGAAGGCCTTCCAGGAGATGGACTGGCACAGTGGCTACAACAATGGGCTGGGGCACAGGAACAGGTGGGAGGTTGGCCCAGGTCCTGGCAGTGTTTCTCACTGTTGTACACAGACAGGGTCACTGTCCATCTGAACAGACGCAACGACACCTAACAACAGCATAAGCCTGCTACCTACAGCTTTCATGTTGCGTAGTGCACAGGACTGTCACGTCTAAAAGTGTCACATTCTAGACAGAATAGAACCAAAGCCTGGTTTCCACTGAGCCACCTCCTGGCGCCCAGAGGAGTCCGTGTTGACCTGTGCTTCAGAGGGGTCTCGGTGGTTGATGTTCTCAGAAGTAGCTTGTCAGGCCTTTGATCCGAGATGCTTCTTGGTGAACAATAGCTTCCATATGCTCTGATTTACAGCTACCCATCGACTGTGTGTGTTACTCAGTGACCCCACAAACATCAGAGGTTTGCACATTTATTACAGCAGTTTGAAAAATCATCTTAGCTTTAACAAATGTAGCTGTGGATCTTGAGTAGCAGTCACTGAGGTGGTGATTCCATGGCAGAGCTGGCCCTGTTCCCTTCTGCCTACCCCTACCCTAATCTGCAGGACTCACCCTTCTTTGTTCTGCAAAACAGACCAGAGGACGGACACTGGTACAGATAGGAACCAGAAACACAGGGAATCCAGGGTGGATGATCGCTTCAGGACCAGTGATGTTGAGTGGCGATATTGGGAGGGTGGAGGGAGGGTGGGTTGGAAAGAGGGAACCGATTGCAAGGATCTACATGTGACCTCCTCCCTGGGGGATGGACTACAGAAAAGGGAGACATTGGACAGGGCAAGATATGACAAAATAATAATTTATAAATTATCAAGGGCTCATGAGGGAGGGGGGAGGGGGAGGAGGAGGGAAGAGGGAGGGGGAAAAATAAGAACCCGAGCCAGGGGCTTAAGTGGAGAGCAAATGTTTTGAGAATGATGAGGGCAATGAATGTACAGATGTGCTTCACACAATTGATGTATGTATGGATTGTGATAAGAGTTGTATGAGCCCCTAATAAAATGATTTAAAAAAATGCTCCCATGCCCCCTGGCTTCCTGTTGATATGAAGAAGAGGGCGAGAGAAATCTGAGTAGTGGTTTCCCTGTCTCCTATGGCAGCCAACCCCATGTAAGTCTCTCTTGAGAAGTCCAGTTGTAGGTCCAGTTATAGCTTTGTCCCTTTGTCGCTGAGCAGTGGGCTGAGATATATTCACCCTGGGTAACCTCATCCACACATTTATAAATCATTTATAAATAACCCTTCCTTAAGAAATACTCCTGAAATTACTCTATTTTGGGTGAAATTATTCTATTTCCTACCAGTATCTTTATTGCTGGGGTGGGGCTTCCCCTGCGCACACAGATCTATATTTCTTGTGAGTCCCTCCAGATGTTCAACTCCAAATTCAGAACCTTAGCCCCACTGCGGAAGCCCAAGTCATATTATTTCTAACAGGAAAATGGAAATGATGTGACACTCTGTGAAGATGAAGAATATTTATGTAGAATAGGACCTTCCTATAAAGTCAGCTTACATTCATCTCCAATATAAAAGAAATAATAATCCTTTGGCTTTCCTTTGCACTGTTAAAAAAACATAACCTATAAATCTCAAGGGAACAAAATCCTTGATTTGAAACCTATTTAAAGTGCTTAGTGCTTAAAACATAAATGTCAAGCCTCACAAAAGTTTAGATGCAGTCTCATTTCCAACTTCTACTCTTTTTAAACAATGCACTACAAAGCACCCCCTTGTCTATATATCAAAAGATTCTAAAAATATTCAAATATAAAAATATTACACAATTTGGTCATATTCAAAAGATTATTCCACAATTATATTTATACCTCAGATTCATGATTTACCAATTTTAACAAAAAACTATAGACTGAATTATATTATATGAGCTCTTCAATTATGTTTTTCTCATCACTTTAATATACATAAATATATGAATTGCTTTCTTTTATGTTTTCAAGGTTTCTATAACATTCCTTCTGTTCTTTATTTTCCATGTGCTGCCAATAATAATATTTATAGTTCATGGTATGCAATAGTTAAGAACCAAGCTGTTGTATCTATATGAACCATAACAAAAATGACAAGTAAACTTAGGCTACTCTGGTGGTCAGCTAACTTTGGGTCAGCTAACTTCAAGGTTGGGTTCAAGTCTGCTAGAGAAAGATGAGGCCATCTGCACCCTTAATGAGAGACAGCCTTAGAAACTCTCTGCACGGCCTCTCCCTCTCCAATGACACTCGACAGCAGTGGGTTTGGGGGTGGGGGGAGGTACGTGTTCCCAGCCTCCAGGTCAGATTAATGGCCTTCTCATGCACGCAGTCTACTGCTTACTGCTCAAAAGTATGCCACAAAATTGGACTAACTTCTCCATCTCAAACGATAACACACTGATAACTGAAAATGGGGATAGCTGCAAATAATCATGTACAAATCAATAAATTATATAGAAAGGCCCTATTATTTATATTAAATGTCTGATAAATGTACGCATTCTAGGAAAAATCGATAATGAGAATGACACGCAGCTTGAGAAAAGTGTCATTGCTAACAGTTGGCTTTGGTTTCCATAGTTACAAAGAGAGCGGCTGAGAGACTCAAGGAACCACACTTTTCTGTGATTGGGAGAATCTCAAACATGCTGATTTGGAAAGTGACAGGAGATTTTAAAGGAAAGATTTTCCTCATGAAGAACAAGACACTAAGTGCAATAATTTCACACTGATGGTTGAATATACCTTTGAAGTTTCCTGAAACCCCTGGCGCTCTTTCATTAAAAGAAGAAGAATATCTCAATTTATAACAATATGTACCTGCAAACCAAATCCTGATTAACTGGGTACAGTGCATTCAATTGTCTATAAAGTTCTTTTAAAAAGTCCCTCAAATGCCAGTCAGGGTGCAATATAGCACTGATAAAACATACAACTCTCCTGTAGTTCTTTAAGGCTTTTTCCCCCTCCCGCCTTCCATGCCCGTTATCATGACTCCAACTCTACCTTACAAATCCGGCTAGACCAAAGCATGTACAGGGGTACAGATAAGAGCTGGAAACACAGGGAATTCAGGACAGATAAACCCTGCAGGACCAATAATGAGAGTTGTGATACCAGGAGGGTAAGGGGAAAGTGGGAGGAGAAAGGAGAAACTGATTACAATGATCAACATATAACCCCCTCCCATAGGGATGGACAACAGAAAAGTGGGTGAAAGGAGTCATCAGTCAATGTCAGACATGAAAAAAATTATAAATTATCAAGTGTTCATGAGGGAGGGCTCAAGTGCTTGACACAATGGATAGATGGTTGGATTGGATAGCTGTACAAGCCCCCAATAAAATGATTTTTTTAAATTAGCTCAAATATTTATTAGTTGACTTAAGTTATTGTCAAGCCAAAAGAATAAAAATAAAGACAGAAAAGAAAAGGTTCTGTGTCATCATATGCTTTTGCTCTCTTGGTAAACGAGAGAGTGTGGCATATATGAAAAAGCGTAGTGAGATGAGAATGAAGGAACACAGAGTGTGCAGCTAGATTTCTCTACAGATACTTACATGTGCTTGGGCATATCATTATTTGCAATTTTTCTCAAAAAGTAACCATCAGGCTTAAAAAAAAGAGAAAGTAACCATCAGGACCTCATTGGTGAGCAACAATAACACAGAATCTGCATAAACTTACAACCTGCTTCAGAAACACTGTAGCATATAAGTTTAAAGATCTCCTCCTATATCTAACACCCCATCACTTTAAAATAATTCCTCCCAATGTGGAAAAAGAAAAGAAAGGAAACTTGAAGAAGGCTGACAAGCTAGAAAATATTTGGACAATGATTTAACTTCTTAGCTTCTTCCTAGCGTCTCTGCAGGCAGAAGAGGGAAATAAAATGTCCCTGAAGAGTAGACTCTTCATGTCAGATTTCCTCAGTACAAAGTTTAAAAGGAGAGTTAATAAACTCCAACTGGAAGACAAAGTAACCGAAGACAAAGGATTAGGGGTGAATTATCTGAGGAGAAGGAAGCCAGTAGGAAACATGTACATGAAGGGCCATAGCTGTGGGCGCCCAGATTGCCCATCTCTTACTCTGCTTCACGGTGCAATACCCAAGTGCATGAGCCCCAGCTCCCACAGTAGCCCACAAATTGTTCTATAAACGTCATATTCAAAGCAAGTCTCCACCTTGGACTCCATTCCAGTGCTTTAAGAATGAGAGCGACTGCTAGAGAATGCAAGGAAGGACTCTGGAGGCCAACCAAGGCAGAAACAAAGACTCTAGGCTCTTACTTTAATTTGGGTACAAGAAGATCTGTCACAGAGGAGAGCAGAATATACAACCAACTTAGGAGAATGAGATCTAATACAAGATATTTCACAGAAGGGAAAAGGGACTACAGACACCAAATCCTGTAAGCAAGATATCAGAGACTCAGTTATACTGTCTTGGACACACCAGCTAAATGATTGTGAAACAACAAGACTCTACATTTTAAGTCTGTGAAGTTTAAGTCAGGCTGGAAACAGCATTAAGGAGAAATCGCCAGCCCTATAGTGACAGACTACACCCCTTTACAGAGATGGTTGATACATACACACATCCAAGGAGACAATTCTGAAGGAGAGCTGCTCTATAGGACAGGGGACTCCTGCCCCTTTCTGCTTCGGAGGCTGCAAATTCTATGTGAGCAGAAGGTCTCATCTTCCCCCTGACTGGAGCTACTGGTGGGTTGGAACTGCTGACTTAGAAGTTAGCAATCCAATAGGTAACCCATTGTGTCATCAAGGTTCCTTGACTAATAGATAAACAATTTAAAAATACAATTGGAAGTGCTATTGGTAGGAAGGAAGAGAAAAAGACAAAAGCAAGGAAGGGCAAAAGCAGTTGACCGAGGGAAAGGTAAGACTAAATGATGATATACAGTAGTGAAGTTTTAAATATCACTTCTAGAAAAACAAATGAGCTAGCAAAGAAAAAATTCTTAGTTTCATTCCAAAAAACAAGTTAAATATAAATACAAATTATTAATCCTAATTTAGAAAGATGAAAGGAAAAGGGGACATGGAAATGGAAGAAAACCAACTGAATGGACAGAAACAGCACGGCAGCACTAAGAAATGAATAGAGAGGATAGGGCAAATCGGTAGAGTGTGACATGCCAGTAGACAAGTGAGCAAATAATGTGGAGAGTCTTGCGATAATAAAATGAAAGCAAAGTATTAAGACAAAATGACTAGCCATTAGGAAAAGTGCAGGTGATAACAGGGAATTCTTGCATAACACATATATCTGAACAAAACTAATGGAAATAGAACTAAGAAAATTTTGTCTTAAAGGAATAACAGAATCAATAGGTCAAAATACTATATGCTACAGAAAATGTAGTTTGATACATGCTACAACATAGATGAATCTCGTCAACATTACACTGAGTGCAATAAGTCACAAAGAGACAGATATTGTATGATCTCACGTCTATAAAATATCTACAGCTGGCAAATTGATAAGGACCAGTGTTTTAAAAAGTTTAATATCACCCACATGAAGCATGCATATAAATAGTAAAAAAATAATGGGAACAGAGTTTAAAATGACATAAGGGAAAGTTATGCATCTAATATGGAAACATTATACCCAACTGATCTCTCCAGCAAGCACACAGAGATAAATTCTCCCATAGACCATAATTAAAAGTGGTTGTTTGGTGCCACCAAGGTCCCACTTGAGTTTTGAAATATTGATATTAAGTATTGCTTTCTATGCTTTGTCCATGTTTTGATTCAAGTACAGACTTTGAGTAAGGAAAAATAATGGAATTAGTAAGAATTTTTATTAAGCAAAGTAAATATCATGAAACAGGAGATACTATTAGAGAAAAGTGTAAGTATAGTGCTGCTTCATGGAACGTACAGTAGACAGCAGAAGAATGAGGACATCAAGGAGGTGAAGAGGAGCAAGAGTGTAATGAACTTGGAGACTTTGGTGCAGTGAGGATTGTATCACTTGACTACCCAAAGTCGTGAGCTAGACATCTAGGAAGTCACATGTAATCAATATTGTTGTTGCCATTGGGACAGCCTGACTCATGGAGACCTCATGAGCAAAAGAACAGAATGTGCCAGCTTGGTATGCACAAGTCAATTGTTGAGACTTCTGTGTTTTCTCAGCGCCTTCCAAAGAAGGGGGATCATTTTCTAGCATATCGAACAATAATCCATTGTGATCTATGACTTACTTAATTTTCAAAAGTACTTTGGCCATGTTATCCAGAGAAGGACATGCTTGTTAAGGGACAGAGGTAACAAAAAAGAGGAAGGCCCTAGACAAGACAATTGGCACAGTGGCTGCAGCGCTCGAACATAGCAACACTGTGAGCTTGGTGCAAGCCCGGGAAGTGTTTTGCTCAGTTGTACATCGAATCACTCTGAGACAGAAGCAACCCAATGACAAATAACAACAACCTGCAAACAGGGTGTGTGTAACACTCAGAGAGGGGGGTGGCTTGTTTCCATCACCACCGACCTGGCTATCAGGATGAGCCATCTTTGAAGGAGCAGCAGCAGAGAAATCCCAGGAGCATTGTGGAAGAGCAAGTCTAAGTTCTGTCTGAAGTGGCAGAGACTGAGACCTGGTGTGCTCGAGACTGTGGCAGAGACTCAGAGGAGGTGTGTTGAGATGAGGGATACCGTCTCCTCAGCTGCGCAGCCACTATGAACTGTGAGACAGAGCAACAGAGAGTTCACTTCCTATCTGATGGAGGCAAAAGGTGGTGGCTATGAGACAGAGTGCTGCAGAGAGACATGGCTACCACATGGCTGAGAGACTGAGGATAGGCTGCTGGCTGAGGAGACCAATGGTTGGATCCTTATGGCTTGTGGTAGCCTCTAGACTTCCCTAATAAAGCCCCATAACCAAGGGTAGTGTCCAGGAGTTCTGACTGGCCACTGCAATGCATTGTCAAATGGAACCCAACATCTATAGCAGAGATGCATGGGAGGAGCGGCCAGCGTCAGAACAGATGTAGAAGCACAGCGTATGGAGGCATGTCTGCCCCCTGCCTCGTGGCCCTAGGGAAGCCAGAGGAGGTCACATATGTCCACCTTCCACTGCCGTTTATTACATAGCTTCACTTCCAAGATGCCTCTGGGTGACCTGTAACTGCCAGCATTCAAAAGGCCTGCACCCCCAGCACGCCATTGATTAAGTGCGTCTATTGACCCGGCAGCCATGCCGCAACTACAACTACACATGTGTGCCTTTGATTCAAGTCATTATTACGTATGTCTTAAATCAAGAGCAAAATAATAATGTTCTATCCGTTTCTGATTGACCACATGTTTTCTCGAAGGCAAAATAAGGCAAGAAGGCCCAGATAAGAAGAAATTATTTAATGGTTTTTCCAGCGAGCATTTAAAGACGGCCCACCACGGATTAGGGTCTACACTCGCAGCTTCTCTTCATTAGGCAACAACAATCAATTCAGAAATGAAAACTAACGCCCCTCCTATTCCCTCTACACGTGACCTTTGCTTACAAAGAAGCCATACTGCATAAAGTACATTTCAGTACTTTACCCCACTAAGCAACGGCGCCCTGATGGTGTAGTGGACGCTTTGCCTCACTGCAGCTCTCTCTTCCGCTCTGCTCTTCTGAACGATTTAAAGGCTAGGGAACCCTTTTCCTATAGGGCCACTAGGAGTAGAAATTGACACCGTAGCAGTGGGTTTGTCTTTGGAGCAAAGCCTGGGCTCTCTGGTGGGTTATGCAGTGAGCTGGTAGCCACCAGGTCAATGGTTCAAACCAGCTGCTCCCCTGGAGAAAGATGGAACTTTCTGCCCCTTGAAGATTCACATCCTCAGAAACCCACAGGGGAGTTACTTCTACTCTGTCCTTTAGGACGGCCGTGAGTTGGAATCCACTAGTGGGCAGCGAATGAGAAGAAAAATAGGCTTTCCAATGCAGAAGACTGGATCTAGTTTATAAATGGCATCAGAAATAAACACTGGACATGCGCTGCTAAATATAAATGAACGCTTATGTGATTCACCTATAGATTTAATGTATAGTTATTCTCATGCTTATCTCAGTTTCTTAAGAATTTTTCTCTGGGGGAACTCGGGCTCCGGAGAACTCACTTTCATTGCCAGCAATGGGAAGAGAAGGTGCTGTGGAAACAATGGGTTTAGCTCTCTCTGGCCTTGACCTGCAGCTACCTGGCTGGGGCGCTGTGGCTGCTTTCAAGAAGCCGGCGGCATGCAGGGCGCCGCCAGGCTGCTGCTGCAGCTGTGCAGGGGCTGAAGACGCAGGCCACTGTGGGAGCTGTGGGAGCGCCAGCGGGCCGCCCTGAGGAAAGCACCCAAGTCGATGCGCAAGGTAGATATATTTTGAATAAATAGTGGAAATAAAGAGATTTCAAAGCGGTAAAGCCGTTCTTGGTGAAGGGCATGGGGTCTCGGAAGATTTTT
This sequence comes from Tenrec ecaudatus, assembly GCF_050624435.1. NCBI lineage: Eukaryota > Metazoa > Chordata > Mammalia > Afrosoricida > Tenrecidae > Tenrec > Tenrec ecaudatus. The sequence goes on along the minus strand of NC_134537.1, from coordinate 760,679 downwards.
AGCGTCTTTTTATTGCTCGCACACAATGCGCTTGATAACTCCAATCAATCTCGCACTCTCTCTCCCACCCCAGAAACACCCATAAACACTCAGCATGAAGGACATCCAAGTGAATAGTTATTAATGTGCCCATAGAATACAGTTTTCTCATTGTAATTTTTGCCTCTTACAACATATCCTGAAATGTTTACATCAGCTGTACTCTCCTATATCCTCTCCTTTTGGGCTCTTTAAAGCAAAATAAGATTATCAATATTATACATACCAAATCAGGTATCAGAGGATTAAGACTCTATAAAGATAGATGACTTCAAAAAACTTTATTCAACTTAAATTTACTATAAGAAAATGTATAAGACAGAAAATGAGAATAAAAAATTTCTCTACACAGCCAAACCTCTGCCGTGGTCCTGTGATGCGTTGTCTTGGGGCGTCATGTGCCCTGGGCACAGCACTCTTCCTAGAGGGCAGTTTGTACAAATACTTACCCTCTACTGACATCTGTTCCCAAAAGAGATTTTCCTGAACATCGTGTATGCGCTGCACTGCATCCAGGATTACTTGCCGTTTCTCTAGTGCTTTGGGTCAATATATCATCAAACAGCAAAAAGAGGGGGTAAGAAATTTGTCTTTTGTTGGAAGCCAGAGGTGGGATCCAGTCGGTGATCTTGTCTTTACTGAAGAAGAAAAAAAAGCTTAACAGTGATCATTTTTCTGTTTTAAGGTCGCTGAGGCTGGGAAAACTGAACATGTACTGTGAGACAAATACTGTCTCCTTCTTATGACGCCTTGCCGATTCCAATGAGGCTTGCTCTGCAGGGAATAGACAGATTAAACCATTTTATTTTCAGGCAGTAGTAACTGACTCACAATTTTGTGGGGGGGGGGAGGGAATTGATATTTTGATATTCCACTAAAGTACGTATTACTTCCCCAGAGTGGAGATCATCTTATTATATCTAATCAAGGTCCATAATAAAACCATGGTACATCCTAACTGAATAAGTTAGTGAATGAGTGAAACACTATCCAGAAAAGCAGGTTTGAATAACATATTAAAGAAATGTAACTTGATGGCAAGCTTGCAAAATGTGGAAGGCCGGAAAGAGAAATAAAAGTTGCACGCATCTAGAAAGAAATATCCCAGTTCTTTAAACAGTTGAGTTTCACTAAAGAAACACCCTAGTTCATTTGAGGATTACATTTTTCATATTTTATAGGGTAACTATAAATGGCTCAGAAAAAACAATGATGGTCATATTTCCCTTATATTTATTTTATTTTGTAAATGTATATCCTGTCTTCTTCAATAATAAACAAATAATTTGAGGGTAGTTTTATGCACATAAATTGTACCTTAGGTGCTGTATAATTGCTAAAAGTGGATTTATACCTTAGCAGATCATACCTTGGGTCTCCAGGAGGGAAAGAGCTATTTTATCGCTCAAGAGTAGCTTAGGTCATGTTGGCCTCCACCCTCGGCAGTTAACTTCTTAAGAAGTCATTCATAAAATTTGCTGTGAATTATTCTATCATGATACAGGTTCTTAAGATGAGATGAAATCAGAGACATATACCAAGGTGTTCACATGACTGATTATAATCTAATTAAGACCTCTGGATGCTGCTTCCTCATAAACAAACAATTGGGAATACCCTAGTTAGTTCACCATTGCTCCACAAGTGCTGGAAAAGATCTGTGGGAATCAGAACTCTCACCCACGACTCTTGAGAATACAAACTGGTAACAAATGCAATGAAGATCAATGAGTAGTATCTAGTAACAACAAATATCTCCATACCCCATAAAATAGCAGTTCTGCTTCTGAATATATACCAATGAAGAACTGATAAGACGGGATCAAGTAGAAAGAAAATGTTTTGAGAATAACAACAAATACACCAACGTGCTTGACACAATGGATGGATGGATGGATTGGTTGTGATAAGATTTGTATGAGCCCCCGCCCCCATAAATTTTTTTAAATGAATATAAAGAGTAGAGAAGACATCCGGTTTTTGTTTCTTTGTTCGTTTACTTTGGGGATTGTGGGAAAATACTGAGAGAAATACTCTGGGTCAAATATGAAGAATACTGATGGTCAAATATCTTATTTTATTATTATTGTTTTAATGTAAGGGCTGTATTCTAGAACTGCCAAAAAGTTTTCACTTAATAAGTGGGTTCGTCACAAGGCCAGACGTCGGAGATATGCAGAAACTGTTGTGCAGTGTCACCGCCTTGGTTCCAACTCCTTGGGAAACGTCTGCCCTGCCAAGGCCTCCACTATCTTCACAAGTATGCGTACGTCTGAGCCCCTCAATGCCACCATTGTTCTGAAGCCAGCCTGTTGAGGGCCTTTCTCCTGTTTGCTGCCATCCACGGCACCAAGCATGATTCTTTCTCTGGGAACTGGTCTCTTATGATAACCTGTCCAAGTTCATGCAACAAAGTCCCACATTCTTACTTCTGAGAAACATGTCTCCTTCCCAGACATAAATAACTGTTTGTTCTTTTGGCAGCCAATAGTACTTTGAACTTCACCAACACTATTGTTCAAATGCATGGATTCTTCTTTGGTCTTCTTTAGTCAATATCCAACTTTCACATGCATATGAGATGATTGAAAATCCCCTGGCTTGATTCAGTTACACCTTATCTCTCAAAGTAATATCCTCACTTTCCAATACTTTAAAGATGGCTTGTGCGGCAGATTTTCCCAATGCAAGCTGTCCCTTGATTTCTTGACTGCTGTTTCCAGGAACAGTGATGGCAGATGCATGTAAGACAAAATCTCTGACAACTTCTACCTTTTCTTTGTTTATTATGGTGTTCCCTTTTGGTCCAGTTGTGAGGATTTTGGTTTTCTGTGAATTGAGTTGTAATCCATACTGAAGGCTACAATTCTGAATCTTCATTATCAAGTGCTTCAAATCCTCTTAACTTTCAACAAGCAAGGTTGTCATCTGCATATCACAGGTTGTTAGTAAACCTTCCTTCAATCCTGAAGCCTTTTTTTTCCCCTCATATAATCCAGCTTCTCTAATGATTTGTTCAACATGCGAATTGAACAAGTATGGTGAGAAGATACATACTAAATCACCCCTTACCTAATTTTAAACTGCACTGTTTCCTAGTTCTGTATGCCTCTTGACCCATGTCCAGGGTCCTCATGAGCACAATGTAGTGTTCTGGAATTTCCACTCTTCTCAAGGATATCCATAGTTTGTTATGATCCACACAGTCAATTGATTTTACACAGTTAATAAAACACAAGTATATTACTTTCTGGTATTCCCTGCTTTCGGCCCAGATTCATATGGTGTCAGCAATGACAGCCCTTGTCCCATGTCCCCTTCGGAATCCAGCCTGAACTACTGGAAGTTCCTTGTCAAGGTACTGATACAACCACTGTTAGATGATCTTCAGCAAAATTTTAGTTGCATGTGATACCAATGTTATTGCTCTATAATTGGGACATTCTGTGGCGTCACCTTTCTTTGGAATAGTTACATATATGGATCTCTTCCAGTTGGTTGCCCAATTAACTCTCTTCCCAATTTCTTGGCATAAACAAGAGGTTCTTCAGTGTTGAAACATTTCAATTAGTGTTCCATCAATTCCTGGAGACTTGTTGTTGGCTAATGCTTTAAATGCAGCTTGGGTTTTCTTCCTTCAACGCCATTGGTTCTTGCTCATGTGGCCTCTCTTGAAATGTTTGAATGTCAACTAGTTCTTTTTGTTGCAGTGACTATGTACTCCTTCCATCTTACTTTGATACTTCCTGTATCATTCAATATTTTGTTAATAGAATCTTTCAATATGGCAACTGAGGATTGAATTTTTTTCTTGCATTCTTTCAGTTTAAGATATACTGGCCATGTTCTTTCTTTTTTGTTTTCTAACTGTAGGTCTTTGCAAGTTTCATGATAATATTCACTTTGCCTTCTCAAGCTCCCCTTTGAAATTTTCTGTTTAACTCTTTTCATCATTTCTTCTATTTGTCTTGCTGTTCTACAATTAAGTCTCTCTTACATCCACTTTGATCTTTTCTTTCCTGTCTTCTTTAGGGCCATTGGCTTTCTTTTGTATGATATTCTTAATGTCATCCCACAGCTCATCAGTCTTCTATGATTAGTGTTCAATGTCTCAAATCTGCTCTTTAGATGTTATTGAAATTCAGCTGGAGCGGCTCAAAGTAGACTCAAGTTCTTGCAGATTTGTTTTTACTTCCTTCAACTTCAAAGTGAACTTATATCTGAGCAACTGCTGGTCTGGTCTGCAGTTGCCCCATCGGCAAATGCAGATCCTGAAGGCTCTTCTCCCACCGGCTTTTTGCCATCCACATCACTGTCAACTCTTCTTCGTAAGGCAGCTCTCCCTCAGCCACAGTTTGAGTGCATTCGGACCTGAGGGGCTCATCTTCTGGTGCTATCTCTGACAATATTCTGATTCTAGTCATTAGGTTTACAGTAACTGACAATGTTTGGATGCATGTGTAGGGCTTTTAGGGCCCAGTTCCTCGGACATGGACAGCCTATCCCTTCTTCATGGTCTGTTCACTGCATCGCTTCCAGCATCACAGCGACTCCCAAGCCACCACAGTATGACAAACTGACAGCGAGTGGTGCATGTCGAAATTAAATACATAGAATATTTCTGAAGTCATATTGTTTTGTAAAAACTCAAAAACTTAAAAATGAGTAGTGTGTGTGTGTGTGTGTGTGTGTGTTGTGTTGCAGCCTGGTTTTTATTATTTTTAATTGTTTTCCCCATCACCAGGTTATATATGCTGGTTTCAAAGAAGTGTTTACCTGTTGTGATTGCTTCACCTCCCCCTGGTGTCCCAAATGGTAAAAGACTCCATTCCAGAGCCGAGCAAGGCATTCTTTTCCTCTGTTGTTTGTAAGCTGACACGGGGGAGACAGGCACCTTCTGAAGTTCTTTCATCTGTTCTTCTCCTTGTTGCTCCAAGAAAAGCATTTCTTTTAACCTGGCTGCCTTTGAAGAAGGGACTCAGGCATCTTCATGGCCTCGAAAGGTAAATAAAGACAACTAGTAAAATTTTCCTTAGATTATGACTTAAATAATATATTTTATTAGAAGTATTACAATTAGATAAATTGATTCATGCTTTAAACAGCCTTATTTTCACTTTGGGGAACTGAACTAAAAAAAAATTTAGCTTTAAAGAATGTGATGCATGAGAAAAAGAAAGGAAGAAACTGTACCTGATAAAATGGAAAGGGTAACATGTAAACCATCTTTAGAGTTTGTGGATATAAGCAAATAAATTAGTTAAAAAATTGCAGATCAAAATTAAAATAGCCATAGTGAGTGAAAAGCAAGGATTGGTTGATGGTTTTAATTTAAAGGAGCTTGAAGAACATTTTCACATGTAAGCCAGAAAGTGTGAAATTATGTTAGTCCATTGGTTTTTCATTTCCCATTAGTTGTGTAAACTATGCTGCATGACCATTTATATAAATAATTTAACCTGTGTTATATATGGTTACATCCTAATTAATTTGTTAGACTAGTAGTGATATTTCTGAGTTATGAATCAAAAGCTTTTAAAATTCCTTTGATAGTAAATTCAATCTTAAAATCAAAAGGAAAAATCTCTCTTAAATAAGTAGATTAATTGAAAACTTTTGAGGGAAGTTAGAAAGTTTTCCCTCAAACATTTTAAATGATAGAAAGATTAGAGTGGTCTTACGTCAAAGGAGTCCCCAAAAGTTAAGGGATAGAGTTTTTTAAAGGTAGTGTTATGATCTCACCAATATTTTGGGGGGGGAATTTGAATAAAGAAGGAATTATAATATGAGTACATTATTTTTAAGGAACAAAGTATTAAACTCTGAGCTATGAAGTAAAGTTTTACAATAAGTCTTTACTGGTGGTGTTATTGGTAAAGACACGTTAACCAAGAAGATGAATGCCAGCCAATTTATAATATGCTAAGTTAAAATTTTTATCCATTTATATAAATCTTTATGCTTATTGATAAAATCCGCATTTGAAATAAACAAAGTAATCTTTTAATATTCATCAACATTTAATAGAGAGTGAGTACTGAGTACCATTGGGGAAAAAACTGAAGCAATTTTGAAAATATAAACTTGAAAGAGCAAAATCATGAATTTTAATATATTTGAGATTTTTTAATATTGGAAGATAAAAATAATCTTGACCAGTATTTTCCCCTTTCACTAAGACTCTCACTAACATTTATTCCAAAATACTTTACCACTTCGTAAAAGGAGAGTTACAGCAGCAACTGTAGCTTGTGAGGTAAAGAGTTTCAGACTATGTAAAATATTTATAAGCTAGTTATACATTTTTAAAAGAGTAGATAGAAATTCAAAGCCGGGCAGAAATTCAAAGAAGTTCCTTCTCTGTGTGGTGGTCTGAATCTTTGAAGAAACTAGTGACTAGAAAGCAATATTATGATGAAAATATCATTAATCTACAGAAATTATAGTCACGTTCAGTAATGAAAAGGACCTGGATTCAAGACTATACCCAAAGACAAAACATCAGGAGAAAAGTAATACTCGTTTTGAAACCTCCTTCAAATATTTAACATATAAGGGGATAGAACATCTATTAGACAAAAAAAAACATTGAAATGGTAGGGGCAAAACATGAAATTTCCCTTCAATCTAGAGATCTTGCTTGAGATAGCAACTCAGGTTACCATAATTTACCTACAATATTTCTCTTTTCATTTTTAAAATTATTTTGTTGGGGGCTCGTACAACTCATCACAAGCCATGCATCCATCCATTGTGCCAAGCACATTTGTACATTTGTTGCCATCATCATTTTCAAAACATTTTCTTGCTACCTGAGCCCTTGGTATCAGCTTCTCATTTTTCCCTTACCCCCGAACCTCTCCCTCATGAACCCTTGATTATTTTAAAATTATTATTATCTTTTCATGTCTTACATTGACCAATGTTTCCCTTCACCCACTTTTCTGTTGTCCATCCCCCCTGGGAAGGGGTTATAGGTAGATCATTGTGATCAGTTTCCCCTTTTTCTTCCCACCTTCCTCTGACCCTCCTGGTATTGCTACTCTCAATATTGGTCCTGAGGGGTTTATCGGTCCTGGATTCCCTGTGTTTCCAGCTCTTATCTGTACCCATGTACATGCTCTGGTCTAGCCGGATGTGTAAGGTAGAATTGGGGTCATGATAATAGGTGGTGGAGAGTAGGAAGCATTAAAGAGCTAGAGGAAAGTTGTATGTTTCATCATTGCTACACTACACTCTGACTATTTTGTCTCCCTACCAAGACCCTTCTGCAAGGAAATGTCCAGTTGCCTACAGATGGGTTTGGGGTCTCCACTTGCACTCCCAACTCCCCTTCATTCACAATGATATGATTTTTTGTTCTTGATCTTTGATACCTGATCCCATCGACACCTTGTGATCACACAGGCTGGTGTGAGTCTTCCATGTGGGCTTTGTTGCTTCTCAGCTAGATGGGTGCTGGTTTATCTTCAAGTCTTTAAGACCCCAGACACGATATCTTTTGATAGCCAGGCACCATCAGCTTGATTCACCACATTTGCTTATGCACCCATTTGTCTTCAGTGATTGTGTCGGCAAGGTGAGCACCTTGGAATGCCAGTTTAATAGAACAAAGTGTTCTTGCATTGAGGGAGTACTTGAGTAGAGGCCCAATGTCCATCTACTACCTTAATACTAAAACTATAAATACATGTACATAGATCTACTTCCCCATCATCATATATAAATATATATGCTTATGCCTGTATTTAGACCTCTATAAATGCCCTTTACCTCCTAATTCTTTCCTCTATTTCCTTTTACTTTCCTCTTGTCCCACTATCATGTTCAACCTTCATTTGGGTTTCAGTAATTCCTCTCAGTTACATTGCCCTTGATCAAGCCCAACCAAGCCTTCTACACCCTGCTTGCCAATGATTTTTGATCACTTGTTGTTCCCTTGTCCCTGGGTTTTTTAACCACCACTCCCTTTCCCCCATCTCCCCCTCTCCCATATCCCTCCTGAACCATTGGTCCATTGTTTGCTCCTCCATATTGTTTATCCCACCTATCTTAGCTAGATAACAACAGCAAAAAAAACAATGACAAAAAAAGAAAAACCTGAAAATAGTTCAAGGTCTGTTTTCAGCTCGAAGGCATGTCCAAATGCTTAATGTCACAGGATAATGCAAGCTTAGCGATCCACCTCACATATTCCTATAGACTTAGGGTTACATAAATAAATAAATTGCGTAGCAATTATTTCTCAATGGCATTTTATATAAGTGCTTGCTGCTAATTAAAAAATGGGCAGTCCAAACTCGGTCAATAACTCCTCTAGAGAAGGCCGAAAACATCCCATGGGCGTAGTTCTACTCTGTCACTTGGGGTTGCTGTGAGCTGAAACTCTGGGGCACCCCAAAAAGACAGCACTTCACGTTCTTGGGTGAGTCGGTGTTCTTTTTTTCCTTCCTATTTCAACTTGCGTTTGAATCACAACCTTGACAAGACAATCATTTGTAACATCAGGTGATCTCAATTCCAAAACGTTATTCTTTGAATGCCTGTAACCACCCCCATCAGCTATCAGGTATCAAAGAACAAAAAATCATATCAGTGTGTGCTCACCTCCCAGATAGGATCACTGAAGACAAATGCATGCATAAGCAAATGTGGCAAAGAAAGCTGATGGTGTCCGGTTATCAAAAGATAAAACATCTGGGGTCTTAAAGACTTGAAGGCAAACAAGCGGTCTTCTAGCTCAGAAGCAACAAAGCCCACCTGGAGGAAGCACACCAGCCTGTGTGATCACGTGGTGTCAAAAGGGATCAGGTATCAGGCATCATCAGAACAAAAAAACATATCATTGTGAATGAGGGGGCAAGTGCGGAGTGGAGATCCAAAGCACATTTGTAGGCCACTGGACATCCCCTTACAGAAGGGTCTCAGGGAGGAGACAAGCCAGTCAGGGTGCAATGTAGCTATGATGAGACATACAACTTTCCTCTAGTTCCTAAATGCTTCCTACCCCGACTCCCTCATCCCCACTATCATGATCCCAATTCTACCTTATGAATCTGGCTAGACCAGAGGATGTACACTGGTACAGATAGGAACTGGAAGCAGGGGAATCCACGGTGGATGATCCCTTCAGGACCAGTGGTGTGAGTAGCAATACTGGAAGGGTGGAGGGAGGGTGGGTTGGAAAGGGGGAACTGATTACAAGGATCTACATATAACCTCCTCCCTGGGGGAGGGACAACAGAAAAGTGCATGAAGGGAAACATTGGACAGTGCAAGATATGACAAAATAATAATTTGTAAATTATCAAGGTTTCATGAGGGAGCGGGGAGTGGGCGGGGGGGGGGGGGAATGAGGAGCTGATGCCAGGAGCCCGGGTAGAGAGCATATGTTTTGAGAATGATGAGGACAATGAATGTACAAATGTGCTTTACACATTGATGTATGTATGGATTGTGGTAAGAGTTGTATGAGCCCCTAATAAAATGATTTTTTAAAATCCGTCCCCCTCCCCTCCCCACGCCTTACTGCCAGTGAGTTGATTCCGACTCACAGCGACCCTTTATAGAAGCTCCGAGGCTTCCTAAATCTTGACCGGAGCCGACAGCCTCATTCTTCTCCTGAGGACTGCCTGGTAGGTTTGAAGCACCGACCTAGCGGGTAGGAGCCTAGTGCTTACTCAGCAAAGGGACATCTGGGGAGTTATAAAGAAACTCCTGTTGTTGAGAAATCAGAACGAAATGAGATATTATACTGTCCGTAAGCAGCTCTCGCAGGAGCCTGGCAGTGTAGTGGTTATACATTGATCTGTGAGAGGCAAGAGTTACAGATTCGGAAATTCCCAGGAGCAGTTGTACCCTGTGCCCTAGAGTCAGTGTGCGGTGTCACTATTGACTTGACGGCAGTGGGCTTGGCTCACAGTTGAGTTGCCAGTATTCTGATGGAGTGTAGAATTAAACTGTTGATTCTTAAAGTGCCCACTGAAGAAATGCAGCAGCCTTTCCAGGTCTTTATCCCATGGGGCTGCTCGGTGGTTTTGAACTGCCGTTCAGTTAACGGCCAAGTACTTCCATATTGTGCAGCCAGGATTGCTTCTCCTGGAGTGAAGGCCGGCATCATGCTTCAACAAGTTCTGCAGGATATTTCTGTTGCAAGCCAAAATGCAAAAAGCACTGAATAAAACCTAATCATACCCACATGATGGATGACATGCTGAAATATTTCCAGAAATTTTGAGGCACCTGTAGAGAAGAAAACATACCTTAGAGAACATAATTATGATTTTTTAAATCTGAGGAGATATTTTCATGAGTATATCATATCCAGCTCCTTTTCATATTCCCTTTGTGGTTTAAAATTCTTCATTTCCTTAAACAGATATTTTTATTACCAAGAACAAAACAAAAAATTTTCAGAAGTCATTTATTTTAGTGAAATTCTTTCAGCTTTTCTCGCAACTACTATCAGCAGGCTTCCATGTTCTTTTTGATCCGGCTTCCTGGTCAAATGGTGGTGAGGGGAAATAGATGAAACAAAGGGTGAGAGGTAGCAGAGGATAATCTGCCCTCTCAATAGGAAATAACATGTATTACTTGTAAGAAAGTCAAAATGGATAGCCCTATAGCTAATGACAAGCCCTTAGCTTCTAACCAAATGTCTAGCCATTCCAATCCTCCAGCCATTGAGAGAGAGAGAGAGAGAGAGAGAGAGAGAGAGAGAGAGAGAGAGAGAGAGAGAGAGAGAGAGAGAGGTGGTGATCCGCTGTCATAGAGATAGTTGTTGCTATGCTGTTAGGTGCCATCAAATTGGTTTTGAATCATAATGACCAATTTAATGAACAATAGAATTAAATACTGTCTAGTCCTACACCAGCCTCATCGTTGTTGCTGTGGTTACGCCCATTGTCATAGCCACACTACCAATCCATTTCCTTGATTATCTTTGCCTCTTTTACACATTCTGTACTTTACTAAGCATAACGCCCTTCTCCTGGGACGGCTTCCATCAGATAACATGCCCAAAAAAGAGACAACGTCTCACCCTCCTCATTTCTTTTTTTTTCAATTATTAAATCTTTTTATTGGGGCTCATACAACTCTTATCACAATCCGTACATACATCAATTGAGCAAAGCACCCTTATACATTCGTTGCACTCGTCATTCTCATAATTCAACTTCCACTCGGGTTCCTGGAATCAGCTCAGTTTCCCTTTTTTCCCCTCCCCTCCCTCCCCACTCCCCCCTTCCCCCTGGTCCCTTGATAGTTTATAAATAATTATTACATCTTATCTTATACTGCCCAGCGTCTCCCCTCACCCTCCTCCCCATTGGCCATCTCCCAGAGAGGAGGTTACACATAGATCTCCAAGATCAGTTCTCTCTTTCTACACCCCCTTCCATCCTGGTGTCGCCACTCCTACCATGGGTGTTGAGGGGTTCGTCCGTCCTAGATTCCCTGTGTCTCCAGATCCCTACTGCACTGCTGTACATCCTCTGGTCTAACCAGGTCCGCAAGGTAGAATTGGGTTCGTGACAATTGGGAGTGGAGGAAGCGTTCAGGAACTAGAAGAAGGTTTTGAGTTTCATTGTTGCTACACTGAACCCTGAGTGACTCATCTCCTCCCCACTAACCCTCTGGAAGGGATGTCCAGCTGTCTACAGATGGGCATTGGGTCTCCAACACGCACTCCCCCTCATTCACGGTGATGTGATTCTCACCACCACCCCACCTTTGTTGTTTGAAACCTGGTCTCCTCTGCCCTTCACGATCACCTATGTTGGTGTGCTGCTTCCGTGTGGGCTTTGTTGCTTCTGGGCTAGATGGCCGCTTGTTTGCTTTCAAGCCTTTAAGTCCCCAGACGCTATATCTCTCAGTAGCCGGGCACCATCAGCCTTCTTCACCATACTTGCTTATGCACACTTTCGTCTTCGGCGATTATATGAGGAAGATGATCACACAATGATTGTTTTTGTTCCTTGGTGTTTGCTACATGGTCCATTCAACACCTTGTATTCGCTTAAGCCGTGTGCGTCTTCTCTGTGGGCTTTGTTGCTTCTGAGCTAGATGGCCACTTGTTTGCCTTCAAGCCTTTAAGGCCCCAGACGCTATATCTTTTTGATAGCGGGACACCATCAGCTTTCTTCACCATGGTTGCTTATGCACATGTCTGTCTTCAGTGATCATGTCGGGAAGGTGGGTATCATGCAATGACCGTTTAGCAGGGGGAGGTGCTATTGTATTGGGGGAGTATGCGTGAGGAGGTCCAATGTCCATCTGCTACCCTACTACTGAACCTATAAATATTTGCACATAGGTCTATTGCCCCCATAATCATAAACATATTTACATATGTACGTGTCTGTATTTAGGCTTCTCTGTGTGCACTTTGCCTCCTACTCCTTTCCTCTATTTCCTTTCGCTTTCCTCCCATCCCACTATCATGTTCAGCCTTCATTCTGGTTTCAGTAATTGCTCTCAGTTACCTTGCCCTTCGCACTCCCTACCAGTCCTCCCCTCCCCTCCCCGCTCTGGTTTTGAAGCACTCGCTGTTTCCTTGTCCCTGTGTTAGGCGACACCTCCTCCCTTGCCCTACCTCCCAAGCTTTCATGTCCTGAGGAGCAGTCGGGCTACTCTTCTTCCAAGACAGATGTGATCCGTTTTCGTTAGTCCATCGTATGTCGTAATTCAAAGGCATCCATACATTTCTAGGCATTTCAGTTCATTTCCCAGCATTCCCATGCATCAGAACTGATTAAAATACCAGGACTGATACTGTATGCATGTTAGCCTTCACAGTGACACCTTGACCTTTTAACACTTTAGAGACCATTTGCAGCAAATTTATCCAATCATTTTTTGACTGCTGCCTCCACGGGTATTGGTGATGATACAATGTAAAATGAAATTCTTGATAACTTCAAACTTTTATCTATTTATTTATTATGATTTTGTTTATTGGTCCAGTTGTGTGGCAACTTTTGTTTTTCTTTTAGTTAAGGTCTAAGTCATACTGAAGGAGTTGTGGAATTTGATCTTCATCAGTCATGTGTAGTCAGCGTTGACTAGAGAAACAAAGTCATAGACATTCATATGTGTATAAGAAAGAATTTATATAAAAGAGCAATTGTATTTATAAAATCATTTTATTGGGGGCTCATACAATTCTTATCACAATCCATACATATATCCATTGGGTCAAGCACATTTGTACATTTATTGCCATAATCATTCTCAAAACATTTGCTTTCTACTTGAGCCCTTAATATCAGCTCCTCATTTTTCCCTCCCTCCTCACAGCCCCTTCCCTCATGAACCTTGATAATTTATAAATTACTATTATTTTTTCATATCTTACACTGTCCAATGTCTCCCTTCATGCACTTTTCTGTTGTCCATCCCCCAGGGAGGTTATATGTAGATCCTTGTAATTGGTTTCCCCTTTCTACACCACCTTCCCTCCAGCCTTCAGGTATTGCCACTCTCACCACTGGTCCTGAAGGGGTTGTCTGTCCTGGATTCCCTGTGTTTCCAGTTCCTATCTGTACCAATGTACATCGTCTGGTCTAGCCAGATTTGTAAGGTAGAATTGGGATCATGATAGTGTGGGGAAGAATCATTTAAGAAGTAGAGGAAAGTTGTGTGTTTCATCGTTGCTACCTTTCACCCTCACTGGCTCATCTCCTTCGCATAACCCTTCGTAAGGTGGTGTCCAGTTGCCAACAGATGAGTTTTGTGTCTCCACTCTGCACTCACCCTCATTTACAATGATATGACTCTTTGTTCTTTAATACTTGATACCTGATCCCTTCGACACCACGTGATCGCACAGTCTGGTGTGCTTCTTCCATGTGGGATTTGTTGCTGCTCAGCTAAATGGCCACGGTTTTATCTTCAAGACTTTTAGACCTCAGATGCTTTACCACATTTGCTTATGCACACATTTGTCTTCAGTGATCATATTGGGAATATGATTTTTTGTTCTTTGATGTCTGATACCTAGTCCATTCTACATCTCGTTGTCACACAGGCTGATGTGCTTCTTCCATATGGACTTTGATGCTTCTGAGCTAGTTGACTGCTTGTTTACCTGCAAGCCTTTAAGACCCCAGATACTATATCTTTTGATAGCTGGGTACCATCAGCTTTTTTCACCACATTTGCTTATGCACACATTTGTCTTCAGCAATTGTGTCGGGGGGGGGGGTATGCATCATGGAATGCCAATTTAATAGAACAAAGTGTTCTTGCATTGAGTACGTACTTGAGTGGAGGTCCAATGTCCAACTGCTGCCTTAATACTAAACCTATAAATATATGCACTTAGATCTATTTCCCCACCACCCTATATAAATATATTTACATATGCACATGCCTGTATTTAGACCTCTATAAATACCCTTTGTCTCCTAGTTCTTTCTTCTATTTCCTTTTACTGTCCTCTTGTCCCACTATCATGCTCAGCCTTCATTTGGGTTTCAGTAATTTCTCTCGGTTGCATTGCCCTTGCCAGGCTTCTCACACCCTCCTTGCCACTAATTTTGGATCACTTGTTGCTCCCTTGGCCCTGGTTTGGTCAACACCACCTCCTTACCCCCATTGCCCATGTCGCCCTGGAACCATCGGTCCCATTGTTTTCTCCTGCAGACTGTTCATCCAGCCTATCTTATCTAGATAGATCTGCAGATATAATAATATGCACTCCCAAAAAACAAGGCGTAGCAACAAAAGAGAACACAACGATGACAACAAAAAAGAAAACCAATGACCTGTAAAAGAATAAATTAATTTTTTAAAAAGAAAAAGAAAACATTTTAAAAATAAAGAAACACCTGTAAATAGATCAAGGTCTGATTTTTGACTTCTAGGCGTGTCCTCCAGTCAAGTCCGATGAGGTGCCACGCTCTGGTTCCCGAGTCTGTCCTTTGCACTCCCTGGGGAGCTCCCTGCGGAGCTCCCTGCTCTGCTTCCTCCATTGCTCTGCCACATGCCTTTAGTGTTTTGCATCAGTGTCTTGGGGTCAGACAGGGCCAATCCCGACACTGAGTCCCCAGTGTTGTCCCCCGAAGGGACATGGGCCAGCGAGGGACATCATGTCTCATAGTGGGATCAGCCATATGGTCCACTCTGTGCATTGGCTGTTCAGAGCGGGGATATGGTCCTCCAGGTCTGATGGCCAGGACGTGCTCCCTTCTCTCTTCCTCCCCGTTCATTTGCTCCCATGTGCTCTGATCAGACATGTCCCTCTCCCCAAGCTGAGGCTTCCTCTGGGGTGAAGGGCAGTTGTCCACGTAGGTGGTATGGGGGCCGAACCCTCAGGTGCCTCCACTGGCTCCCCTCTCCATGTCGGCTGGCTGCATTCACATCCCGGAACACTGGATTTAATTCTGCTCCTTCTTTCCCTGTGGAGACACCAAAAATACCACGCCTTGGGTGGGTCAGTGCCCTATTCCCCTGTCATACATCTCTCTTTTTTTTCCCTTTCCTCCTCTCCCCCCCATTTTAATGGAGAGCAATTGTATTTTGAGAAAACATCCCAGCCCGGTCCAGATCAAATTCATAAATCTGATATTAGCCTATATGTCCAATACCAATCTATAAATTCTTTTTCAGACACACACACAACACAGGCAATGGCATTGAATGCAGGAAGATCACAGGTCAGTGGGTGGAAAGTTTTGTGGAATCAGTGGTGGTGGAAGCCACTGGCAGGGGGTCTCCACGTGGCTCCTCCAGCTCTAGGGCTCTAGCATAGCTCCATGTATCTTCCTGTCATCAGGAAGACAAAGCAGAGAGCCTGAGAGTATCTGGCCTCCAGTGAGCTATTTATTTCCATCATGTCTCCAAATGAGGTCATCAAGCTGCGACCTGATTAATAAGCTAGGCTCCACCTCTTCACAGGTTGACAGATTATGTAACTGCCACAAGCAATTACTTCAAGTCTAGGAAATCCTATGGAACAGTTCTATTCTGTCTTAACAGAGTTCCTATGAGTTAGAATTCGCTCAACAACACACAATAGCAGAAAAACTAAATATGAAATAAGATTTTCATTCTTTTGTAGATATCCAGAACAATAAAAGCAGAGACTCACCTGGTTTCCTTCCTGGAGCTCCACGTACTGATCAAAGCCTTCGTGCCTCATCTATCATTCCAAGGAATGAACTGTGGCAACCCGATATCCCTCTGCCAGGCAGTCTGCCATCAACAGTCAATCTCCCTCCTGGACTGGAATACTTAAGCCAGGTGCTTTGAGTTTTCTTGGTTCTTAAAGTTTTCAACCAGAAGTTTACTGAAATGAGAAGTATATTGGAATGACAAAATATTGATTTTATTTATTTATATTATATAGGAAGACATGTATTTTATTACTGGCTCTATTTTCCTTTATGTACTTGACATATGGACAAGACTAAATTTTTCTGATTGAGCTGTTTAGCACATTTGCCCTCCCCTGTTAGTGTTCAAGCGGTTAGTGCATGTATCCTCCAGGAATGGTCTATTGTGTCTAGTCACACAGCTGGTTCATGCATGTTTACTGAGTACATGCTTGAGTCAAAGCACACGAGAAAAATAGAATCCTGTCAGACTCTTGCACCCCAAACACTGTGCCACCGATTAGGCAATACCAAAACAATGATGCAGAAAGCATCGCTATGTGTGAATGTCACATAAAGGCCCAATTGCAAGGATGCAGCCGAGCATGCCAATGGGGTGCGGTTCTGCTCTGATACCCAGAGGTCGGATTAAGTCAGAATGGACTTGACAGCCATGGGTGTGGTGGGGTTTTTTTTGTTTTGTTTTTTTGCTCTTTTGTTGTTGTTAACAGAGGATAAAAATGTTACTAAGGCTCCAGATACTTAGGAGAGATTTTGACAAGGTCTTGAGATATTAAGGTCTCTCGATGGATGTTAAAAAGAAGATGAAAATCCAAGGAAAGTAATTTTTTTCTAGATCATGCTATTGTGTTCTGATATTCTGCAGCTATAGACCAATTTACTTTAAAGGTTGTATCGCTACTTGGCAAAGACATTATAGGCGTGCAGGTGATGTGGTGTTTAGAGTGCCCAGCTTCTGATCAAAAAGAAGATGGTTGGATCTGGCCAGACACTGCATGTGAGAAAGAAGTGGCTGCCTGCTTCCGTAAAGGTGTGTAGCCTTGGAAACCCTGTGAGGCCGTTCTCTTTCCTGTAGGCCCATCACTAAATTGACTCAAAGGCAGTGGGTGGGTGATTTTATAGTCCCGGTTCTAGTAATCGGTGGGTAAACAATGCTTTAAGCATCATACCAAACCCATCAACAAATGTCACCATCTGATTTCTGGGACACCTAACACATGTGGTTGTTCCTTTTGTATTTCATCTCACAAAGATTAAAAAATACACGCACACTAATATTGAGATGTCAGCACATCTGCTGCAATTTTCAGCTTATTTGGCAGCCTTTCAAACTACAAAGTCTATCTCCTTTATCAAGATCAAATCTCTGTGTTAATTCCCTTAAGGTACAAGAGATTTCTGCTATGCCTGATAGGGTGAAAGCTGTATACAGCATATGTTCTTTGGAAAATGTTTATGATTGCAGATGCCTTATCCAGAAACCCACTGGCAGACAAATGTACTGTAGAGACCAGCGAGCACAGGGAAATATGTACACGAGCTGGGAAAGCGAACCCACCATCTTCCATCTGCAGAAAGGATCAGCTGCAATTGCTGACGAGAGTTGATTAACTGCTGCAAGCTGTTTGGGAATGTTGTCAGACAAGCTTCTGCCAAGTATAAAAGTGATATTCCAGTGCCAGAGGGCTGAGGTTGATGATCACATATGGTCATCACATAGTCTTCTTCCACCCATGAATGATGGCGCACCCGGAGCCAGATGCTTGACAGGGATACTTTTGCTTTTCCTTTTACATTGAATAAATACAGATAGGAGCCCACTGGCTTCAGTTGTAATGTGCAGTATGACTCCAAAAATGTACCTCTGGGAATCTTTTTCAGAAAATGAAACTATACTACCAATGGGCAAATATTTTTCAAAGAAAATTTTCTTATTTTTCACAAGAGAACACTTATTTTATTTGCTTTCAAGAGTATATGTAGCAGAACTAATGGCCATTTAAAAAATTATATTCTGCAACTCTGTAAGTGACACAATATAAAATGAAATTTTATGTGTTAACATTTATATAAAAGCCACCATAACTAAGTTATGAATATTTGAAAAAAACATTCTTCAAGTAATTAATGGAAAAACATATACATAAATCCTCTTAAATAAAAAAAGAGAAAAACATAGGAAAATTATACATTCTTTCTAAAAATCAATTCCACTCATTGACTGATAGAATCTTGTTTCACAACAATTTGAAACTCCCCAGAAATCCTCCCACCCCAATAATAAGACAGTAAAATGTATGGGGCCAGTGGAACGCAACAATAAAGCATGAAATGCGGAGGAGAATGTGCTGCCTGTGGTGTATATGATATCTGCCACTAGTCCTTGACCCATGTATGTAATGCAACCACTACTCTCTTCTAGTTTTATTTTTGCTTTAGTAAATTAAATCTAAGAATAAAAAATTACAGATTCTCTTTTCATACGGTATAGACATACTCATAATAGGCAACATCAACATTTACCCCTCAGTATTAGTTGCTAATAATTTTTATAAGTTGTTTACCTATCAAAAAATTCAAAGGCACTGCCATCTGTCAATTCTGACTCATAGCGACGCTATAAGACACCTATGGGTAAGACTAAGTCAACACCCAGCTCACTGTCATTAAGTCAACTCCTACTCATAGGAAGCCTGTAGGACAGAGTGAAACTGCTTCTTTGGTTTCTGAGATTTTAAATCTTTATGGGAGCAGATAGCCTCAGCATTCTCCTGAGGAGCTACTGGTGGGTTTGAAGTGCTGACCTTGTCGTTCTCAGCCCAACATATAAATTCAAACCTTAACCATGAACCAGTAGTTCTTCCTCATCTTCCTACTTAGATCCATTGCTAAATACTCACCTATATCCTTTATAAGGCTCACTCATTCTTTTACCACAAACCCCTGTTTCCCTCATGAAAATAGAACTGGTACTATTTTACCAGTAAAGGTAAAAAGGCTTTTAAGAAAAAAAGACTTGTACTAATTTATATTAAAAATTAGGGGTTTTGCTATATTGTCAGAATACATTTTGCAATATCTTAGATCATAAACTCATTTGGAGGAAAAATTAGGGAGAAATGTATGAACATTTAAATAATTCCTAATCTTTAGGAAATATTCACATTTTTACCAATATGAGATTGAAATAGATGAAATTATATTAGTTATGCCATCTCAGAGGAATCATGTAGCTTCAAATTTGTGAATCCATTGAGCAACACTAAATATTAGTTTTAACTGTCTTATTTTAACAGGTACCAATGGGGCTGGTGATTGATGTGCGAATATAATAACATACAGAAAATTTTAAGGTGAGGCAGGAAAAATGAAGTCTTAGAAAATACAATGATCAGCACTGTATTCAGTGTTCATGATTTTGTCTGGTGGATTTTCAAGTACTGAATATGAAATTTTTAATATGCCCAAAGGAAAAATCATTCTAAGAGCATATTTTTTTCTATTCCCTTAAAAAGGCAACATTTATGTGTGCACTTTCAATATCATATGTCTCAGCTATCTAAAGTGTCACTCTGAGTAGATCCTAACTCATTGGCAGTAAGGGAAATCTGCAGAAAATATATCTCTGGAAATTACTTCATTTCTAATTGTTAAAGCAAAATTTATTATGTCATGGATTTAGTGGTAAGACTCTTTTCCTCCTTCAATTGGTATTTTGTTGGCATAAGCAAGCTTTCTGTTTTTCTAGCCCCAAAGTAGCTAAGAACAAGATGCATGGAATAATCTTGTTCAGATTTATGAAAGGCATTCCATCACTAAGAGGAATGAATTGTCCCATGACAGTAATGGCTAAAGTGTCGTGTAAACTTGGCTGGGCCGTGTTTCTCAGTGATTTGTTTGCTTATGTCATGATGTAATTTGGTATTTATATTATGTTATAATCATCCCCGGATATGATCTGATCTAATCAGCCAAACAATTGTTAGGAAAGTTTCCACAGAGGTGTGGCCTATATCCAATAGATGTGTGTGTGTGTGTGTGTGTGTGTGTGCACGCCCATGCGTATTGTTGCTCATTGCTGTCAAGCTGATGCTGACTCACAGCACCCCTATTTCCAACAGAACCCTGTGGAAATCCTTCTGGTCCCCTGGCATTCTCACAATTGTTCTGTCGAAGTCCATTGTTGCAGCCACTGTGTCCATCCATCTCCTCGGTAGTCATCCTCTTTCACCACGCCCTTCTTCTTGATGAAGCCTGCTGTCCTTTTCCAGGGACTGGCCTCTGCTGATAACATGCCCCACGTATGCGAGGGCTCTCCATCTTCCCTTCTACGTAGCATTCTGGCTGCGCCTTTTATAAGACAGATGTATGCCATTTGCTCTTCTGGCAGCCCATGGTACTTTCAATATTCTTCACCGACAACCTAATTTGAATGCACCTATTCTTTTCCAGTCTTCCTTATTCAATATCCAACACCTAACCCACAGCACAACCAAGGCTACACACACACATCCTCAAATTGTAATACTGAAAAATTCTATTTCAATGGACAAATTAATGAATTCTGTAAGACACATCAAAAGAAGACTCATTGTCACCATCCCCCAAAAACCTGGTCACTAATCAACCATGTTGGAAGACAGCATATGGTCAAATATGGTGAAAAGGTTTCTTAAGTTGATAAAAGCAAAAATGTCACTCTGAAGACAGGTGCTTCAGCCAAGCCCCATCTTGGGTCGCTTCATAGGCATGGAAAGCTGGGGATGAGGGCGACCCAATTAGCAGCAGTGGCGTGGAAGTCTGCTCGTAGCGACGAGCATCTAGTATGTCACAGCACCCCAGACAGACAAATTGGTCTTGGATGAAATACAGGCAGAACCCTCCTTAAAATAAGGTATGAGTTTGTGTTAGGTACTTTGGACATCAGGAGGAAGCAGCCTCTGGAGACAGACATTAAGCTCTGTAAAATGTCGTGCAAAGCAGGGAGACCTCAAGGAGATGGGCTGGCTCAATGGGCTCCAGAATGGCCTCCTCCACAGGGAAGATTGTGCAGCAGCTCAGGAGTGGCCGTGCAGCACTCTCTTGTACACAGAGTCCCTGAAAGTCAGTCTAGCAGCCACAGAGAGGCGTCACTGGTTGTTCTTCTCTAAAGGACGCTTGTAAGACATTTGATAACAAGAATAGTTCTAGAGAGACAACAATTGTGAGGCTGAGTTTTCTACAGCGGACCTCAAATTTGGCTAGTCCTAAAGGAGAGGTAACTAACTGCCTGGAATAGTAAAGAGGGCGTTCCTAATCCAGATAATGAGGTAGCAAAAGCAATCAACAAATATCACCCCTAATAAGTATATTTGGAAGAAACAGGGCTCAAAATGATTAAATAATGGATACTTTTCTACAATTTTGTCACCATGAGAAGTATAATTAAGCTGGTTGGTTCTTCCGAATGACTGGATGAAAGGGCGAAAGAAAGAAATGAGCTCAGGGTCTCAGACTCACAGCTCCAGTGACTGGGCCTGAAAGTTTTCATTTTTGTAGTAGCAGGACTGGTATTGCAGAAAATCACGTCCAGAATCATTTTCTAACACTTGTTAAGTTTCAAGGCCAACTGAATTGCTAACCTCAAATAGTGTCTGATGTTGCAGAAATTAGCTCCTGAAACTTCGGAGGAGGGACATCTGGGTAGAAAATCCAGAAGATAAGGATGTCCGGGCTGCGAATTCCATTGAATCGCTCCTGCCAATAGCACAGTCCCTCCTGTCTAAAGAAGTCACTCTCTGGAAGCTCTGTCCGACATGGCACCTAGGACCTTGCCTGGGGAGGAGCCCGGGGGGCTGCTGGGAATGCACTGGGCTGCTAACGCTAGGGTCCACAGCTTGCACCTCCCGACTGCTCTGCGGGAGAAAGATGAGCCTCTCTTCTCTGGTAACGATTTGCAGTCGCTTTTGTTCAAAGTTCTACTTGGTTCTATGGGGTTGCTAAGTTAGAATCAACTCAATAGTAGTAAATTGTTTTGTTTTACATTTTCCTGAACCCTTCCTGTTCCCCAGTTCCAGGATGCATAATTGGAAGAGATATACTCAGCAACTGACATAACCACCACAGTAAACCCCTCATGAGTGGAATAAGGGCAATTAGGGTAAGGAAATCCAAGTTGAGGTCCTAGACCCTGAAGTAGATAGAAGACATTGCTGAATGTTCCTGAACCCACCTCTACCATCCATTTTTGCTTCTGGGCTGGTGACTAGACAAAAGTCCCAGTGAACTCCAAAAAGGAGTGGCCTAAGAAGAGGAATGCTACACTCTAAAAGAACTGCTTAGTTTGTCCAATCTGAAGACTATCTGTGGAAATGGCTGCTGACATTGTGAGATAATGGTACAAGGAACATAAAGCTGGATCCGTTTGACTTTCTTGATATGGGCCCACTCAGCAGAGTGTTCAGTGTTTCAGTTAAAAGGTCTAGTTGTTTATCTGGTTAGTTCAGTGAAGCATTGATTTTGTGGTGTTTCACTGTGAAGTAGCACACTCACCCGGGCATACGTACAAGCTATCCAAAGCCTCTGGAAGCTGGCATGTAGGAATAAATTCATCGGGTTGGACACACGGCCTACCCATGAAACACCCCGAGGACACGATGGTGAGGAGAAATCTGTGAAGGGAACCGCAGCTTCCGTGCTGATTGCCGTGCCTGCTCGTTTATGTAAGTCACATTTGGCAGAGGGGACTGCCCTGAGTAAATTAAGCCACCTAACTACAATGGGACGCACTGGACCTGGGATGGGCCAGTGTCAGCTCTTCATTAACGAAGACGTTGAGTGTTGTTATCGTAATGGACAGCAAAGCCAGAGATGTAATTAGAATGGTCTGATTTTTATGACTCTACCGCATTGGCTACTTAGGCAGCATGTCCCTAGGAGTGAAATAGACAGAAAACCTACTAAATATTTTACTTGATCGATATAAGCAGAAGAATTCAACATGAAGTGAATGACAGTCTAACTTGAATTTCCAGAATACAGAATCATGGCCCTTCAATCAATTGCAAGACTTGAGGTAGTTTACAGACCCACGAGCCAGTGCATGAAGGGGGTGCCAGAACCCACGAAGGAAGGCTCCTCCTACACTACCAAATGTGTACACTGTTAACCTCTTCCACAAAGAGGTCATTGATCAAAATAACCAGTGTTTCCCATGGATTATTGAATACTGGCTCTGAATTGGCACTAACTCTAAGAGGCCCAAAGCATCCATCATTGTAGCCCCCAAGTGCGGGAGGATATGGAGATCAGATTATTAATGGAGTCTTAGCTCAGATTCAACTCACAATGGGTTCACTGAATTCCTAACCCCTTCCTGTAGTGATTTTCCCAGTTTCAGAATGCATAATTGGAATAAATAGCCTCAACAAATGAATAATCACCACTTTAAATATCTGATCAGTGGAGTAAGGGCAATTGTGGCATGAAAATCCAAGTGGAAATAATTACAACTGTTTCTACCTAGGAAAAGCATAAACCAAAAGCAACATTGCAAACTTGAGGTGATTGCAAATATTCGTGTCATCATCAAGAGTTTAAGGATCCCACAGATCCCCAGTCAATCAGTCTTTTGATCTGTGAAAATATGCATATTTGTATAGATGGTAGATACTTTGAGAATGACTGGGTATCTTAAATTTAACCATGAGGTAACTCCAGTCCCAGTTGCTGTTCTGGATGTAGCTCATTGCTTCAGCAATTTAATACATCACTTTGTACCTGTTACAGAGTTAATGATCTGGCCAATGCTTTTTGTCTCAATTTCAGTTTCCAAGGATCACCAGAGTCAGTTGGCATCAGTGTGCAGGTCAGCACTACACTTCCACTGAGAGGCTTATCCACTCCCCAGCCCTATGCTATGGTCTAGTCTGCAGGGACCTTGATTGACCTTGTACAATTTACTATTGTCCACTCCATCAATGATAAGATGCTGATTGGAACTCAGAAGGAGGAAGTGCCCATGGATCTAGCCTTATTAGTAAGATAAACATGTACTCCCTGTCCCACTTTTTATGAGTTGATCTCAACCCATAGGGCAGAGTACAAATTCCCTGAAAAGACTTTTAAGGTTGTAAATCTTTGTAGAAACACACTGTCATATCTTTCTCCCCAAAAGCAGCTGAGTGATTTGAACCTTTGATCTTTCCATTTGCAGTCACATGCACTAACCACTGTGTCACCAAAAACAAACTGCCATTGAGTTAATTCTAACTCATAATAACTCTATAGAGGACAGTGTAAAACTTCTTTTAGGGATCCCAAGGCTGTAACCCTTGGGAGGAGAACAGCTGTCAAAGGGCATGATTTGAAAGTGGACAGCAGGAGCACTGTAGCCCCTTCCTGTGACCTCCCTGAAGAACTGGTAAAAGGAAGTCTTCCCAACGGGCAGAACTTTGCACAGTATACCTGTTGTTCACTTCAGTTACAAGGATAAACAGTCGGAAGTGTGGCTATACATTGATGCATACGCTGTAGCTGGTAGACTGGCTAGGTGATCAGGGACTTGGAAGGAAAACTGGTGACAAGGACATGTGAAGAAGAGATATTTGAGTACACTTCTCTGAATGAGTCAAAGAAGTGACATATTTGTGTCTCATAAGGATGCTTACCAAAGGGCGGCCTTGGCAGAGGAAGATTTTCACAATCAATTGGGTAGGACGGCACACACCGAACACAGTTATTCTCCTCATTCCCCAGCCACTTTGTTATTGGCCGATGGGTCCATGAGCAAAAGGGGCATGGTGACAGGGATGGAAGCCCTGCATGTGCTCAGCACATGGGCTTCGACTGACCAGGCCAATGGATAAATGTCCAGTGTGCTTGCTGCAGAGACCAACCATGAATTCCCACGATGGACTCACGGTTCAAGGTGACCAGTGGCCTGCTCACAGGTTGATTACACTGGACAGCTTCCATTGCTGAAAGGGCAGTGTTTCATCTGTACTGGGATAGATACTTGGGATAAGAATTTGCCTTCCACACATACAGAGGCTCAGCCAAATCTGTCAGCCCAGGACTCACGGAATATATTCTTCCCCTCCATGCTATTTCCTACAGAGTTGTATCTGCTCAAAAGACTCGCTTCCTAACAAATGAGATATTGCAATGACTCTGTGCTCATGGAAGTCACTGCTCTGACTGTGTTCCCCATGATGCTGAAGCAGCTGGCTGGATCGAATAATTGAATGGCCTTCTAAGGAGGGAAGGACGGTGTTAAGTAGGTAGTAACACTTTGAAGGGTTGAGACAATGTGCTCTAGAAATTGTATATATTATAAACCAGAGTCCAGCATGGTTTACCTTTTCTCCTATAGCCAGATTCAAGGTTTCAGGAATCAGGAGGTGGAGATGGAAGATCAGCAAGTCAGATAGCAGGCTGCTAATTCACGGCCTCCTCACTACCACCTGCAGTGATTCACTCACAAATATTTTGTTGCCTCACCCTGCAGTAGGGAAGGGCTATACAAAAGAATATGTCTAAAATCTAGGGGATTCTTTAGGATGTCCCTTTGTCCTGTCGTGTTTCCATGCGATGATTTATTTGATATGACTCTTTTAGTCATTATCTTTGTAAATCCCCCAGACAACTGAGTCGGATCGTGCAGAGTGTGTGCGTGGAACTCTAACAAGGGGACTGGTCCATTTCTCCATCCAACTGGGTTTAAAATGAACCCTGTCACTTTATTAAGAAAGAAGAGCCAGGAGTGGAGTACCTCCTTTGGACCCTGAGATCCCTAAACAGGGCACCCCATCAATCCAGGAAAAGGAGCTATGATACCAGAGGAGCAGCAGAGCAGTGACAGAGACGTAGCTGCAGCAGAACTTAAAGCTAGAGCGTGAGACAGAGTGGCAGCCGTCCTGGTCCGTAGAGAAAATAAAACTTCAAATAAGAGAGCCATTGGCAGAACAGGGTGACCAGGCACTTACTCCTCAGAGATAACTTGCTGATCCAGAGATATAATACTGAGCACCTTTATGCTGGGGCTAACAGTAGAGTGAGGTGCCCTTGGCATTTATTATCGAGGTAAGGGAGCTTTGTAGCGTTGCCCACGGAGAGGGGAGGACAAGGAACAGTGTGGCTGAGAGGCTGAGGACCAGAGAGAGGTGTGGCTCTGGGTATGACTGAAAAGAGGCTCTCCTGACTGGAAAGAACTGTATCCTGAGAATTTCTGATCCTGAATTGTAACCTGTTAACTTCCTTAAATCAATCCCATACTTATGAGTATGGTCTTTGAGTTCTGCGTGGCCATTAAAATGAGTTAGGAAACCCAGCAGGGATATGTTGGAGGGTGTGTTCAGAATTGGTAAAGAGAATAGTGGAAGACATTGGTTCTAAAGACCAGTTATAAGCATGTCACCAGTGACAGAGGCATGACCAATTGATATGACTATTTCTTTCTAGTCTTATTATGTTTGTGTGTATCGATGCAAGCACATATCTGAGGCCAGTGCATTGACTTCTTGCATTAGTTTGTTATGCATGTTGGACACCAGTGTGGCTTTACTTAGTGTGTCTTTACTAAGAGAGTGCATGCTTTACAGACATGACTGGTCCATGACTCTCAGTAGTATCGTGATGTGGTTTTTCAGGTATGTAATGATGTGGTGTAGCCATTCTGGAATGATGCAAGCATTTCCCACGATCTGATTTGATATGATCACCCATTCCTTCAGTGGTAAAAGAAATTCCCTCAGGGGTGTGCCCTGCACCCATTAAAAATCAGATGTCCTGACAAAGCTCACTTCCTTGATCTGAAGTCTGCATCTGATTCATCATGATTTGACCACTAGTTCTTCAGATTTAATAGCCTCTGAGCCAGTCATCTGAGCTGCTAATCTTCTGACCTATGACCCATAAACCTGGCATCCTCTGCAACTGCATGATCCATTTCCTTGTTCTAATGCTCTGCCTCTCTGTTTCTCTGCCTCTCTCACAGCCAGTGGATCTGTCTCTCTGTCCAGTCAGTCAGTCAAGTTAGTCTATCTGCACAGTTCAGGATTCAAGATCCACTAGAGGGCATAGCCTATGCCACTGGCCAAAAAGGAATGTAGTTGGTCAAGTTCTGAAAGTCACCCCATTCAAGTCATTCTTGGGTTGCTCCATCTCCTTAAAAACTAAAATAAAAAATTTCAAGCATCATAAGCATTAATGTTTAGCCATTGTTTAAAAATCTTCTGAAAGTATTTTTTTCCTGGTAAGCTACTTTTATTTTCTATTAGTTCAGAAACTTCAAAATTAACCATAGTTCTGTTTCTTATTCATGGAAATTCTGTCTTGGAATTTTCCACGTTCTCGGAAGAATTTCCTCTAATAAAGAGCACCTTATTAAATGCTTTCTTCTGCATTCTAAAATGTTAGCTATTTTCAACCATTCTCCTGATAGAGAAGTGAAAATCACCTAAATTTAAGCAGTATGTTAAAAAGCTGAATAGCACTATTTCCCCATGTTTCAGTGTTTGGATGTAATACTTTGTCTCCTTCGTGTCACTCTTCAACAGTTAGACCTGATCATTCTACACCAGCAGGTGGAGCTTCTTGGAAGTAAGTATATTCTGCGCTTACTAAATAATTGAAAATATTTTGGTTTCAAGAAAGTTATTTAAATCTAAATATTTTATAGAGAATTAAGTGAAATATGTGGAATAAAATTAAATAAAAAAGAGTAGTAGGTCTACTTTTAAACTACACTTGAAAGTAAATTACTAATGTAGATAAATCCAAAAACAAAACTCTTCAAATATTTCATGACATTAACATCAATATTCAAAAACATTTTTAATCTTAGAAAAAGAAAGTATTTTATCAGATTATCCCATGGATATTAATAATCTAAATTTTCTTAAGGATTTCAGAAGTGGAAATACAGATTGAAAGTACATATCAAGAATCCATCTGAATGGATTTCTAGTTGTATCTTTCATCAGCGAGTCACCAAATAAGCAAATTGTGTAACAATAAACAAATTTACATGGATGTTGGTAATTTGTCGACTTGAGTTTTTTCTGTTCTTAATACTCTGTTTCACTCCTAAAATATGTCAAAATGAGAATAAACAGCAGAATATCATGCAGCTATAGATATATTACCAGATAGAGACTGTAGAGAAAATCATTACTATCATTATAAATTGTCCCCATAACTTTTTCAACAATGAGGAATTATCATCTCAGTAAGAGCTACTTCCTTACAGCATTGGCTCTTTAATAGGAAAGCAGTGCTGCGTGATTCCAAGTAACTTATACATCTGGAAGCAAAAGCCATAAATGAGTTGCCTTCGTATGTTCTCAGAATTCACTTTGATTTTCATGACCAAGTTCTCAAAATTTAGAGCAAGATATTAGATTTATGTGAATCAGATGCCATATACTTGATTTGATATTCAATTAGTCACTCTGCTTGTTTTCTCTTATTATTCATTTATTCATTTGAAAGTTTTCATATAAAGTAATAGCAACATTTAACAAAAAAAAATCTTGCTTCATTAGTGATACTTGGCACTGAGACTTCCAATAAATATGAGATTAAAAATAGCTTGGGACAAAGAATCTACTTTGCGGTGGAGGAAAGCATCTGTTTCAATCGCACCTTTTGTTCCACTCTGCGGTCTTGCACCCTGAGGATCACAGACAACTCCGGGCAAGAAGTGATTACAGTAAACAGGCCCTTGAGGTGTAACAGCTGCTGGTGCCCTTGCTACCTACAGGAGGTGAGTCGCTGGCACTGGTGGTTTTCTCTTCTTTCCCACAATGAAAGATTAACAATTATTTCTTTAAATGGCATTCGTTTGGAGCTGTGGAATAATTAACCTCTCACTTGTTTGAATCAGCATGTCACTCATTACAGACTGGAGCAGCTTACGGAGCTGGTGATTCACTAAAATTTTTGCCTTCCTAGACACAGATTCTGGTGGCTTCCGTGATGTTTATTGGTGAAGACAGCTCATGCATCACCTAACTGAGACACATCTTCCTGGATCTCTATACTAGGCATGTAATTGTAATGTCTTTGAGCTCTACAATTGAGCAAGTCTTTATCTTCTCTAACTGTAACTGAATTCAGGAAACACTAAGGGATAAAACACTATTCTACACTGTTTGATTAGTTTAGTGTTATTATTTTAGCACACCATTTACATATTAATTATAATCATTAATGACAATGCAGGATCATTAATCTTATTGTTTTCAAAGGATTAATTCATTTCTTTTATCTTAAAAAACAATAAATACTTATTATATAATGGATCTGCAATTATAACGTTCATTGGCATGATGCAGTTGAGTTATAGTTAATTAATATGGACTTTCTAGCCATAATTCCTTATGTGATATATTATAATTCTGGACATTATACACCTGTGGCTATTGTCCCATTTTGGATAGCCTTTTCTACTACCAAACAAGAATAGGATATGAATAAGGCCTGACCTTAATAGAGACTGTGAATTGACCCATGCTCTTTGTTTCCTTGATGACATCTTGAAGACTCCACTGGAGAGCTAGGCATGAAGCAGGCCACACGCTTTGTTTCCCTTGGATATATGCACCCCCGCCACACCCCCATACAATTCCAAACATTCATCACCTCACCTGGAAAGTCAGACCTCTGTTAATTGACTGAGGCTTGGTGGAAGTAAGAGAGCCTGTGGTGATTTTTTTGGACATGGGTAGCTTCTGGCTCTGCACCCTACATTTGGCTCACCTCTGCCCAACCTTCTGAGTTTGGGGTGAATCACACCCACCACCACATGAGACAATTCTCATGTTTTCTGAGTTTCTGTGGGTCGTTGCAGTGATTCCCAGAACCTGATAACATAAGGGAATACACTCAAGGGAGGAGGGGGTAAAAACGGAACTAGTGCCACGGAACAGTTGGACATTTGGGACATCATTAATCCTCAATTCCGTGGGTCGGTCTGGTACTAAATCCACTAAAAGTGATTATTACCACAGCAGTTTACTTGACAAGTTCTCCATAAAGGATCCACATAAACTTACTCTGGAAATGAATATGGATATGGGTGGTGGAGAATTTTCTAACAATATAGAGTGAAGCAAATTCCTTACCTGTCTGTCGGCAATCACCTGATTTTTCATAATGGAAAAGATGACTAAGGTTCTCATACATAGAATCCAAGGAGTTTCACTCCCATACTGGCAGTTATTGAAAATTTGGTAAGACTCAAGATGGGATAGTTAGTTTAATAATGGAAAATGTGCTAAAATATATTTAAATGAAATTTATACAATTATTTCATATGCATATAGAGAAAATTTTTATTTTAGAAAAATAACAAGAATATATGTGCAATGAGGTTTGTAAAGAGAAGAGGAGGGACAAGTATAGAAGATCACTATTAGCTTATTTTACATATAAGCTTATCAAAATTGAGTGATTAAATATTCTCTCCCCATTTTATAGAAATCAATGGATACTGATTTACAAGATGGCCTCTGCCCTTTCACCCAACCATTCATTTTGGAATTCAAATCTACTAAGCTTCAAATGTAAAGAAAGGGATTAGTAGCTTTGGGTTGAAAAAAAAAAAGCAACTATTGAGTTTGGGTTAGAGATGTCTTTAACATGAATATTTGACCAAGCCCCAAGGATGATATTCCTGCTCAGAGCAGCCAATGAACAGAGAGGACCACAGGACCAGCACCACAATACATAACATCCCTCACTGACCCATAGTGCTACGGGAGCCAACACTGGAGACACAGTGCAGGAATCATGGCCTATCTGACCCCATCACACTGAGGTGAAACACTAAGGGCATGCAACAGAGCAGCAAGGAGAACAAAGCAATGAAGTCCTCAGGGAATACCAAAAATAGACTTTGGGGGTAGGGCATGGCACCCCATCAGACTTGACTGGAAAACACTCCTAAAGGTCAACAAACAGACCTGAAAGTATTTATTGGCTTTCTTTTCCTGTCTTTTTTTTGTTGTTGTAGTCTTAGGGGTTTTTTTTGTTTGTTTTCTTTTGTTGTTTTGCTTTGTCTTGTTTTGTGCTAATTGTTGTCTCTGCATGTCTATCTAGATAAGATAGGTGGGATAAACAATCTGGAGGAGAAAACAATAGGACCAACATTTCTCGGGGAACATGGCAGAGGGGCAGTTGGGGGAAAGAAAAGGGCATGTCAACAAATCCAGGGACAGGGAAATAAGTGATCTAAAATCCATGGCAAGGAGGGTGTAGGATGCCTGGTGGGGCTTGATCAAGGGCAATGTAACCGAGAGGAATTAGTGAAACCCAAATGAAGGCTGAACAGGCAAGAGGAAAGTAAAAGGAAATGGAGGAAAGAACTAGGAGGCAAAGGACATTGATAGAGGTCTAAATACAGGCATATACATATAGAAATATAGTTATATATAACAATAGGGAAATAGATCTATATACATATGTTTATATGTTAAGTATTAAGGTAGCAGGCAGACATTGGGCCTCTCCTCAAGTACTCCCTCAGTGCAAGAACACTTTCTTCTAATAACCTGGCATTCTGTGATGCTCACCTTCCTGACACAATTGCTGAAGATAAAATGGGTGCATAAGCAAATGTGGTGAAGAAAGCTGATGGTGCCCGGCTATTACAAGGTGTATCATCTGGGCTCTTAAAGGCATGAAGACAAACAAGCGGCCATCTAGCTGAGAAGCAACAAAGCCTGTGTGAATCATCAAGGGTCAATGGGATCAAGTGTCAGAAATCAAAGACCCAGAACAAAAATCATAACAATGTGAATGAGGGGGAGAGCAGATACCCAAAGTCCATCTGTAGACAATTGGACATGCCCTTACAGAAAGGTCACAAGGAAGAGATGAGCCAGTCAGGGTATAGTACAGCACTGATGATACCTACAACTTTCCTCTAGTTCTTTAATGCTTCTTTCCTCCACTATTATGACCCCAATTCTACCTTACAAATCCAGTTAGACCAGAGCATGTACAGATAAGAGCTCACAGCAACACAGGGAATTCAGGACAAATGAACCCCTCAAGACCAATAATGAGAGTAACAATACCAGGAGGGTAAGGGAAAGATGGGGGGGAAAGGAGGGGAACCGATCACAATGATCTATATATCACCCACTACCAGGGGACAGACAAGAGAAAAGTGGGTAAAGGGAAATGGTGGTGAGTATAAGACATGAAAAATAATAATAATTTATAAATTATCAAGGGTTCATGAGGGAGGAAGAGTGGGGAAAATGAGCTGATACCAAGGGCTCAAGTAGAAAGAAAATTTTTTGAAAATGCTGATGAGAAGAAATGTACAAATGTGCTTGACACAATCTATGCATATATGGATTGTGATAAGAGCTGTAAGAGCCCCCATAAAATGATAAATAAGAAAATATATATTAAATTAATTAATTTAAAATATGAATATTTGGTTCTATGAGGCCCCATGTGCCCGATCCTAAATCATCACCAGAGTCTTTCCTAACCTGGGTTCCATTGTTAGAGCTGCTGTGTCCATCTATCTTTTTGAGAGTCTGCCTCCTTTCTCTTCCACTCTACTTTTTTAAACAGGAAGACCTTCTCAATTAACTATGAATAGGCCCCAAGTGCAGGAGACCAATACCACCAGTCTCAATTCTAAGTAGTATTTTGGCTGTGCTTCCTCCAGCACAGATGGTTGCTGCGGTGATAGAATAGGGTGTGTTCGATGTTCTTTGCCATCACCGTAATTCAAATGCATCCATTCTTCTGCAGTCACACCTCAAGCTTTTGCATGCGCGCGAGGCAATTGAAAATACTGCAGTGTGGATAAAGTACGCCTTAGTGTTCAAAGATCATCTGTATTAGAGCTTAAATGCTGTGTATTATGTTTATGGAAGGCACTAGATTTATAGTCTCTGGAGAAGGGCAGCATGCTTGGTAAACAAACAAACAAAAATGCTTGCTATTATCAAGTCTACACTAACTCATAGTGATCCTTCAGGGCAGGGTAGAGCTGCCCCTATGAGGGTCTAAGAAAGTAACTCTTCCGGGGGGTGGGAGGGGGGAAGGCTGTCTTTTTTCTCAGAGCCACAGGGTGACTGGTAACCATTGCACCAGCAGGGATCCAGAGTTTTCAGAAGGACGTCACGTTTTGAAAAGGTGCAGTGAAAAAGAGGAGGGCACTCGGGGAATTGAATGGACGTAGTTGCTGCAACAATGGGTTCAATTCTAGGAACAATTGTGAGGGTGGCACCGGACCACACAGTATTTCCTTATGCTGTCCAGGAGAGGGCTACGAGTCCGAGCCAGCTCATGGCACCTAACAAC
This sequence comes from Tenrec ecaudatus, assembly GCF_050624435.1. NCBI lineage: Eukaryota > Metazoa > Chordata > Mammalia > Afrosoricida > Tenrecidae > Tenrec > Tenrec ecaudatus. The sequence goes on along the minus strand of NC_134537.1, from coordinate 727,212 downwards.
AACCGTCTACAGTGGAAGTCCCAAACGACTACACAAAGAGTCAGCCTCCAATAAAGTGTGACCATTCACTGGACTTGCCCTCAGGAAGAGTGAATTAGAAAGTGGATTACTACTGCTCCTGATGCATCCTGATTAAATCCTGATGTCTCATGCTTCTTCACCTGATCCAGCTGTTTGATGTTTTGTGATTCATACAGTTTGAGTAAGTGCAGGGAGAGAATACAACCTTCACACACATTTCTCCTCATTTTAAACCATGCAGTCTTCTCTTGTACTATTCACACAACTACCTCTTGATCCACGTTCAGGTTGGGCGTGCGCACAGTGCAGTGTTTTGGGACGCCCATTCTTCTCAAGGTTATCCAGAGTTTGTTGTTATCTGCTTCGCAAGACCATTTTAGAGTCTGGCAAAGCAAAGAAGCAACGTTGAGCACTAAGGTGTGCCTGACCCAAACCATGGTATTTACGATGGCCTGTATGCATGTGAAAGTGGGGCACTGAATAAGGTAGACCTAAGAAGAATGGATGCCTTTGAATTGTGGCGCTGGCAGGGTATTGAAAGTACCACTGAAAGCCAAAGAGACCAACAAATCTGTCTTGGAAGAAGTATGGCCAGAGTGTTCCTTAAGGGCAAGGATGTCAAGACTTTGCCTGATGTACCTTGGACATGTTTTCTGCAGAGACCAGTGCTGGGGTAGGTAGAGGGGTGAAGTAGAGGGGTAGTGACAGTGAAGTGCTTGGTGAAGTAGAGGGGTAGTGACAGTGAAGTGCTTGGTGAAGTAGAGGGGTAGTGACAGTGAAGTGCTTGGTGAAGTAGAGGGGCAGGGACAGTGAAGTGCTTGGTGAAGTAGAGGGGTAGTGACAGTGAAGTGCTTGGTGAAGCAGAGGGGCAGGGACAGTGAAGTGCTTGGTGAAGCAGAGGGGCAGGGACAGTGAAGTGCTTGGTGAAGTAGAGGGGTAGTGACAGTGAAGTGCTTGGTGAAGTAGAGGGGCAGGGACAGTGAAGTGCTTGGTGAAGTAGAGGGGTAGTGACAGTGAAGTGCTTGGTGAAGCAGAGGGGCAGGGACAGAGGAGGAGACCCTCGGGGTTGACATGGTTGGAACGCTGGCTGCAACAGTGAGCTTAGGCATAAGAAGCATTGTGAGGATAGTGCAGCAGCTGAGAGTGTTTCGTTTTATTGTGAAAAGGATCCATTAAAGCAAAACGGACTCAATGACATCGAACTACAACACTGCCCTTGTCAGTCCGGAAAGAGGCAGAGGAGTTCTTAGGCTGTTCCCTTAATGAAATTTGGGTTGGAGAGTCCCACAACCCACCCTACAAGCTTTTCTCTCTAGCATAATGCCCAGTTCCAGTTCTATAGTCTCACTTCTCCACGACTTGTCTGTCAGCCTGGCATACCATGATAGCTTGTGTGCTGCTGGAGCTTACGTCACTGATGTGTCAAATGCCAGCAGGGTCACAGATAGTGAACAGGTGTCAGCATAGCTTCCAGACTAAGAACACAGACAACAAAGAAGGAATTGGCTGCCCACTTCAGAGGAAGTAGCTGCTGGAAACCTCATGCACAGGCTCCAAACACCATCAGATACTGAAGGCCCAATGAATGGAAGCAAAACACTGTCAGAGATTGTGTCAGAGGATGGGCCGCGTGCATCTAAGGGCACTCAAAATGTGACTGAGGAGGAGTGCATTCGCAGAGTGGAGTCCACCACGGTGAAGTGACGGCAGTAAAGCCTGTAGGAGTCGATCCCTAAGGATCTTCACTGGCCTATGGGTTAGATGAAAGGTAAGAAGAAACAGTTGCAAAAATCTGCTAACGGTCAGAATTTGGAATATGGTCCATAACTCTATTCTCCTCTCATTGTATATATATTTACATATGTGCATGTCTGTATTTAGACCTCTGTCAATGTCCTTTGCCTCCTAGTTCTTTTCCCCATTTCCTTCTACTTTCCTCTTGCCTGTTCAGCCTTCATTGTTCTGTTTCTGTGAAGATTTAGAGCTTCAGAACTCCTAAGGAGAAATTCTACTCTATCCTATTGGCTTGCTATGAATTAGAATCAACCGAATTGTAGTGAGTCTGGAATTTGCAGTTACTAGATTTTTGTCTAATCCATACTGACAGATAGCATCCCTATTACAACAGACCCAAACACTGCCTGGGCCTGCACAGTCTCACAAGTATTGTTATGTTTGAGCCCATTTTGCAGCCACTGTCAATTCATCTCTACAAAGGTCTTCCTTGTTTTCCTGACTGCCATCTACTTCACAAAGAATGATGTTCTTCTGCAGGCGCTGCTCTCTCCTGAAACCACACCCAAAGTCTGTGAGGCAAAGTCTCCTCTGGCGCCCAGGGAGCACTCGGCCTGGATTTCTTCCAAGACAGACTTACTCATTCTAGTGCACTCAACATTCTTCCCAATGGCACAATTCAAATGTATCCACTCTTTTTTGGTGTTCCTTATTGATGATCCATTTTTGGATGCAAGGCAATTGAATCTTTCAATATGTCAACTTGAGGCTTGATATTTTTCCTCATTTCGTTCAGCCTGAGAAATGCTGAGCATGTTCTTACTCTAAATTTCTGAAGCTGCCCTTGAAATCTTTCTTTCAGATCTTTTATATCATTTCTTTTATTCACGTTGAGGATCCCAGGTTCAGTAGTGGTGCCTCCACCCACAGCCTCTCTGAGGGAGACCGGTTAAACTTTCTATGCCTGTCATGCGTTGCAGGCTTGGAAACCCAAAGGATCTTTCCTGCTCGGTGCCCCGGGGTTGCCGTCGGTCAGAACTGTCTCAACGGCACTGAGCCTGGTTGGGCTTTTCACCTACTTTAACTGCTGTGTTGCCAAGATCAAGCCTGGAATCTCTTCTGACATCCATTTTACTCTGTGCTTTCCTTCCTGTATTTTTAATGTCATTTTGCTTTCTCTACATAGGATAACCTTGATGTAACCTCACAACCAGTCTAGTCTTTGGTCATTCGTGTTCAAATCTGTTCTTCGATGGTCTCTAAATCCCAGTGGGATTATATATTCAACGTTGTATTTTGGCTCTTCTAGATTTAATTTAATTTTCTTCAGCTTCCAGTTATGCTTCCATACGTGGATTGTTCTGCAGCTGGCTCTTGCCCCTGTTCTGACTGATATCGAGTTTCTCTATCACCTCTTTCAACTGATGTAGTTGATGCTATTCCTGTGCAGGCCACCTGAGGAAGTCTGTGTGCCATTTATGTTCAAGAAAAATGGTATTTGCTGATGGTTTCAGGCTCTGTTCTTTCACAATTATATCATGACATCTCCAGTGTCATTTTGGTTTGGCCAAAATCACACCAAATACATTAAAAATGGCACAAAAATATGGAAATGTAAATACTTTGGAAGAAGTGAATCAGCTATCAAATTGGTGCTTCATAACTATCCCTCTTTCAGAGCTCCTTGCTTTGAGTTAAAATTTCAAGGTGACAACCTGAAGAGGAAGAAAACTCAAACACTCTGCAGTTGGTAAATGAGACCTACCAGGTGCTTGGTTGCGGTGTCAATAGGCAGAGAGTGGAAGGTGTGAGGTGTGGTGATTCCTGTGATTGTACTCCTGGTGCTTGACCAACTGTGGTGCTTGGGGGAAATGACACCAGAGAGAGAAAAAGAAAAAGTATTAGAAGACAGTCTGGGTGCATGTGCACTTTGGAGTGTGTGTGTGTGAAGGTGGGGTTAAAACAAAAAATATGAACCTGTTTTTAAATAGCATGAAAACATGGACTTAACAAGAGCCAAACATATATGTATACAATTTCTGTAATGTAATAAATGAAGAAAAGAAACAATAGCAAAAGCAAGTCTTTGTTTTCACAGGAGATGATTAGAATGATGTGCCAAACACAAAAACAATTTCATAAGAGTACATTTATAGATAAGCTGACATTAGAGTGAAAATAGGATATTACAAGCTTAAAATAACTGATTTCAGGATCTCTTCTTACAGCTAGAAATTGAAGCTCCTCCTGGTACGATCGTTGGTTATGTTGCACAGAAGTGGGACCCCTTTTTGCCTAAATTCACGATCCAAAATGCAAACAAAGAAGATATTTTGAAAATTGTTGGTCCTTGTGCAACATGTGGCTGTTTTGGAGATGTGGACTTTGAGGTATGATGGGCAAAGTGAAGGATCTTTTCACATTAATCATAATGGTTTGCAACGTAATAATATCCTTAAATGTTCAAAGCATGAAATATTCTTGTTTCCCTAAAGTAGATTCTGTTTCTTGTCAGCCCAATAAAACAGAGTAGAGCAGCCTCATAAGGTGTCAAAGGCTTCAATAAAGAAAGTGTTGAAAGCTGTAGCCTGAATGGAAGCAGATGCCACATCTTTGTCCTGCAAAGAGGCTGGTGGGATCAAACCGCCAATCCTTTAGCTCATAGTCAAGTGCTTAGCCACTGCACCACCAGGGTTCCTTGTGAAATTTACCTGGAATAAATTTAGAAAATAATAAACCTGTGAAATAATAGAATAAGCCCATAGTATATACACCCGTCCTAAAGAATTCATAATTCCAAAGACTAACTCAAAGGACTACCAGGAGACAAAAACAGGTGACAAAAATGTACTGCCCTTACTGACAAGCCCTAAGTACTAAAAAGCAGGGCTAGTAATTGAACATAATCATGTCTGGCAAATACAACTTTCCTGAAGTTTGTTCAGTGTGTTTCATGTGTTTTACAAGCACAACTATTTTTTCCTTACTCACAACAATTTCTCAGTGATTTAAACAGCACTTATTTAAAAGCTATATTCATAAGACTGGCTAACTTCACTCATAAAACTATCTTACATAGAATTCTAATCTGAATGTTAAAGACAACAGGTAGTAGCAAATTCAATGTGTTGCTGCACGGATTTATTTTAACAGCATTGCCTAAGCATTCATTTTAGGCAGAGGAGACGGTCTTCGTCTAAAGTTCACCTTCACTTGTCATTCAGGTACACCTAACTCAGGCCAGTCCGTCCGTCCGGGTGTTGGGCTCCAGCCTACACTGCTCACACAGAACACCAAGCATATTTTGCGAAGTAGACTGTCCTAACTGCACCCATTCCTTAGGACGGAGGAGAATTTAGGCATCATGTTTTGGTATTCATGGTACACAGAAACGCTAAGTACCCTTCTCTGTTTTCAATCTTAGTCATCACCATACAGAAAGTGAAACTTTGGAGTGTCACGTTAGCATCAGACCATGTACCCTACTGCCATCTGGTGGTGACCTGGTCTTAAATACGCATTGCTATTATACTAACTGCTTACAAAAAATATATTAAGAAAACAGAATTAAGACAGGTTACAAAAGTGTTCGAAAAACAAAATTACAGGAAAGTAGGCTGGAAGTTAAATCTACAAAGATATTCTTACATAAATGAGTAATATCAAATGTTCATTTGGAGACAATAAAATAATTCATTTTTCTCATGAAGTGAACATTCTAAGAAATGTAAAATCAGCCCTTTATCTCTTACTTTCATCCCCATATCTTTTATGTTCTCTTCAAAGGTAAAGACTATCAACGAAAAACTCACGATTGGGAAGATTTCCAAGTACTGGTCGGGGTTTGTAAATAATGTCTTTACAAACGCTGACAACTTTGGAATTCACGTGCCTGCAGATCTAGACGTCACGGTTAAAGCCACAATGATTGGTGCCTGTTTCCTCTTGGTAAGTCTGGTGCTGGAGAACACAAGTGGAGAGCCAATTGTCTTTTGCAGCTTTTGACTTCAAAGGGTAAGTTTTATGCAGAGAAGTCTAGTCTGGGACCAGTATTCACCAGCAATCGCAACATAGGCATTTCTGCTAGGCAGCCTGACTCAGGAGAAAGAAAGACTAAGAGGGGAAAAAGCCAAACCTATTTCCATCCAGTCAGTTCTGACTCAAGTCGCCAGCTCATGTGTTGGCCGTGGGACTTCTTCATAGGGTTTTGTGGCTGCAATTTCCTGGAAGAAGATCTGGAGGTTTCCTTCCAATAGTTCCGCTACACTGTTCCTCAAACTCCCTCTTTCTCCAGGATTCGTGTCCCATTACTTCTTGTTTCCTTAAAAGCCAAGCTGGCATTTCCCTTTCAACTTCAGTGCAGATCGAGGTTTACTTTCTCCACCGACACGTAGCATCTCAACATAAACATCCCATTATTCATCCTGGGTGCAGTGCACTAGGGACTCGGTACTTCCCAATGGGCCGTGGGCTATCCAGAATGTGAAAGCCCAGTTTTGAGGCCTCCCCGCGGGAGAGGAGGCGATATGGGTGAACAAAGTTGTGCCCATTTCCATTATTGCGTGGGTGCGATGTCCTTGTCCTTCTTTTTCAATGCACAGTTTCATTGAAGACAGTGCCTTTGTGTTTGGTATGGAGATTGATGATGTTGAAGAACAACATCACAGGAGGTCTGTGCTAATCACGTGACCCTCTCCTGTCCTAGGGAATCTCCCTTTCATATTCACTACATTCACGAAAACTCATAGAATGTTTAGAGTGAAATCGGGCTCTTCCTCCCTTCTTTTGTTGTTCTTTGGGGTTTTAGAACTCCGATCTTATGTCTAATGTCTATGTCTGTGTATATTAATGTATCTGCTGTGGAATAAAAGGAGTATGTATGGTCTGGACATGAGCCCTGGTGCTAGAGTGGATTACATGTCGGACTGCTTGCTAACTTCAAGATCAGTGGTTCAAAATCACTAGTCACTCTGCACAAGAAAGATGAAGTTTTCTAATCCTGATAAGATTTACAGTTTCAGAAACGCACAGGGACAGGCCTAATCTGTCCTCTAGGGTTGGGATGAGTCAGAATTGTCTCAATGGTGATGACTTTGGTTTGAGTAACTATGGTCTGGTACAGGAGGAAATCCATAGGGGATTGGTGGTGACAATATAAGTTACCACACTGGGTGATATAAACAATAGTAGCACCTCTGGGGGATATTCAAACTCCCTGAATGACCCCAGAATGTTCCACTGTCCAATTCTGTAAAGTCATGATCATCCAGAAGATTAACTGGTGCTACTATAGTAATTTAAATAAGGTTTATAAATTATTTGACCTCTGAAAAATAAAACATGCAGCTGCCATGAAATGTAAAACCTTCCAATTTTTTCTCCCACTGCCAAGCATTATGGGAACACCACTGGGAAATAGAATTGCTTTACCTAATCAATGCTTACATGTTGAGACTTTTGATCTTAATTGTTGCCTTTTTGTAAATGTACTCATAGTAACCATTTATTTATGTATTTGTAGGATTTTATGTTCTTTGAACATTCACTGGCTGGATTATAACAAGCAATACCACAAAACAATAAAATATGCACAGAATATTTCAGTAAGTAAGAAGCAAGTTTAAATGATCTCTTTCCCTTTGAAGTTATCTACATTTGACACAATCTAATTCTCTCTCATTTTCTCCTAGAAATCCCTTGGGCTCTGCACTTCATTTCTGAATGGTTTGAATATTTGGGTTTTTCGGGTAACAAAATGTTAATTGTGGTATTTATTAAAACACAATTTAATGAGGCAATTACTAGTGTGAATAAATGATAGCTAAGTGTAGGATTACTGGCCGGAGCATAAGGTTGCTTTGAGAGATTACCAATGTTCCTTTTTATCCTCTTGAAGTTATTGCGTGGGAAGCATGAAAGAGGAGAATGAAGGCTCGCAGCATCACTGATGAAAATTCAATGTTTAGAGAACACTTTGAAGTTTTTCTAGTACTAAGGCTGGTTACTAATCAAAAGAACGGAATATTTAAAATATGTTTTCAAAAGTAGTTTCAACTTTGCTTCTCAATTTTCTTATTGTAGTGATGTATTTTCACTTTACATTGGAAAAGGTAGAGTAAATAATGTTTAACAATGCACAGGAATATATGTGAAATAAATTCATTCTTGGAGAAAAAGGCACGCTTAAATTCCAAACAGAAGCTAATATTTATAATCCAATGTATGCTTTAAATACCTATTCTAACAAGATATTTAAATATACATGCAAAGAGACTTCTAAGTTACTAAAAGCCACAATATTATGGCAGGAATTATAGCAATTTACAGCAAAATAGTCAATGAAGAGATTCCAATTCTGAAAAATATACAACTCTCGACCTTGAAATAAGCAAACAAAAACAAAGGAATAAAACTTTAATCCATGAGGCAATATAGAAATCAGGAAGTACTGAACTGAATTAATTAATGAGTTCTACTTTACTGTTTTCAGAATTCCCCAGATTACTATCCCCCGATGATCTACATGGGAGAAGGATGGTGCATTCTACCCCTGTAACCAGTTTCTGTCTTGGAAACTCGGGGAGAGTTCTGCCTTGCCCGCGAGGGTCCCTGAGTCAGCACCACCTCAACAACAGTGCGTTTGGTTGGGTTTAATCATCGACATCACCCAAAGCCCATGCAAAGGGGGTATCATAAAAAGGGTCATAGGTTTCCTGCACTTTAGAAAAAAAAGAATCATGTAGCCTTTCTGATGCTACTTTAGAATTACACAAATACTACTACTGAAGCCCAATCCACATAGAAGAGTGTTTAGGGAGACTTCAGAAAATCTTTAAGAAAAGAGATGGTCTTCCAGGAATCTGACACTATGTTGAAAAACCAACCCACTAACATCAAGTTTATTCTGACTCAAGGTGATCCTATAGTTACTACAGTAAAGTGCAAAGTAGAACCGCCCTGGAGGACTTCTGAGATTGTAAATCTTTATGGGAAGAGATAGCCTCATTTTTCTCTTAAGGAGCAGTTGGTGGGTTTGAACCATTGACCTTGTAGTTAGAACCCAGTATTTAAACAATTACCAGGTTCCATGTTACCAGGTTCTAACTGCCATTGAGTTGATTCTGACTCATGACAGCCTATAGGATATTATAGAAAAGGGCCTGTGGGTTTCTGAGACTGTTGTTCTTTAAGGGGTTAGAAAGCCTCATCTTTCTCCCATAGGGCAGCTTTGAATTTTCAACCCTGAGGTTAGCAGTCTAACATGCAACCTACTATACCTCCAGGTTCTCAAACCAAACTGACTGCCAGCAAGTTGGTGCAGACTTAGAGTGACCCTATAGGACAAAGTAGAATTGCCCTTGTGAGTTTGTGAGACCATAACTCTTTGCAAGAGTAGAAAAACCCTGCAGGAAGACTAGTATTTTTGAACTGATAACTTTGAGGATTGCAGCCCAGGGCTTAACCACTACACCACCCGGGCTCTTCCCTACCAGGTTAGTTGCTTAAAATGAATACTATTAACTGTTGTCCAGTCGGTCCCATTGTTGTACATGAGCCCAACAAGAACAACTGAGACGTGAGATTAGAAGAATTAAGAGTTTATTAGCAAAAAAGAAGAATCTGCGCAGGGACCAGCAGCCTGAAAAGAAAAGCAAGCTTGGCTGGCTGGTCCCCCTGCTTACAGACTTTGGCTTTTATATGGTTTCATCAAGCCGTTGAGCTGTGCATTTGAGCAAGCAAGCTGGTACAGAAGCAGATCCTGCAGTTAAGCAGCGCAGCTGAGCAAGCTGGTACAGAAGCAGACTTTGCAGTTGCACAATTTCCTGGTACAAGATAGTCTTTTGCGGGTTCTAAGAACAAGGGGCTATTTGGTTTTTAGTTTAGTTTTGTTTTGAGAATGCTATAAGGCCTGTGGTTGCACTTTAGGACTGGTGCAGAATGATTGCTTAATACAAAACGGCTTTACTTGGGCTAACTTTTACACTATCTTAGGGTTGCTCCATTTATAAAGGAACAAAATGCTCTTGGGTCCTTGGGCATCAGATTGCTTGGGTTGTTCACTGGCTGGTTTTTCAAAGGTAGTTTGTCAGTTCTTTCTTCCTAGCTTGAAATTAGATCACATGAATACATAGTGTCTCCCAGAAATAACCATATTATTGTTGTTAGATCCATGAGCTTCTTGAGAAAGGGCTTGTGCTGTATCAAATGGAAGGGGAAGGAGTCTTGGTCTCATTTTCTGGTCCAGTTTCATCCTTTGCACCTTGTTAAAGAATCTCCTCCTTTGACAGGCAAAAAAGTACATCCATAGTGCCTCCAACAGAGCATAAGTGATCTTCCTGCCAGGCAGACAGTGTGGGCCATGTCCACCTTTAAAAATAGCCAGGCTTCAAATGGCACACAGTCCATATCCCAGTCCCGCTTCCTTCGGGTAACGAATACCCCCATGTGTTGAGAGCAATGCAGTCGTGGCAGGGAAGGAAGAGCTCCGGGTGAGAGAGACACCAGGCCTTGGCTCTCGCTCTCCCATTTACTTGCAAAGCAAACTGGAGCCCATCACTTGGTCTTTCTGAAAGGCCTCTGGTTTCCCACGTTACACTTCGGTAGCGGAAGTGCAGCAGAGCTCAGCATTTCCTCCCTTTAACTGATATGCAAATTGTTTCTGGTCCTTCAACATCTTCAAAGGGGCCCTAAAACTAGTGGAAACAGCCACTCAACACCTACAACCACTAAGGATAAATTTCCTTCTTAAAATAAAGCACTTATTTTCAAAAGGGCTGCAGTGAAGGATAATGCTTTTGTGCTTTGCTGTGGAATTGATCCATCACAATCCGCTAGGATTCATCTCCCCAGCTCTGTATCTCTTCTATCATCTGGTTCCCACATGCCACCAAGTGTGAAGCCAATCATGAACAGCACACACCTTCGGTGTTCAGGTGCACAGCTGGAGTGAAGCAGGCTCTATGCACATCCTGATTCCTGGGTCACAGCCTTTCCCTGGTCCTCCCAGCCCCGCTCACTTACAGAGAGATAGGGAAAGACTTGGACAAGTTCAAGGACCTTTCAGTCAATCATTAAATCATTTTTTAATAAGTATGTATTAACTTCCTTCTGTAATGCCTTCCAGAACTATAGTCCCTGGAGTTGACTATTTAGGTGAAGATAATCAGTGACTTCAATGACACAAAAGTTAGATTTCAAATGCGAAAAGCATATTTGGTCAATCTGCTAAAAATATGGAAAAATTGAGATGGACCAGGTGCAAAGTTAAGACTATTTTACCTGGTCAAGCAGAGAGTGGATTGAATATACAAAGAATAAACTGAATAAAGATGGATAGAAAGAATGTCTTAGGCTGAGGTACTAACATTTACAAATGTTCAATGATGAGGGAAGATGAGGGCATGACAATTTCAAGTGACTTGAAGGAGGTCCGTGCAGAGGAAATTTAGACAGTGAGGTGAACTGGAGTACAAGATGAAGATTTTAAAGCATGTATGCTGTTTGTTTATTTGTTTGTTAGACACTAGCTCAGTAGCAAACTACCCTGTGAAAGTTTCTGTGGGAAAAAATGTGCTGGTTCATGTCATGACAGCTAGATTGGGGAGGATTCAAAGAGGATGCTCTTCAGGGGGTTTGTAAGTGCCTGTAGAGGTTTGTTTCTGTGACCATCAACACATAACTACACTGTATATGATGAGTTAGTTAGTACTAATCCTTAGGGTTTCTGAGATTGTAAGTCGTTATGGACAGCTGCATCTCCCTCCTAAGAAGTGGCTAGAGGGGTTGAACCATTAACCCTAAGGCTAGCAGCCCAAAGATTAAGCTACAATGCCACCAAGTACTCCTTTGTAGTACTTTAGATGACAAGTAACATAGCTTGGAATAATGTGGGAGTCCTGTAAAGGGAAAGAAATGAGCAGATTGGAAATATATGTAGGATGTAAAATTAACCGACCATACTGGATATTGGGTTCAAAATAAGAATATGAAGGTGGGGGGGCGGGGAGAGAACATCTGTGCTGCTTTCCAGTACAGGCAGCTTAGAGGAGAATCCAGTTTGTGGGACAGAACATCGAGGGTGCTCGAAACATTGAATCTATAATTCCTGCATGACTTCCAAAGCAGGAATCAAACAGTCCGGTGGCATCTTTTCACCGTCGATGATTCGTTTGAGAAAACTATGAGAGCCTATGAATTTTTTGGCTTTGACTAATTCCTATTCAAACTGTCAGGGACAGGACAGGGCATGACAGTCACACGGGGGAGTCAAGGGTGCGATTTTGAGTTCTAACTACCAACCTTGAAGTTCACACTACTTGGCCATGGAGCCAGCAGCTCGACTTGACTTCACAAATGTTGCTAACAAATATTTTGAACATGTAAAGACAATAAGTTTATTTGATGACTATTTCATGACTTACATGTATTAAGCACTCTAGCTGTAGTGCTCCTTAGAGGTAAGGGTGGCGAAGATTTGTCTTACATACTTTGAATATGTAGCCAGGGGAGGACATCATGCTTGGTAAAGTAGAAGGGAGGTGGAAGAGAGGAAGGTTCTCAAGGAGCTGTATTAGGTGTGAGGATATTAGACTGAATGACACATTGTCCCTACTCCAGATTCCTTCAACAAGTAGCTCTTGAGCTCACACATAGGGAAGGCAGTGATGTCTGCTGTAAGGTTCAGCACAAATAAAAGCAAGACACTTATCCTGTGGAGCGTACAGATACATTAGGAACAGAGGGAGTAAAGTAAGTGTGCCCATAGGTGTTGGTAAACATTGATGAAGAGCTTACCATTCAGCATGAAAACAGTAAGCTGAATTAACTCCTTCCTTAAGCAAGAGAGATCTGTGTTTCTGAGACACAGCTTCCAAGCAAAGAAGAAAGTTTTTTTATGGGTTTAAAGAGAATAAACCTTAGAACCTGGAATGCTGACTTTACCTGTAGAAATGTGTTTACTACGGTAAGAATATCACTAATTATCCAACACTTAGAGAAGTGTATTCACTGAAGTGAAGCTACTGATAGTCAGCTGCCTTTCAAAAGAGAAAGTCATTGATCGATTGGCTTTCAGAAGTATATATACTGGTGTAAATCTGTTCCTAACTTAATAACTTGAATGCTGCTCTGATTGTTACTCGTTGCTATGGTGACCAATCAACTCTCTCTTGTTGCACTGTCGAGTAGATGCTGATTCATCGTGACCCTGTCTGATAGAGCAGAACTACCCCCACAGGCTTTCCAAGGCGGTAATCTTTGAGAGTAGATTGCCAGGCCTTTGCTCCAATGGGTTCAAAGCACAAAGCCCTAGGTTAGAAGCGAAGTGCTTAAAAACTGCGCCCCTAGATTATGTCAGCTCTTCCCTAAGCAGTGGTTGATTTTATATACTCAAAAACTATGGAAGGATTCAGAATAAAGAAATAAAAGTGGTGATTACCATTACGCATGAGTGGAGCTCTTCAAAGAAAATATGTAAATTATAAGAACAATTAGAGGAGAGATCCTGACAGATGCAAAAAAAAAAAAAGTGCAAAGACTCATGCCCACAAGCATGCTGGGCAAGTTTAAGAAACACAGGCCTGTGTTAACTGGTACATAGTCAAAAAGAAGTCTGGGTTGCAGTAGAGAGAGCAGCCAGGGATTGGACCATAAACTGCCTTGGAAGAGGAACTGACAAGCCTGGCAGTTCATTGGAAATAGGATGTATGGAATATTAAGAATAATTCCAGTTTCTTTTAGCCCAATTTTCTGCTGTGGGAAATTGAAGATGTAGCCATGTCACTCACCAAAATAGGTGCAATTCAATATTAAAGGTGCTTGGATAAAATAATATGAGCAATTACTTTGTTTCTAGATGTTACATATGTGTGTGTGAAATGGCAAGTTTCCAAAGACATATTTGAAGGACTGCTCATTTTAATATTCAAAATAAAAGATATTATTGTTGTTAGGTGCCATCAAATCAATTCCAACTCAAAGAGACCCTATGTACAAGAGAACGAAGCACCAGCTGGTCACCCACCAGTCTATCCCTACAATTGCTCTTGTGTTTAGGGCCATATTGTCAAGAGCCTTCCTCTTTTTTGCTGCCCCTCTGTTTTACCAAGCATGATGTCCTTATCTCTCCTGATAACATGTCCAAAGTACGTGAGACAGCGCCTTTATTGAAATTTGGGTGAAGGGTCATAATTCACGTTTTATTAAAAAAAATACCAATACATGGTATCTATAATATAGAAATCTGGAAGAATACATACTTCAAGCATGATTAAGGGATTTTTAATTTGGGTGTAACTGTATTTTTAAGGGTTGTATCAATAATTTATTATATATACATGAATGCATAGTGGTTAACACTCAGTATCTTTAAATGTAATTACTTAGACTTGCTTCACAGGGAAAAATTGTGACATTTTGTGTGAGACAGAAAAAAGTTAAGGACAGTCATCTAGGGAGGAAAAGGTACTTATTTCTTTAAGAATGTTCTTACTCTTTTCAATTACTTTCTAAATTTATGATGCATATCATAAATTTATGCCTCATAAATGCATAAATTTATGATATGCATTTCCATATTTTCTTGGTGTCTTTCTCATAATGTTCAACAGTCTACAATAAAGTTGTAGCAGAGTTCTTGGGATTTATCACACTACCCCCACATAGGTCAAATATTAACCTGTTAAATTTTACTTCATGGAATTCAGCTGTAGTCTCATGTGGGCAGGCATCAACTGTATACTAACGTCCAAGGTGGAAAAGATAAATATTCTTTTACCAAGACACTAAGCCAGACAAAATGTGTACTTGAAATCACTCATTATCTAATGTGCCAAGAAATAATGTAGCTTTATTACTGGAAGGTTTCAAACTCATAGTCGACTGTTAAATAAATATAAAGCCAAATAAATATGTTATTCCTGAGCCCTGGTAGAGTAGTGGTTAATCAGTTGCCTATTATCTGAGAGGTCGGCAGTTCAAACACTCCAGCTGCTGGTGGGGGGAGGCGGGGGGCGGGGGGGCAGGTGAAGACATAGCAATCTGCTTCCATAAAGATTACAGCCTAGTAAACCCCATGGGGCAGGTCAACTCTGCACAAAGGATCACTGTGAACAGGAATATCAATTGAATGCAGACATCAAAAACAAGAATGCTATGTTACAATAAAAATTACCTCATATAAAGTAGATTTCATCATCTGTATTCAGAAAAACTCAACAAGATATAATTTCTTGCCCTAGCATGACCAGGGAACATAATGTTTGTATAAATATGATGTATAAAACCTCTGGGGCTATCTATCTTCTGAAGTATCCTCTAATTGTATAATTGGATTCTAAGTAATTAAGAGCTGGCCTATTGAGCTAAATTGATGCATTATGTTTTCCGAGATGTAGAAGAGAGACATGACGTCTGGATTTAGATGTAAGTAGTTTGAAACACTGCAATGCAAAGTTGGAAACTGTAAGCATACAAAGAATTATTCATTTTTCTTTGTCTTGTTCTCTCTCCATAGAAGGATATGAAAGTTTCAGCATTCTTAATTAGCATCTTTATTAATGAGGGTTTACTCTTTCGATTCTGGAAGAACTCCTTTACTCTTAACAGAGTATCGGGTTAATTAGCCTGCTTTTGTTGCGTTGATTTTGGTGTGTTAGTCGACACACACAGACTATGAAATGTCCAGTCATCTTCTTGCCACACTCCGCGGATCCTACCTCTGCCGTCTGACACTGCAGGTCCCTGCGGGGGCTGACATGAGCTCTTTTTTTATAGCCCTTCCCTCATTTTCCCGGTGACCTCACATTCTGTCATGCACTAAGCGAGGGCTCTTTACAAAGACTTTTCAATTGCCCTAACGCCTAATCCAAAGAAAACAAAAAAACATCAGATTTTTAAAAACTCACTATAGCCCTTAACATGGTTGTTTATAATTCATTGCTCAGGATTCGCTTTGTGCTTATTTTTGATTTCTTAAAATACAGAGTTATTACACTCTACTTTTGTCCTGCTTCTCTTTAGGCTGCTCCACTCTGTGGGGGACTTGTCTTCCTCGTCTCCGCTTTTAGCATGATGTTTGAGGGCTCATTTCCACTTTTGACCTGACTCTTCTCATGTTTCATCAGGTCAATGTAGGTTCGCGGCTTCAATTTTCTTGCATCCACACTTTAATTCCTCTTAGTATCTGCCAGTTATAGCCACCCCAGTGTTCCACAAGCACCTCAAAACCAACATGCTAGCAAAGGCTTCCCCAGCAGCCTGGCTTCTTATTTCATTATGAATTAGCCCCAAGAGATGCTTAGAATGCATGCTGGACACTTTCCATCCCATTAAACAAATGCCAGAAATCCAACCTGCTTTGCCTCCTCTCGTCAGTCCTTCCCACGGCTACCAGCCAGCTCCAAGCCTGCGAACTCTTCTCCCTGGTCCCAGCCTCTCTGATCTTAATCCATTCTCCACCCTGTCAATACCTTGACCTTAGCTCCCCTCTGGCCTAAGGCCCAAATAAAAGTGTGGCAATAATGATACTTTTGGATAAAGAAAATCCAGGAGAAAGGGAGTGGTGTCAACACTGCAGAAAAGCACTCCCTTTAGGAAGTCCACTGGCTCAAAATCACCAGTGCCTGGCAAGATGGGAGCAGGAAGATTAAGAACAAAATTGATGGGAATTCTGTCCGTTGCAACATGACGCCGGTCAGGTGCGTACTCACCTCTTACTGCTAACCCTCCCTCACTGCCACGTAGCCACCAGCCTTCTGCTCTCGAGCAGTCTGAAACAAAACTCTGGGGAACTCCGTCCACCTCTTGGGAGAATAGGTTCCTAACGTAGTTGGAATGGCTTCCAGTGACAGAGGATTCGCACCTAAAGGGTGCTCTGAACGTGGATCAACGTAACCAGGGGCCGCACTGCTCACCACAAGCGGGCAGTCCTCGAAGTCTGACAGAAACGAGCCAGTGAATTGGCACCGTCCTCTATTATTTTGCTTTGTTTGTTTGAGACGAACTTGTCAACAAAGCCTCCAAGCCCGGGTCAGCTGACCTCTTTCTATTCTTGAACAAAAACTCCCCAATGAATTGGGAAATGTGAAAACAAAATACATCCGTTAGAGAACAGGAAATAAAAGGGAAGAAACTGTGGACTCCATTAAACTGGGCGCGGTGGCATGGAACCACAGAGGGGCATCTGCCTGCCTCTGACTCCTCACGAGAGGGAAAGCTCCCACTGCCGTGACAGCCCAGAGCTCCCAGACCATGCGCTAATGGGCTTTGCCCGGGAAGTTAACAGCTTACACATCCGGAGTAGAAATGGTTAAGACAAAATTCTGCCGGTCAGGATAGTGTTTCCTCTACAGCGTCTGCAGGCATGCCTCTGTCTGTCCCTCGGCCCCTGAACATGACCTTGTGCACTGCACTGCAAAGCCAATGTTGCCAAGTTCTTGGAGCATTGGAGATGGGTATCAAAGCGCATTCTGCTCCAACTCACCATAAGCCTCAGCCTGAGGCTTTCGACTCTCGTTCCCAAGTCAGCAAACCTAGCTCCCCAGGTAAATGACTGGATGTACAGACACCCCAATTCCCCTCAAGGAAAGCCTCCTGCCCCAAAGCACTCAGCTTGACTCTCCATGGACAGAGAGCCCACCACACAGTCTCACACTCCAAATATTGGTCCTGCTGCTGCTACTTCTCTGGTGTCGCACTTTGCTGTCTCTGGATTGAGGGGCTTCAGTGGCCAAGTATCTTGGAGTCCAAATGACATACACCACTCCTGGTTCTTCTGGATGGTAGAGAAATCTCCCTTTCTGCTCCTGACATGGTTCATTTAAAACCCAGCATGATGGGAAAACCGACCAGTCCCCTCATTTGGTTTCCAATTTACAATTAACCACGTTATTAATCACTTTCAACTGAATCACATTATCCCATCAGTGCCTCCCCCACCTTCTCTTACCAAGATCCATTAGGAAAAGGTGGTTGGGTGGGAGTTACAAAGACTGGCTGGAAGAGCACCTTAAATCATTATAACTGCACCAACGGTCACATCCTTATTCCGTATCATAATCCAGAGAAAGCCTGAAGTCTACTTGAATTGTTTTCCTTACTTGGCAGAAAATATTTTATTAGAATAACTAATACATAGCATAATTAATAAATAGTAAATTGAAATCTTTTAAATCATATCAAGGTTGTCATGGATTGCATTGTGTGCCCACCTCAGCCCAAAATATGTATTGAATTCTCTAAGCCATGATTCCCAGTATTGTTTGGTTGGCTTCCCTTTAATGGCCTAACTACGCATTATAAATCGTAACTTTTTGTGGTAATGAGGCAACATTAGAGTGGGTTGCATCGTGAGTTACAACCTTACAAGAGGGCAGGACTCAAGTTCCACCGAACACTAGTCGCCACTCTTACTCAAGTACTCAGGCCATGCTCATACTTGTTACACCCTTGTTTGGGTCACACCTGTCAGCTTCCAAAAGGAGAGAGCAGCTGGCAAGGGCCACCTCCTGGAAAGAAGATCTGGGAACAGAGCCTATTCTATGCCGGGGCTGTGCTGAAATCTCCTATACTCCTGAGGAGCTCGCTGCCAGGACTCGGGGAGCCGGCCCACAGAGGTCGGAAGGAGATGAGGAACTTTACCAGAGCTGACAAAGAGATGCAAGCTGAATTCACGTTTATTTATGAAAGCCTGTGGTATGACTTTTATAACAGCATTACATAACCGAGACAAAGGTGAAGAGCAATAAGGATATCGCTTACCAAACAGAGAAAAAGCACAGATAAAAGGCACATAGACCACAAGAAACTGTATAATCACTGGTGATTCATTATGTCGTCTACTTGTGCTTTCTCAATGTACCAGTCACCGTGTACTTTGGCACAAAAATTGAAAGCCAGATTTTTGTATTAGAACAACAGCAAAGGTGTAATCCTTTTTCAGTATTATTTCCTAGTTTTTTTAAAGAAAAGAAACATAAATGTGTAGCCCATGTAGATAATCCTCATAAATATTTAAATTGCTAATTTTCTCAGTTTTAATATTACTATTTATGAAACAAATGTAAAAGTGTAACAACGAAGTACATTATGGAAAAGTGTAACCAAAGATTAGGATGTTCTCTCCTTCTTCCCTACAGTCCTTGAATAACTATTGTGAATGAATCAGGCAACTAGGTAGGAATCAGCAAAATATAGGAACACATTATTGTTGTGTGATCTTTATATTATATTGGTATTTGAATTTTATATTACAAAGTACATTTTAAAAATATTAATATCAGAAACAAACTAGAAAGATAGGCATGTATTCAATAATTATAAAAAAAGATATGATAGCAATTAATTATCTAAATTCCATACATCAAAGTATTTCTCTTTCTATTATAGGAAAACAACTTTTCTGTTCCTGAATGGGTTTCATAGTTCTATTCCTTTATTCCAATAGGGTCCTTTGTGTGAATTAATGAATTTTAAAAGCATTAAGTTAGGTGTATGCCTACTACTTTATACCTGCTCACAGCTTTCAGAAAATGCCAAAATATAAATCTCACTGCCAGATGAAATATTTCAATTAATCAAAGAGCTAATAGCAAAGCTGAGGAGACACTGAAACTCACAGTGGTTGCACGTTTTTGTTCTTGTTCTCTATACATTTGTGAATATTTACTGAGCCCTCATCTACGCATCTCCCCACCCCATACACTAGGGAAGGGACCTTGAAACTGTAAAATAATTAAAACACCACCATAACAATTTTCTCATTGTAGTTCTGGAGCAATGGGAAAGATGATGTATTGTTTGAAATTACCATAGGGCAGTGGTTCTCAACCTTCCTAATGCCATGATCCTTTAATACAGTTCCTCATGTTGTGGTGACCCCCCCAACCATAAAATTATTTTCATTGCTACTTCATAACTGTAATTTTGCTGCTGTTATGAATTGGGTGACCCCTGTGAAAGGTCATTAGACCCCCAAAGGGGTCACAACCCACAGGTTGAGAACCGCTGCCTTAGGCTATTTTATTCAGATTGAACTAAGTGTTCTGGGCATTATGGCTTATTATGGGGAAATGAATTCAGGCTTTTTATCTTTGGTCCATGACTCATCTTTGTCCCTCAGACTGTACATTTCTTCTGAGCAGGCTCTGCATATGAACTCTCTTTGGGTCTACCCAACATGATGTAAACCACTTTGTTTATGAATTTTAATACATTTCTTTGGCTACTGAGAGAAAAATTAAGCAGACACATGTAAAGTCTAAGACTTGATTAATGATAATGGTTGGGTATTATTACTAAATAGAGGGAATGTCAAATGGTCATGTCAAAACTTCAGTAGTTGATTCGACGAGGAGCTCAGTAGTAACTATTGAAGCTGTCCATTTGTTGAGATGGAATGGCAGGCTTAGCCATGAGTAGCTATCACTCTGTGATAGCTGTAACACCACACCTGTCCGTAGTTTCGTATCACACATGCTGCATCCCCTAACGTCATAGAAGCCAAACCTGCAGACGGACATGGGCAAACTGAACAAACCTGAAAAAGAAGAGCCAAAGGGATCTAGAAATCATATTGTATGAAGAATAACTAGAGATATGTAGCCTTGAAAAAAGAAAATATGGTGTTTACATTGACGAGTTGGGGGTGAGTTTACTCTGAAATGTTCTATAGTACCTCAGATTTCCCTTTTGCAAAACTGAGGTTAAAAAATAAATAAGTAAAAACAGGTTAAAACAACTATATTCTTCATAGGGTTATTATGGGGAGTAAATTAATTGTTGCATAGTAAACACTGAGAATAGTTCCTCACTATTTAAGCTTTATTTTTAAAGTTGATGTGTTAAACAAAACACTATTAAAAAACAAAGTAGATGATCTCTCACTCCCCATTTTCAAACTGATTGCACAGCCACATTAATCAAGACAGCTTGGTATTGGTACAATGATGTATCTGTAGACCAACGGATTAGAACTGCGAACCCAGAAGTAAAATGAGTACCTACAGACACCAGGTTCTTGATAGAGGCCTTAAACACATTGCTGCAGAGACACAAAGTTGGGGAAGAGATAGTCTT
The DNA here is from genome assembly GCF_050624435.1 of Tenrec ecaudatus. Lineage (NCBI taxonomy): Eukaryota > Metazoa > Chordata > Mammalia > Afrosoricida > Tenrecidae > Tenrec > Tenrec ecaudatus. The sequence continues at coordinate 706,383 of NC_134537.1, read as the reverse complement.
TTAATAAATGATGCTGGAAAATTTGGATTTTTCCTTGCAAAAGAATGAAGCAGGGCCTATAGCTTACTCTATATACAAAACTGAACTCAAGATGGATTAAAGACTTAAGTATACACCCTAAAACTATAATGAGTATCAATGAAAATATAGGGACAAACTTAAGGACCAATGCAAAGCTTAAATACATAACCAAACATAATTATATAAAAAAACAGATAACTGGGACCTCCTGAAAAGACCATATTTATGCACATACAATGTCTTTATTAAAAGAATAAAAAGTAAACACATATATATACACCCCCAAAACGAAAATAAAAATATGAATGAAAAGCACACCCACGTTTATCACAGCACTATCTATAATAGCAAATAGATGGAAATAACCAAAAACTTTGTCAGTGGAGGACTAGATAAACTCTGGTACATTCCAAACTGAAGTCAAACTCACTGCCACTGAGTCACTCATAGAGTTCCTTTAGAACCGGGTAGAACTGCCCCTGTGAGCACCATAGTAGAAATCCCCAACTTGCTCCCAAGGAGCAGCTGCTGGTTTCCAACTTCTGACTTTACAGTTACTAGCTCAATGCCTAAACTATGCCACCAGAATTCAGACGATGAAATGTCAAAGCAGCTCTTATTTTAAAAAAATAAAATAACAAAACTGTCAAAAACCTCATGACATGGACAAATTCGTCAGGCATTTTGCTCTGCAAAATTAACCATTCTCAAAAAGACAAATAGTATATGACACCATATTTTAAAAGAAAAATAATGAAACTAAGAAAAGGGGTTTCCATACTGTGGTAATTATATAATCTGTTGTCAGTTTGAGACTTAAGAGGGAAGGGGTGGAACTTAACCTGCTAATCAGGTCGCAGTTTGATGACCTCATTTGGAGGCACTAAGGAACAAAACAGCTCACTGGAGGTGGACACAGACACAACCCCTACGAGAAATTACTCTCTACAAGCCTGATGGAGCTACGCTGATGCAGCAGCACCCTGGGAGCTGGAGGAGCCACGTGGAGACCCCTTCTAGTGTTGAGATGCTTCTACCACCAGTGGATCCACAAGACTTTCCACCCACTGGCCTGTGATCTTTCTGAATTTGACATTATTGCATGGTTGCTTGAGTCTAAAGAGGAATTTGTGGATTAGTATTGACCATATGGGCTACTATTGGACTTATGGACTTGCTCTGGCCTGGGCTGGGATGTTTTCTTAATGGACAATTACTCTTTGATATAAACTCTCTTACACACATGTAAATCTCCCTGGGTTTGTTTCTCTAGTCTACCCAGACCTACACATAAAGCAGAAGAGGCCAAGTTTGATGGCGATGGGGAGGCCTGGGTAGGAAGGGGGCGCTGGGTAGGAGGAGGGAGGTTCCTGTGATACTGTCAGTATTGTGATGAGTTGTGCTGTATAACTTTTATATTTTTTCCTCTCCACAAATACAGTAAAAAAGAATGGTCGGAGACTTGAAACCCCTATGAAACCATCTGCTCTCCATTCACATCAGATCTAAACACAGGTTATAAAAGGAGAAAGGGGAACACGGGAACAGACTTCAGTGCTTTCATAGCACATGGCCTAGTTTCAAACAAGTTAAAAAATTTTGCATCATGGTATTCCAACACTGTAAGCCCTCCAAAATGCCAAGTACCATTATTTTTCCCCTTACGTGTTGAACAAGGGCCAATGATACCCCAAACAGAAAGATATTCATGCACTCTGTATTATAAAAAAGCTGCAATATTAGGCATTCTCTCAACCTCTCAATTAGTGAAAATTTTCAGTTTCAATGTAGATCCTCTCAGTTGGGCAATTACAGAGAATCATCCAATCTTAGGAAGAAGTCAGACGTTATGACCTCTCCTCAGGAGAGTGATGTGCTAAAAATGGCACTAACCATGGTTGTCAGAGTGTCTTGGAAAGGCACCAGTGATGACAAACAGCGTTCTGCAGATGCTGGAGAGATGACCCGGAACAGCCCTCGTTTCCCTCCCATGGGGCTGAGCAGGGCTGGAACACCTCAGGCATTCACAGTCAGTAATGTCTTCCTGTCGGTCGAGAAGTGTGCAGGGGGTGATTGGTAACCATATACACAGAACACTAAAATGATGGGCCTTTGGACATAGACAACAATGAGGACACCGGTCTGGGAGAAGACCGCTTCACAACTTTGCCTTTGAAGACCTCGTGCCTGGAGGCTAAGCAAAGGAGTTATGCAGCGAATGTATCACCGGAAGCACAATGACCTTATTGGTCCAGAATGTTCTGATTTATCAGGGGGAGAGAGCCAGCTGAAGTAAACTAATGTTTTATTTCACCCACAAAAAAACTAAAAAGGTATGCTTAGGCTGGCTCTGTGTGTGTGCATGTGTGTGTGCGTGTGTGTGTGGTTTAGCAAGAATTATGTAAAAAAACATATTAACTTTACATATTAAAATTTGTACTCTATATTTTAGCATTGATATGTGGAACACCAATGCTCTATATACTACTATGAAAGCAAGAGTAATTCAGAAAGGAAGTAACTCATATCATAATGATTACCCTAAAGTCTGCCTCAAATTAATCAGTTATTTTCTCTTAGAAAGATGACAAACCAGTTGATTTCTTTATATGCAACTTCTGCAAATGTTTGCATCACTAGACATCTAGCATATATTGAGTAATGCAAGTGGATGTTTGGTTGCAACACACACAGAAAGCCTACTCCAGACAGATGAAGCATAAAATAACTATATTAAAGGTTATTGGCTCATATGCAGAGTCTTGGACAAGCCTAGGAGGTCAGGCTGGGACATTCAGCAATAGACATTGCCTATATCCTTCAAGGAAATTTCCAGAGGGCTAGAGAGGTATGAAATTCTGATAAAGGATATAATCAGGAATTATGAGAAAAAAATAGGTAGCAGAATGGTTAGGAAATCAAGGCATCATTAATGTGGAGAACGCAAACTTTAATTTTTTCATTCATTCTCTCTTTATTTTTTACTCCTATACTCAACTGGAAGGTTAGTACTTTAGGGACTAATCAGTTTGAAAGTCAAATGTGAATGTAAAACAGTGAAATCAAAACGCAGAGTGGAGCCAAAGCTCCAGGGTAGGTGTAGCTAAGGGATGTCGTTTGATTCTGTGCAGAACCGAATTGAGACGACTATGAGCACAGGGCCATTTGTTGGCATCGGAACATTTGTAGTGGAATTTAAGTAATGCAAGCTCTGCTTGTGTACAAACAATGTAAGAGCTACTGCCGTTGTCACCGAGAGACCGTCGAAAGTCAGCAGGCAGTCTGACAGAGAACAGAGTGGGAACCTGCAGGGCTGGTGGCAGTGGTGGGGCCCTAGAGAGCACATAGTTCCACTCTGGTGGCAGAGCAGAGTTCTCTAAGACAGGGCCTTGCTTGTGATCGTTTACCCGAAACAGCTCACCAGAAACTTCTCTCCTCGGCACTGCTGGGTGGGCTGGAGCTGCCCGCGATCCTTTCCAGTCCTTCCGGCTAAGCAAATGTCCTCGTACAAATGGATGACACAGAAGAGATGCCATGGTCCATCCTTCCCTTCACAGGACACATTGTACCCTTATTTCCTCCCCTGATCATCTGCCAACTAACCTGTGATGTTTTCTGTGGAGATTATGTAAAGCCAACGAGTTCATTGATGTGGGAATACAGTTTAAAACCTAGGCTTCTATTCCCCCATCAGACTCACTGCCATCTAGTCCGCCCAAAGAGTGACCCTGAGGCACCGAGGAGAACTGCCTCAGGGGTTCCCAAGACAGTAACTCTTCACAAGAGTAGAGAGCCTCACCTTTCTCTCACTGAAGGGCTGGTGGTTTCAAACCGCTGACCTTGCAGTTAGCTGCTCAACTCGTAACCACTGGGCCACCAGGGATCCTACCAGTATCCATTCATGTTTCTTGTTATTTGAAGTTTGCTGAAAATAGAGATATATTCTTATATAAAAGAAAAAAACTATACATTGTTCTAAGTTAATATTGACAGTCACTCTCAGTATGATATATTTCAATTAACTGTTTTATTAATTATTATAGTAATAAGGATGAAGAAAGAAATTAAATAATAGATTTAATAAACCTCCTTTTTGTTTCAGAGTAAGTGGCAAGAATTCTACGGGAAGAGGAAGTCCTATTGCTCCCTAGAAACTCCTTAGTATGCAAGAGAACTTCCTGACGCCAGGCTCTTTTACTATGAGGGACCCACAGGAGAGATCCTATCATTTGGCTTGCCATTATTCAACTTTCAGTGTTAGTGAATGATAATAACCAGGTAACATTTTACTATTTCAGAGAATTGTAGCGAAGACCCCTTCTTTTCAGTAATGTTTCCAAAGCAGCATTAACTTTGACATTAAAAAAGAAAAACTAAATGAACTCATCATAAATGACTTTAAAACCATTATATTGTTGTTGTTTGGTCCCATGCAGCCAGTTCTGACTCAGGGACTCTGCATACAACAGAATGAAAAACTGCCCGGGCCTGTGCCCTCCAACAATGGTGACACCACTGTGTCATTCTGTGTTGTCCAGGCCTGTGCCCTCCAACAATGGTGACAGCCCGTATCAATCCATGTTGTCCAGGGCCATCCTCATTTTCACTGCCTTCTACTTTACCAAGAACGATGTCCTTCTCCAGGGACTAGTCTCTCCTGACAAGTCCCAAAGTACATGAGGCAAAGTCTCACCAACTTTCTCTCTAATGAGTATTTGGGCTGTACTTCTTCCAAGATAGATTGTTTGCATGCTTTTTAATATTAAGAATAAAATGTGAATATGCTTCTGTGTTAGTCTGGGTTGACTGGAGAAACAAATTCATAGACATATGTGCATAAGAAGAGCTTAATATGAAAATTGATTATCAGGTATCAAAAGATCCAAAACAAACATACTCATGTGAAAAAGGGGGGGTTCAAGTGGACACCCAAAGCCCATCATCTGTAGACAATTGGACATCTCTCCCCAGAGGGGTTACAAGGAAGGGATGATTCAACCAGAGTGCAGTATGGCTGCGATGAAACACACATCATTCCTCTAGTTCCTGAATGCTTCCTCCCCCACTCCCCCACTCCCCATGACTCAGTTCTACCTTACAAATAGGTTAGACCAGAGTACACGCATAGGTACAGATAAACGCACTGAACACATGGAATTCAGGACAGATAAAACCCTCAGAAATGGTCGCAGGTGTGGTGACATCATGAGGGTAAGGGGTAGGTAGGGGAAGGGTGAGAAAGGGGGAACCCATCACAAGGTTGGCTATATAGCACCCCCATGGGGATGAATAACAGAAAGGTAGGTGAAGGGAGACAATGGACAGTGTAAGAAACAAAATAACAATAATAATATATAATTGATCAAGGATTCACAAGGGTGGAAGGGTGGGGGAGGGAGGAGAAAAAAGAGGAACTGATACCAAGGTCTCAGGTAGAAAGAAATTGTTTTGGAAATGTTGATGGCAACATATGTACAAGTGTGATTAATACCATTGAATAAATGGATTGTTATAAGCTTTGTAGAAGCCCACCAATAAAATGATCAATGTAAAAAATAGTGATTGTACATTAAGAAAACATCCCAGCCTAGTCCAGATAAAGTCCTTAAGTTTGATATTAGCCATATGTCCAGTACCAGTCCATAAATCCCTCTTCAGACTCACCCAACACATGCAATGATGCTGAATGCAGGAAGATCACAGGCCAGAGGGTGGAAAATCTTGTAGATCCAGTGGTGGTGGAATAATATCGGCTGGTGTGGGTCTCCATGTGGCTCCTCCAACTCCAGGGCTCTGACTCCATCAGCATAGCTCCATGTGGCTTGTCAGCAGGAAGATGAAGCAGAGAGGATGTGTGTCCTGCTTCCAGGGAGGATGACAGGAGTTCCCACAATCTTCAAGAGAAAGTCATGCCCACCCAGAGGCATGATTGGCTATATGACCTGATTGCCAGGCTAGACTCCACCTCTTTACTCAAGTTGACAAGAGATTATGCAACTTCCAGCTTCTAATGGCTAATACTATTTAATATTTTATAAATTCTAACCAATTAAATGGGCAATAAAATTGTCAGTCTCTGTAGAATACATTATTTAATTTTTAGAAAATATGACAAAACCAACTGAAAATCAATGAAATATTCAATAAATTGTTTAAACAGAAATCATATTAAGCCAATAATAGAAATTGAAGTGTATTTAATATATTTTTAATAAATGGGGACTTTCCAACTGCAAAGTAAAAATAATCTTTGTAGAGTCTTGTACTCCAGCTTATCCCTAGTAATTACACACTGCCAAGGAAACAAGACATGAAGTATGTCCTTCAAGATCCGTGGAGATAATTGCGAATCTCCTTAAATAGTCGTTCTAATCTAACCTTTGCGGTCCCCGTTGTGGAACTCCTCAGACAGGTGAATGGCAGAAAGACAGGGTATTTTTTCACCCTAACAGAAAAAAAGAGAATGAGGAAGACTCTCAACAGGATGGACTGATGCAGTGGTTGCAACAATGTGCTCAAGCATAGCACCTGTGAGGCCGACAGAGGACCAGGCGGTGCTTCCTTCTGTTGCCCACGGGGTCACCACTCAAGGCGCCTAACAAGAGCCAAGAGAAAGGGGGAAAGAGGAAGTCAAGCCCCGCCTATAAATAATGGTTCTAATACCAGCTATCCACACTGTGCTCAATTCAGTGATTCATGGCACTTTTGTCACCTTTTCTCAGTTGTCATTAAAAATTGTATGGGCTGTCAAATTTAACCTGTCCAAAGGAGTAGGTCTTTGCCCTTTCCTTGAGACCATCACTGAAACCACACCATTTCCCTGAAGGCTGGAGTGTCTCCTGTAAGGACCACACCTGACCTGAGATGAGAGGGAACTGCTGAGGTTCCAAGGTTACAGCCGCTATCCTGAGGGAGTCATGTTACAACTGCAGATCTGAAGCCAGCAGGTCAGGAGAGAGGTTGCAGTGGGGCTGTAGAGCTTGTGACTGACGCCTCAAGTCTTGCACCCCTGGCCCTCTGGAGGGTCAGTCAGGTCCTTCGAATTGTGAGTCCTGACCGAAGGAAAACCCAGCAGAGCAGTGTTCCCTCTTGCAACTGGTGTTAGAATTGAAGGCAACAGGACAAGTGGATTTGTGCCAATTGCCAGCAAAATGTGCAGAGTGCCCCCTCCCACCCCCCAACGGAAATCTAGTTTGATACAAACTCCTGGAATTTGAACAGGGGAAGGCTAACCTGCGGCTGTTACAAGAAGTGCGCTGATTTTCCCCTTAAATGCTAGGGTGATGAGCAATCCCTTCCAAGTACCCTAGTCAATCAGACTGATGATGGGCCATTACACGGTTCACCACGGAGTCTTGGTGGCACAGTGGTTAAGTGCTCACCTGCTAAATGAAAGGTTGACATTTTAACCTAATTAAATGCTCCGTAGGAGAAAGGTGTGTGAGTTTGCTTCTGCAAAGCTTATAGTTTGGGGCATCCTACGGGGCAGTTTTATTCTGTGCGGTAGGGTCAGTCTCTATGAACCAGAATGTACTTAACAGCAATCTGTGCATTGTTTAATAAGAAGCCCTAGTGGCACTGAGCTCCTGTAATGCGAAACGTGGGTCAGAATCCACCTGCGGGTAATGGGTCTAGTTTCGTATTATGTAATAATCCTAATCAAGTATGTTTGAGGCTTTTTAGGAAAATTTCTCAGCTCTTCTAAATGCCGCTTGCCATCATCAGTGGTCTCTTTGCTTAGTATTCCCCGGACAGAAAAAAAATAAGTCAACCAGGACACACATTGAGTCTGCAGGACCACTACTAATGGCAAGTCGTCTGGGAAGGCGTCTTCCATTCCAAGTCCTGTGATTCTGTGAACATCGTCAAAGGCCTGCAGACTGTACCAGTGGAACCTGAAAGTAGCTGGGCTCATTCACACTATGAAATTATAGTTGTTGTTAGTTTCCATTGAGTTGGATGCAACTTGTGTAGACCTGATGTATGACAGAGGACATATCCCATGATCTTTACATCCATCGGGGGATTTGAGTTCATTCTTGTTACTATTGTCCCCATCCAACTCACAGAGGGAACACTTCACTTTCACGACTGCTGTACCAAAGAAGATATTCTTGGCTAACAACCGGTCTATCCTGCTGATGTGTCCAAAAGTAAGCAAGCCAAAATTTTGCTGATCTGGATTCTAAGATGCATTCTGATATATATGTTCTTCTAGCAGCCTATAGTATATTCAATATTTTTCATTAGCACCATCAATTATTTTACTTTTCTTGTTTTATGCAACTTTCACATGAATACAAGTCAGTTTAAAAGTCTGTATCTATATGCCAACAAGGAAGATCAGTTAATATGCCTATTATTCAAATCTATGCACCAACCTCTAATGCCTGAGATGAAAAAAAAATGAAGAGTTGTATATTAACTGCTACACTTTGAAGTTGATCAAATATACAGTGAAATAATTTCTGGTGATTGAAATCAGAAAATTATAGTTAATGATTATAATTAAGTTAGCACAGAGAATCCATATGTAAACTATGACTCACTCAATGAAAAAAACTCCTGTCACTGAGTCAATGCTGACTGATAATGACCCAATAGGACAGGATAGTCCTGCCGCCTGTGAGTGTCCATGACTGACACTCTTTGTAGTCAAAATCTCCCCTCGTTCATTCTCCTATGGAGTAACAGGTGGTTTTGAACTGTTGCCTCTGTAGTTAGCAACCCAGTTCATAACCACGATTACCAAAAAGGCTCAGTGAAGGGAAAAGAATGCTGGAAATGCTGTTCAGTAAGTAATGTTGGTCTGTTCACTGCAAGGTCAGTAGTTCAAACCCACTAGCCACTCTGAGGGGAAAAGATGAGGCTATCTGTTTCCTTAAAGATTAACAGGTTCTGAAACTTTATATAGGGTTACTTTGACTTTAAATTAATTAAATGGAAGATATTTTTTTACTAGGAAAGGAACACAGATTAACACTGGACATTTAAAAAGGACCCATTACACCCAAGCGAGGACTTGCTGAAAGAACAGACACTATTCTATATGGGTTTTGTCTGATTATATGGCGAGATAATAATCTTAATTTAAGAAGCATCTCTACCTCAAATTCATTGAGCTAATTCTATGGTTATTGTAGGCCTCACATTTTGTTAGCAAAGAGACTTTTTTTGTTTCACAAATTCTAATATCAAATGAATTCCTCCATATCACACTGTACTAAGATGTTTCTGTGCCATTTGGAGCTACCAGGAAAAAAAAAACCAAGCTCTCTAATTAAAGGTTCTGAAAACATAGCATAACAGTATGCGCCAAAAAAAGGCCTGATTTTGCCACTATAACAATGCACCTGCACACTTAGCCATCTCAGTGCGCCACTGGAGGGCAAAAAATAGTATGCCTCTCTTGCCCCATTTACCTTACCTGACCTCACTCCATGTGACTTCATTTTGAATCTGCAACTAAAGAGGGACATGAAAAGGCAGCGATTTGACATAGAAGAGGTGAAGGAAAATACAAGGGAGGTACTGTAAGCCATTCAAACAGATGAGTTTGAAAAATGTTTCCAAAAATGGAATTGCAGATTTGAAAAATATTACTAAGTGTAATGGAGAGTACTGTGAAGGTGATAAGGTTGTTTTGAAAAAATATTTAAATACATAGCTTTGAAAAAAAATATGTTTCTTTGGGAGGGGGGGGTGTTACCCCTCCCTGGTATGTGTATGTGTACCTGTTTTAACTGAACTTGAACCTACAGTTTGTTATTCATACATATGACCTAACTTTATATATTACATTGCCAATTTAATCTTTCAGTAGCTTAGTATCCTCAACTTCCAAAAGAAATTGACCTAAAGGTTCCAACTTTTCTTCTATCACAAAATTCTAGGAATGACATTTGTTGCGATGTCAAGAAAACCCCAGATCTACATCCCCCTAGAAAACGCTTGGACTTGACCCTGTGTCCACTAGCGCTACTGAACACTGGAAAGGAAACGGCCCTCCGTTTTGTCTCCCAACCACTGTATGAAAGTGGAAGTCAGTGAAGCCAGTACCGATACACAGTTATCACACTACAAAGAACACAAAGCATTGGAAACCTGCTATTGTAATTTCTGCTTAGGTTTTAGTAAGTAATCTTACATAATTCACTATATAGAATAATTTCTTACTTATGACTTTCCTTTTCAAATTGTTGATGCTTTTTTCAACAATTGGTGCTTTTTTATCTGTTTATTTGGCTTACCACGCATTTCTTTTGGATAAATATTTACATATTAGTAGGCAGCCAGTTAGCTCAGTCGGTTAGAACATAGTGCTAATAAATATTTTCATATTTGTGCGGAAGAATCTTAATTAAATCCATCATCTTAAACATTATATAGCTGTATTAACATATACAGAAAGATTTCATTTATCAAAATAATTTCAGATCATCACAATAATATTTTAGTCTTTATTTTTAAAGCTTAATAAAGTCTATATATCTGTCACCACAAATAAAAAACATCCTTTGATTCTATAAATAATATTTATAAAGTTTGGATGAAAGCATACTTCTTTGGGATAGCATTTTGGAAATATCTTTAAAGAACATTAAAATGTTCAAAACTCAGAAATCTTGCTGGAGGTCCCTATGTTGGCACAGGAAATGATTCAGAAGAAGGAAGCAAAAACATGATGGTTATTTATGCCCATTTCTCTTTCTTTTCTAAACATCATGAGCTTAAAAACACCTCTAAGCATCTATACTGAAATGTTTGGATTTCTCATGTATACAACCCAAATTACACCTAATCTCTAGTGCTACAATTATGTTAGCCCTGCAGGGATGGAAAAGTCACAACTCAATAAAGGAACAGTTTGGGATGTGTTTGTCAGGATAGTAAGTACAAATTTGCATTCTTTAATTTGCAATTTTTCAGTCAACTTCAGATTCATATTATCTCTGCATCAACCAACCTGTGTCCCTCCCATCCCTCCCCCTTCCTGCTTCCTGTTTACCAGCTTGTACAAGTCAGGACAAGCCTGATTCAAACATAGGAACGATTGTGCGGATGGTGCAGCAGCGGGCAGTGTTTGCTGTACACGGTCGCTATGAGTCAGAACCAACTCAATGGTAACTAACCAAACAACACAGGCACGGAGTTGTTTTTAATTTAATCCAAGGAGGATGGTGCAGCACCTGCATGGTTTAATTTTATTTTGCATAAGATCTCCCATGGGACAGCAACTAACAATAGCTTTACCTCCAATTAGATTTACATATGACTTCGTTTTCTGGCTTACTAAAGAGCCTAAGGCATTATTGAACCTTGATTGGAGGGGGGTTGTATTGTTTTACTGCTTTGTTTAAATTTGGCATTCAGAAAAAGGAGTATGCCACTCAAAACTCAGCCTCTGAGTAACAAAATATTTGTACTCCAGAAGGTTGAATATAGTATAATAGAATAATCTTAATATTAAGTTCTTCAATGAACTATATTTCAAATTATTCTAAGCGCTTTCCTAGTGCTTGAAGTAATTCTAGGAAAGTTTTATGTGCATGTAATGAATGTTTAATCCAATGATCCCCCTTTTGGATTTTGCACAGCAGTGTTGTATTAGTGGTCTTAATAGCTGCTTATAATTATTTTTCATAAATTTAGTTAGCATAGATGATCATTATTTTATAGAAACATTGTACTTGTTATCCGCATTTCAATGCCATCTGCTTTATTCTGCAAACCACATAAATTCGTTCCCCCATCACCATGTCAACAAAACTCCCCTTGCCCAGACTAGCCATGGGCCCTTGCTCCTTAGCTACTGTGGAAACTCTGGAATCTTTCATTTATAAAGTCAGAGGAAAATTATAATATTCTCTTTTATGCTTAGATTTCCTTGCATTCTTCTTCAACCTCGTGACTCCTTTTAGTTGATCCCTGCACCTATGAGTTAATACACAGAAAGCTTTAAGTTCTGAACTTGACAATGTCTTATTTCGCTGGTTTGTACTTAACATAAGTGAAATGTATGTGAGTTGCTCCTAAACTGAAATTGCTAAGCTTATTAGATGGTGATGATGGAAGCCACTATTTCACTTGGCTAACCTCACAAAACTGTTCAGTCCTGTCCTTCTGGGGATAACCTGGCGTGGCGACATGTTCATTCCCACCCTGCTGCCTGAAACACGTGCTCCCTCCTCTCACCTCTGCCAGGGTAAAGAATGAGAATGGGGCTGAGATGAGAAGTCGTGGATTAGTGAGTCCTGAGAGCTACCATGAGGGCTTAAAACCCTGAATACCTTCCCTCCTTTATAATTTTCCTAACACTCAATGTTTAGCTCTGGATTGGATTATTGGGGATCTGAAATGATCTCTAAATGATCTTTCTTTCTTTCTCCTTCCTCTTTCCTTTCCTTCTTCCTTTGCTTCTCCTATCCTACAAATCATACTTCACATTATCTCTAATTTAATCTTTCTAACAAGAGTATCAATTTCTATTCTCTATTAAAATTCCACTATTCGTAAACATTAGATCAATATTGCTAGCACAATCAGAATTTCTTGGTCATGAATTACATATTTGGCTCTTCCAGTCATAATCTCTGTAACTCCCACCAAACAATCTTTCCTGATAGGTCTGGGCAGGTGAAAGTGGTGGGGGCAGACACTGATAGGTTTCAGTTGTGAGATGCATTGTGATTGCCATCCTGCAGCACAGAAAACAAGCCTTCTCAGAAAGAGGAGTGGGGCTCTCCCTACCAGCAAGAGTCCGAAGTGGAGCCATTTAAGATCTCAAAACCAGCAGGGGCCATGAGTAGAGCCTGTCTTCTGGATCCCAAAGGCCTTGTGCAGTTAATCTCCTTGATCCAGTGACAGCAGAGCAGCAGAGTCAAAGACAGCGCGTGAGAAAAAATTGTGGACTTCCCATCCCACAGAGCAAATAAAGCTGAGTGTTTGGGGGTAGAAGCCTGATTTGTGGAATAGGGTGCTTCTGGGCACTTAGTTGGGGGAAAACTGGATTTCCTGACCTATGGAGCTGGAATGGAGTGACTTTGAGTTCAGCCTTAGAACAGACAGGCATAGCCTTTGGGCATTTATTAGCAGCCCTGAAAGAACTCTGTAACATGTACTGACTGAACAAGTCTGCGCTGAGCACTTCCACCTGAATTGTAAACTGTTAACTCTATAACCATGAGAATTATCTGTATGTTCTATGTGGCCATTGCAAGAAATGACAGACCAAATGCCTGCAGAGTCAAGAGTGCCATGGGACACAAGATAAAGAGGCGTGTACATTGTGGTTTGAGACAGAATAATTGCCACTTGGGGGCAGGTACCAGGGCTATAAAATTTGAGCAATGCTATTTGCTACACAAAATCTCAATGACTTTTTGCATTTATTTTCCCTTGTAGAGTTATCAGCGGATCCCAGAGCAATGGCACCATCAAAGCTTACCTAATGCTTAAAAGCCTTGGCTTGAAATATCACACCTTGTTTCGTATCCAACCCTCTGCTGGTTAACTGGCACTAGCAGAGTCCATGCACGATCTTTGTCTGAAGTGGTAGAGGCAGCAGAAACCATGCGAGAACAGAGGAGCAGTGATGAGACTCTGGGAGTGTGATATAGAACTACCAGCGTGGCTTCCTGCCTGGGTTAAGAAAGGCTGAGAACCAGGGAGGGATTTGGCAACTGACTGAAAAGAGATGCTCCTGTGGACCAAAGACTATCCTTAATGTTTTATGATCTTGACTTGTGGTAATGTGTTAACTTTCATAATAAATCTCCATCCTTGTAAGTATTGTCTATGAGTTCTGCGTGGCCACTGCAGCAGATTCATCAATGTAGGAGAGAAGTGGGGCATCCTGGAAAGAGCATTAGGTAAAAGAAGTGTGGTAGTGAGATAGTTAATTTATTGTACCAGCCTGGCCGATAAACACATGTGGGATTAATTGAAGGGTAGAGAGATGAAATGGCTCAGCGAGCCTTGCCTTTCTTGTCTCTCACTCTTCGATCATCGAACCAGTGTGTCACTGCCTTGCTTGTTCTGTGCCTCAATTTGCAAGCTACACTACCTGAGGGACACCTAACCTATGGACTTGTGTCTCTGTAATTTGAGAGCCCTTTAAGACCACACAATTGGAATTTACATCTCGAGTTGGGGACTGACAGTTGGTGACCTGGCTGAGAGCTCGTGATCTGCCTTGCTGTTTGCTGCCTGTGCCGGGATAGCCTGGATCTCTCTACAGAGGACTACCTGATGGCCCTCAAGACTTGAAGGACTACCAGTGTCTCACAACTCTCTCTCAGGAGTGAGTTGCACTGAGCCATTTGGACTGCTTTATAATTTAACTGTTCATTTCTTGTGTTATATATCTATCTATCTTTATAAATGTAGATAGAATTATTAGCAATCTGGTTTTGTCTCTCTAGAGGACCCTGTCTAACACAGGTAGTTATATACTCTGTTGCTAGTTTAAGACTTAAGAGTGAAGGGGCGGAGTTTAGCCTGTCAATCAGGCCGCAGCTTGATAACCTCATTTGGAGGCACTAAGGAGATAACTAGCTCCCTGGAGATGGGACAGGATGCTCACTCCCTGGGAGACATTCCTGTTGAGGAGACAAATGGAGCTATGCTAAAGCCCTAGAGCTGAAGGAGCCACATGGAGACCCCTGCCAGCTCTGAGATGCTTCCACTGCCACGGAATCCACAAGACTTTTCACCCACTGGCCTGTGATCTTCCTGCATTCAGTGTCATTGCATGTGTTGCGTGAGTCTGAAGAGGGATTTATTGAGTGGTATGAGACATATGGGCTAATATCGGACTTATGGACTTCATCTGGACTGAGCTGGGATGTTTCCTCAATATTAAATTGCTCTTGTATATGAAGCTCTTTCTTCTACACACATGAGTGTCGATGAATTCGTTTCTCTAGATTGCTCGGACTAACACAAGAAGGTTGGCGGGTGGAGGCCTATCTGACCTCTGTTTCTAGGTCTCTCCGGCCTAGAGCGGGAGTTCCTTTCTCTCTGGTGTAGCTCAAGGACGTAAGATGTGGCCTCCATGCCAGCTTCTCATCGTCCCTTCTCCTTTTTCTATCATCATGGTCAAGAGAGGCACGAGTGAACCAGGAGGCATATGATTCCCTTACTAGAGGGAAAGAAGGCTAGAATTACCATGATTGCCACCTAAGCAAAATTCATTTTTATAGAAGGGAGTACTAGAGTATGTTGTAAATTATAATATTTCTCCACAGCACTTGAATAAAATAGGATGGCTTCTGCACATTGTTTCGCAAAATATCTTCTATGGAACAGCAAGCAGTAGCTCACATGGAAACTTGTCAGAAAAGCAAATACTCAGGTCCCATTCCAGGCCTACTGAATCAGAAACTCTAGAATTAAGATCCCCAATAATGCTTTTGAAAACAATTTTTAAGAGATTCTGATGCATGATAAAATGGAGAACAACTATTTTTATATATAAAAACAGATACTCAAGTACTTCCTCAGTGCAAGAATACTTTCTTCTATTAAACTGGAATTCTATGATGCTCACCTTCCCAACGCAACCGCTGAAGACAAAGCGGGTGGATACACAAATGTGGAGAAGAAAGCTGATTGTGCCCGGCTATCAAAAGATACAGCATTTGGGGTCTTAAAGGCTTGAGGGTAAACAAGCGGCCATCTAGCTCAGAAGTCACAAAGCCCACATGGAAGAAGCACACCAGCCTGGGTGAACACGAGGTGCTGAAGGGATCAGTTACCAGGCATTAAAGGACAAAAAATCATATCATTGTATGCTCACCTCCCTGATATGATTGCTGAAGACAAATGGGTGCACAAATGTGGTGAAGAAAACTGATGGGGCCCGGCTATCAAAAGATATAGCATCTGGGGTCTTAAAGTTTTTAAGGTAAACAAGCATCCATCTAGCTCAGAAGTCACACAGCATACATGGAAGAAGCACACCAACCTGTGAGATCATGAGGTGTCGAAGGGATCAGGTACAGGCATCATCAGAACAAAAAATCTTCTCATAGTGAATGAGAGGGGGAGTGCGGAGTGGAGACCCAAAGCTCATTTGTAGGCCAATGGACATCCCCTTACAGAAGGGTCTTGGGGAGGAGATGAGCCAGGCAGGGCGTGATGTAGCAATGATGAAACATACAACTTTCCTCTAGTTCCTAAATGCTTCCTCCTCCCCCACTATCATAATTCCAATTCTACTTCACAAATCTGGCTAGACCAGAGGATGTACACTGGTACAGATAGGTACTGGAAATGCGGGGAATCCAGGGCAGATGATCCCTTAAGGACCAGGGGTGTGAGTGGCGAAACTGGGAGTATAAATGGAGGGTGGGTTGGAAAGGGAGAACTTATTACAAGGATCTACATGTGACCTCCTCCATGGGGAACAGACAACAGAAAAGTGCATGAAGGGAGACATTGGACAGGGCAAGATATGACAAAATAATAATTTATAAATTATCAAGGGTTCATGAGGGAGGAGGGAGCAGTGAGGGAGAGGAAAAATGGGAGCTGATGCCAGGGGCTTAAGTGGAGAGCATATGTTTTGAGAATGATGAGGGCAATGAATGTACAAATGTGCTTTACACAATGGATGTATGTATGGATTGTGGTAAGAGTTGTATGAGCCCCTAAAAAATAATTTTAAAAAAAAAGAACAGATACTAATTTTACATAGGCAACCAATGCTTTATACTATAACCAAGAGTTTCTCAGATTAAATAAGATAATTTCCTTCAGAGACTATGATCAAATGAAAGCTAGTTAAAACAAACTATGTAACATGGCAAGCACGCCAGGCAGGCCCTCTGCCTCAGTGCTTGTGCCCAGTGGGAGTGGGGGCAGCAAGGGCTTCAGGAAGCCCCAGAAGTGGTGACCTCACCATGGCAGAAGCCACCACGGCTGTGGCGTGGACAGGTTCCTTGGGACAAAGGAGATTTTGCTGGATCCAGAGTTGACCTGGCAGTTAGTCCTAGTTCCTCACACCAATGGGCAGCAGCCCCTGCCCCAGGCCCCATGCTGGCTGGGACCCAGGCGCAGATGACGGGAAGAGGTGCAGGTCAGCGGGGTCAGCGGGGTCATGGGGCTCTCTGCACCCCAGAGCTGGGCGCTGGGCCCCTGGCCTCACCCTGCAGGATGCGCCCTTCTTCTGCTGTGACCAACCTGTGCAGGTGTTGTGTACTGAGCCCTGTCTGAAATAAACCGCCATACACGATTAAAAAACCAAAAAAACCAAGTGATCAGCTACAAACCCAGAAGCCACAAAGGTGACGGAAAAATAAGCATTAAAAAGCCGAGCGTGTGGTTTGTATGTTCTGAAAGTGGTGAGATGTGATAAGGGATCTTTAAAAACAGGAAAGCGCTTCCCCAGGCGGCTGCCAATGATGCAGGTCCTGGTGGGACTATCTCCTGGGCAGCTTCGGCCACTGTGGCCAAACATGTGCTGCTGGGCCATAGGTGGTGGTGGTGGTGTGCTGTGAGGACATCACATTTCTGGCCGCTCCTACAGAAGCCACTTGAAGTACCTGCCTTCCCCCGGAAGCGCATGAACCCCCACCACTGTGGGCCCCCAGCAGCTTCTTCCAGCGAATGTGCTAGGCATGCTGCCCACCAGACAGCACAGGGCCAGGTTGCCCTGCACGGGCTCACGATGGTGGACGGCATCCCACCCCCAGGATAAGAAAAAGTGGATGGCGGTCCCTGCTGCCCTCAAGGGGGTACGACTGAAGCCCAACACACGTTTGCCTACCTGGTCGCCTAGTCCACGAGGTGGGCTGGAAGTAGCAGGCGGTGACAGTAACCCTGAAGGAGAAATAGGTAGAAGAGGAGGAGGAAGCAGCAGCTGATGGGGCTGCAGAAACAGGCCGAGAAGAACTTGGAGACAAAGATCAACGAGTACACAGAGGTTCTAAAGACCCACGGACTCCTGGTCTGAGCCCAATAAAGACTTAGTCCTTCAAAAACAACCAGGAAGGCACAGGCTAATTAGTGCAAAGAACGGTAAAAAAAAAAATGATGAGATCCGGTGTATTTGTTCACAGAGACTTCGCAATACCACGAAGAATAAAGAAGTTACTTTGGGCGGGTTAGTAATAATTTGTTTCCTCTCTGCTACCTTTCGTTTTATGACCAAAGGAACCGCATTTCATGTTATTGTCCTAAACACTTGTGAAACTCCTTATCGACCCAAAACCACATGTATGGCTACACCCACAAAAAAATGGCATAAAAACCCAGCTGAGCGCCCCGCGGGGTAGAGCTTCTTGACCGCTGCAACGGGACAGGGCTCTCTCTCCCTCCCTCCCTCGCTCTTGCTGGTAAGTCTTGCCTGTTTTTCTTGACTTGCTATTGATATGTGTGAGTGCCTGTGGGAATAAATTGGTTAAAAGACTGGCTCATAGAGTGTGTTATGCTCACAAAAGAACCTGGCCTAGTCACTGTGCGAAGCTTAGAGACTGAGAGGTCGCTGCCTTGGTGCGGAAGGCGACTGATTCCTAAGCCACATACTAGGAAAGACAATGTAGACTGCAAGGTCGCGCCCCAGGGCATAAGCTGACTGATTCCGAAACTCTGTCTTTGGAACTGTCAGGGTGTTCAAGAGAGATTGGCACAGCCGTGCAGTCGAGTAAGCACACATGAGCTGTTGTCTAAAGGTGGACAGGAGCTGCTGAGCCTACTAGGAGAATCTAGTGCAGCACCTTGTACCCACATGAGACTGGCTGCTGTTGCTGAAGGGAGATTGGGACTGCCGAGCCTACTAAGAGAATCTAGTGCAGCATTTGGGGCTCACATGGGACTGGGTGTTGCAGCACCCCTCTCGAGCTCGATTCCTCTGGGGGCTTTATACCCAGGCACTATAACTCACGTAGGCGGCTGTCAACCATCTCACAGAGGCAGCTGTGACCCCTCTCGGGTACAATTCCTCTGGGGGCTTAAACCCAGGCACTATAACTCACGTAGGCAGCTGTTACCTCACACCTGGAAACAACTTATAAGAATTTGGCCTTAATAATCCAGGGTTCCACATGCCAATAGCCTTCTTGTTTATTGTATGGGTGTACAAGAAACTCATAGCTAAAATTGAGTGGGATATCAAATATTATACTTATAATCTTTCTGAAGTAAGGCCAGGAAATAAGCGATAGAAGCAAACTTGAGTAATCCTAGAGACTTGAAAGGGCAAGAAGTAAAGAAGTCCCTCGTTATTGTTACAATCATGTTGCCAACTGGCTAATAACAGAAGGAAAGGAAAGACTTTAGCATGTACTATGACCTAAAAAGTTAGAAACTTACCATTGAGAGACAGCAACCCATTTGAAGATGACATGGAAAAAGCTGAAGCCTGTCTGAGTATAGTGAAAAAGGTAAAATCAACACCCCAACACTGAGAAAAAATAATTACAGAAACTTCAGAATTTTCTGGATAAGAATTCATTAATCTTAGACAAGAACTAAGACACGGTAATTTATCAGATGTAGACTGACTACTGAATATATGGAATAAAGGAGCCAATACTATTAATTTATCTGCAAAAGAAATGACACAATTAATTTCAATTATAGAAAATTTAGAGGTACAGGATACAATTAGATTGCTATGTGAAGAAAATAGCACACTGGTCACTAGTCTTTGGAATTGGGTAAGACAAGCCTGATGAGGCTAGAACCATTCATAGATGTTTCCAGGTATGCAGATAAATTGAAATGGTTCGATATAAAGGGAACATTTACTGTTTTACAGAAATTGGCCATTTTAAATTACTATATCTACTCAAGTATAAACCGAGTTTTTCAGCACATTTTTTAATGTCTTTTTTTAGGTAAAATCAGGTGTCTCGGCTGATATTTGGGTCAGCTTACTCAAGTATATACAGTATTATACCATGGAGATGTATATAGTACCCCCAATGGCGTGAGTGCTGATTCCATTGGAATTTCTTTTAAGAGCTCCAGATAGTATGAAAGTACTCTGTCTATGCCTCCGCAACCCAGGGTTGCCAAACAATTGCAGATCTGTTAACAGTAATGCAGGTACTTAAGGGCCTGGGGTTAGCACAGCCCAAAATGGCCCTCCCAACAGCGTGCCAGGGTGAGTCCTGGTGGCAGGGACCTGACTGTAAAGGAATGTTCAGCTACCAAAGATAGAATCTTTAAAAGCATATTCAATTAAGAAAATCCTGACCCAAAATAAACCATTTTAACCTAGGTTATCACCATGGGTAACAGTCTCCAGAACAAGGAACGACCATCAAAGGTAGTCAAAATCTGACTATAAGGAAACAGGAAACTAATTCAAAAAACTATCCATGGGTTCGGAACCCTTGCCAGGTCCCAACCCTTGGATGGAGGCCACAACAGAGACCAATACAAGCACAAAAGAGAGAGTAATGGTAAAAATTAAAATAAACCTGATGACAATAGACCATTTCTATTAATAGCATATAAGACAGGGATCTCTACAATCACGCATACAGATACATTTTTTAATAGCCACTGGCTCACAGATAATGTTGCTTGCTACAAAGTAACATTAAAACACCCACAGTTTTTCCATCATAGGGGTAAATGGCATATAAGACGACATTTACTATCCCCTGTTATACTACAGTAAGAATTAATGAGGCTACTAGTTGAAGCCTACTAATGTTATAAGAATGCTAATAACTAATTGGAGACACATATATTGCCTTCCAAAGGGATAAAATAATATATAACCAACTTCTACCAATTAACTTACCAAAACCACTTAAACAACATTGGGCCCAACAATACCTGTTAAAGGGAGGGCACAAGAAATCACAGAAAAAATATTAGAACTGGAAAAGAAAAGGAATAATTAAGAAGCAGGAACTTCCAGAGAGATGGCGCTGAGGTAAGGGTTACCACATGTAAGCGTTGGGTTGGGGGATTGGGAGGCTGGATGTGGGGTCAAGGGAGCGCATTCAGGTCTCGCAACATACCTAGGCTTTGTCCTGGGTGGGCAGATCGTTCCTGCGTTCTGTTCTGCCTTGCCCTTCCACCCATGCTGCTGATCTGCAGAGTGGCTTGCAGTCTGGTAACCTGATCACACTAACCAGAGCCACTTGTGCCATCTGTCTTGTCTTCCATTCACAGTTGTGACACAAGTTGCAGGCTTGCAAAATGATTCTGAGTGGTCTAGGGATCCAGTCAGCTGGATCCACACAGCCCACACTGCGTGCAGAGCTCAAGTCTCAAGCCTGCAGAGAGCCCCAGCCCACTGAAGCTCCTAAGAAGAGAGCCTGAGAGGACAAGAGAAATGGCTGTGAGATGCTCTGTTCCCTGCCCGCCCTATTGGTGGGGCCTATGTGGCCAGTGAATCCTGCCAACCCAGTCTTAGCAGCCTACTCTGCTGGCGTGGCCCAGGAATC
This sequence comes from Tenrec ecaudatus, assembly GCF_050624435.1. NCBI lineage: Eukaryota > Metazoa > Chordata > Mammalia > Afrosoricida > Tenrecidae > Tenrec > Tenrec ecaudatus. Next base: position 684,952 of record NC_134537.1, on the reverse strand, counting down.
GACTCTGCGACAGGTCCCACCCTTCTGCCAGCACCACCAGTATATCCTGAATGGCAGATGATGCAGCCAGGGCAGCAGGCTACTTGGGACTGTGGCTCACTCCATCCTGCCTACTTGGGGCACCAGCGCCATCTGGGGCATGCAGCACTAGCCACCCCAGCCCAAACTACAGAGCCATGCTTGCCACACAAGGACCTGGCCAACCCCATCTGCAGTGCTGTACGCACTGCACCACCAGCGACACCAAAATGCTGTGTAAACCACCATTCACATCAGCAGTCACTACAAGAAAGCAAGAGAAACAAACTGCAATGTCTGAAGAGGATATGAACTTAGCAACGTAGAAACAAGAAACAGACTTTGAACCACCAGAAGAAGAAATGTTCTGATTGCTGCTAGAGTCATTCAGGATCCGAGAGAGTCAATACAGAAGAAGGATGAAAACAATAGAGAGGATAGAGTGTACTTCCTGAGGGGAAATGCAAGAGTTGAGGGACGATGCAGCAGAAGCAAAGAAAATGGTAAAAAAAAAAAAGACCTTAGTAACTTGCTAGAAGAGGCATACAATCCTATCTGTGACCTCCACGATAGCCAAGCAGAATTAAACAAACAAGACAATCAAAGGAGCTGAAGAAAACCTGAGAACAATGAGCAATGCTATGAGGAAAAACAATAATGGAATAATTGGGATACCACAGCAAGACATAACAAAGAAATCAACAGCCAAAACAACGAGAGAATTCCTGGAAGAAAACTCCCCCAATTCAAGGAAGAAAAATCTGACAATCATCCAGGAAGCAGAGATGGCACCAATGGGACTTAACCCCAAGAAGAACACAGAAAGGCATAGAGTCAAATTATCCAACTTTGAGGAACTGGATAAAATCATAAGAGTAGCTAGAGAAAAAAATGCAGTCACCTATAAGGGTAATTGGAATAGAATATGCTCAGACTCATCAGCAGAAACCATGATGGAAAGGAGTGAATGCAACAGCATCTTCTGAAAGTTGAGGGTAACCCAAGTAACGGTAACCCAAGAACCCTCTATCCCACCAAACTCTCCATCAGAATAGAGGGAAAGCTAAGGGCTTTCCCAATCAGGAAAAATTTAGAGAATTTGTTAAAAAGAAACAAACACGCCACTACAAAAATTACTTTCCAATTCACTTTGGACAGAAGACCAACATCCACAGAGCACAAACCTGAGACCACCGCATAGTATAACACTATCACGAAGTCAGTGCACTGAAAGCAATGCCCAAGATATCTTTGACTCAACAGTGCAAAGAAGGCAAGAATGAATCCTCCCACATAGCACATTGCAAAGGAGGGGGGTAGGAAAATATCTATCACAAAAGTACCAGATGGTTTTAATAAACTCACACTGTATAGCCAAAAAAAAGGGGGGGAGGGGGGTACCAGATGACCAAAAGAATCCACAGATGAGTGTAATAACCCTGAATGTCAATGAACTGAACTTGTCCATCAAAAAGACAAAGACTAGCAAACTGGATTAAGAAACAAAACCCATCAATGTGTTGTCTGCAAGAGACACAACTCAAGCTCACAGACAAAATATGTTGAGGATTAAAGAATGGCAAAAGGCGAAAAGTACATCAAGCTAATGGCAATATAAAAAAGCAAGAGTTGTATTTCTAATCTCTGTCAAAAAAGCAATCTCAAGGTGCAGGACATAACAAGAGATAAGTATGGATACAATATAATGCTTAAAGGATCAGTAGACAGAGAGCCAGTGAGCACAATAAATATACACATGCCCAACGAAAGACACCCAACATTCGTCTATCAAATCCTAGAAAAGTTGAAAAAGGAAATCACAGGATCAACAATCATAGTAGGAAATTTCACCAAACCACTCTCCAAGAAAGCGAGAGCAGCAGGAAAGAAGCACAACAAGGAGGCTTCAGAAATAAACTCCACAATTAGACAACTGAACCTGATAGACATAAGGAGACCACTCCAATCAACTACAAAAAAAATCATATTCTTATAGACCACATGCTGAGACAAAGTAAATTTTGAGTACATTGATACGTATAGAGGTCACTCAAACTTCATTCTCTTACCACTATGCTATAAAGTTGGAATGTAACAAAAGAAAGAATTTTTAAGTGGGGGGGGGAATGAATAACTTACTTCTTCAAAAGGAATGGATATTGGTCCAAATTAGAGATGAAATTAGGTTGTTTCTAAAAACTGAGAATAAGAATACAATATTCCCAAACCTATGGAATACAGCAAAGGCAGTTATCAGAGCACAAATCAAAACAACTATGAGATACAACCTAACACACACAAAGATAGCCCAATTTATAAAAACAAACAAACAAAAAAAAAACAGAAAGCAACGTATGTTGGAGGAGGTATGGTGAGCTAGGAACTCTCATTCACTGTTGGTGGTCTTGTAGATATGTACAGTCACTGTGGAAAGTGATTTGATGAAACCTAAAAGAGATGGAAATTGAGATACGTTAGGACCCAGCAATTCCATGACTGGGTATATACCCAGAAGAAATATGAACCAGACCACGACCAGACATCTGCGTTCCAATGTTCATCGCTGAACAGTGCACAAAAGTTTTGGAAACAGCCTAAGTTTCCATCAATAGACAACAGACGAAGGGTTAAAAAACTCTGGTATACACACACAATGGCATACTATGCATCCCTAGAAAATAGTGATGAAACTATTAAACACCTCATCTCGTGGAATGAGTTGGAGCATATTATTCTGCGTGAAGTCAGCCAAGCACAAAACGTCAAGTACAACATGAGTCCACAGAGCGAAGTTCAAACAGCTAAAAGGGTACAAGGAAAAATGCACACAGCACACAACTCCCAGGCTGAGGACCAGATACTCTGGCATGAGCCAGACCAATGATTCCTACATTATCAAAAACATGCAGATGGCATCTGGACTGAAAGGCATCTTTCCCTCCTCTCTTATGCTTTTAAGGCCCACCAGGGGCCAGGGGAGAACAATGTCAATGGAGGCTCAGGTAACTAACCCACCCAAGGGGAGGGTATTGTTTTTGTCTCCACAGGAAAAGGAGAGAGTAGACCTCATTCCAGAGCACTAATCCTTCAGGGCGATGTTCCTGCTCAGAGCAGCTCACTCCCAGAGATGATTGAGGGGCAGCCTCAGCTTGAGACATGACATCCTCTCCCTAGATGACAGCACCATACAGGACGGCCCTGATGATACAGAGATACAGTTCGGGGAGAGCAGCCAGTCTGACCCACTCACCTGGGGGCAAACCAAGAGGGGAGTGAAACAGATAGCACTTGGCACCCCATCTGAACTGATTGGGGGTGACTCACAAGAGGGCTATACTGAAAGTTTAGAGGTATATTTGGAGGAGAGGAGAGGCACTAGAACACTCCATCCCTGACTGCAGGAATTGGATTGGGACCTTGGGGGATTTTAGGGTGCGGGCCATTCAGACACAACTGCTGAAGACTAAAAGGGTGTATGTGTTGTTAGGTAAGCAGGACCGGGATCTGGAACCCTGACAGAAAAGGGGACTGGACTGTGGGCTATAACATGCCTTCTCTCTTTTTAAGAGAGACGTGCATCCGCTCCGTGTCAGGATCCCTGTTAGACTACCTGTATTTGTGGGATGGAGGTAGATAATGCATAAAAGATAGTCAGGATAGGCAATCTTATGGGGACAGCGACTTGACTGACACTTCCTGGGTAGCATGGGAGGGGAGGAGGCTGGGGAAGGTGAGTGGCAAGCCAAGAATGATGGGTACAGGGGAATAGTAAAGGTTCTAAAATTGATGGTGAGTAGAGTGTAGCTTTTCTGGTCATGATTGATCTACAACCTCTCCCAAAGGTACCAGACAATGGAACGTGACGGCAGTTCGAGTTCCAGGCATCCTAATGCTGATGGAAACCGGTAAGTCCAAATCAGCACAGCACGCACACTAATAGCTGTATGATTGGCCATGAAACATTTCCTAAAACAAAACCTAATGTGTGTGTGCGTGCACGCACGTGTATGGGTGTGTTATAACAAACAGCATAGCTCTATAGTCTGGAAAATGGATAGACAATGCTTACAGAGTAAATGATGCAAAACTCGTCTTGGGAAACATGGGAATATTTAGCAAGTGCATCTAAATCAATTAAGATTTATATTATCTCATGTATTGTCACATCAAAGATTAAAGACACAAGAGGCTCACTACAATGACTTAGCAGATAAGGCAGCCAGAGTAAGCATAACCACTAGAAGGAAGAAATACAAATATTCAAATAAACGAAGCCCACATTCATTAAGACAGAACCATGTCATTATGATACTACAAAGAAAAGAGGAGAACATAGTAACAACACACAATCCAAACCAGCAGGTGTGATAAAAACCTCAACTAAACACAACAATATTGATGTGCATGCCAATTAAGAGCATCCAGAGACATATGCAATACATTCATGGTTCAGCAAACAGAACATAAGGTCATCTGGCGCCAGGTGAAACACTATACAGCATAAAGCCACACATTTTTAAACATAAGGACATAGGTTAAATGCAAGATGCCATTTAATAAAACATTACAGAGAGATTATATAAGATTGTATCATGGATCTTACGCATGTATTAGAAGAGATAAATACACCATGCTCATGATGGCCTTTGCAACTGAAAACCCCACAGGTACACATACCACATTGGTATTAGATAACTGGGTCATGAGTTTGGGTCCACCAGTTATGATAAAATCAGATAAAAACTCAAAGGGTAAACGATCGACAATGAGATCCGATGAACATTCCATCTCATTTATAATCCCATGGCAGCCAGATTGATAGAAAAATGTAATGGCCTAATGAAGTTAGGATTGCAAATGAGCCAAATAAAAGACACCCTGTGTCAGGGGAGCCAGTCCCTAGCAAATCATAACAGGCCTGGCAGGCGTAATTGTACAGCGACAATAAGTAAAGATTATGGTAAAGTCATAGAGAATAAGAGAGATAGAAAGTGAAATAAAGTAGTCAGACACATTTTACGGTAGTATGCTCACCTCAGCTCCACTTGGTGGTCCACTTGAGGATGTGGAAGGTGGGAATTGCAGGAGTGAGCAAGGGAGGTGGGAAGGAGGATAAGGGGAGAGGAAACAGGCAAAAAAGGAAGGGGAGAGAGCTCTTTATTTATAACCAAGGCAAGCTCTTTATTTATACCTTTGGGGTGAGGAAGCATGCAAACCCCCTAATTACAGGTAAAGACATACATCACAGGAAGGGGTTGTACTATAGGTAATACATAATGAGAGGGGGACACCTAGATTCAAGATGGCAGCCTAACTTTGGATGTCAATGTGCAGGTTTGCCCACTTCTCTGGTTCTCCATGGAAACAATTACTGTCTTTATCAGTAGGGTGTGAGCCCCACCTACAGTGGACCAGACAGTAGTCTGACAGCTGAGTGCCTTCAGGGAGAACATCTCTAAGCATCTGACTTGCTGGCAAACAGCCTCTAATGTTTGGCATAACTTTGGGGGAGACAGAGCTGGGGAAAAATCTTTTTATATCCCACAACCCTGAGAGTAGGAATTCCAACAAATGTTATGGGAAGTATGTATATAAATAAATAACAGACCCAATCTGCCTTCACCAAAGGACATGATTTTTGCCAAACTGCAGGACAAATTATCTCAACAAAAATAATAGCTATTGAGGACCTGCCTGAGTACCAAGTTCTAGGTAAAAAATAGAAAAGACAAAAAGGTAACACCACAGGATATATTAGCACAAAATGACAACGATACCATATGGACTATAGGTGAGGCAGGCCTATTAGAATTACATAAGCTAGGACAATTACCCCTTACATGCGCTAATGCATGATTTTCCCTATTCCTCTTTCTTGTCAGACATTAGCCTATGCTTCATATCCAGCATCCTATTGTTCCCTATCTGAACCCTCCCAGCTTCCCTTGGGCTCACTGTCAGAACCAGCTATGTGTTTGCTACATGCTTTCCGTGCTCTGGGGAAGCACTGCTGTGCTCCTCTGGGTCGCGCACCCAAGCTCACACTTTACTGGGTGCTACACACAAATCTGTACACCAGCGACCGAGGGTACCAAGCTAACCTACTGGATGTTCAAGAGCTTCACTAACTGGACTATCTGTGTTACAGATGCCACGATAAACTGCTCTGGGGCATCTTCCCACCTCTGGATGAAGACACCCTACATCTGGCAAGATCCTGGATCGACTTCCGAGCAGACCCTTCCACAGCACCTTCGTGCGCTCACAGATACCTGCTGAGGGATGGCACCCCATTCACGGAGGCGCCCGGAGAAAACCACGGCCTCCATGAGCTTCTCAAGGCGATCCACACCATACAATACCTGGCGACTGCTTCTTCTTCTGTTCGTTTTAATCATTACCTGGGCCACCTGCTTCATCACCTTGCTGAATGCACTGTCCTGCAAGGACAATATCTCTTACCAATTAATCCCACTGGGGCTGCACCTCAACATGCGAAGGCCGCCGAACCCCTCATACGCCATCTCAACTTACTACAAGGAGAGTCAATGCAGGCTAGGTACGTCTTTCACCTTCCACGAAACGCACCCCCAAGCCCAGATGAACCTGACCCAGATGAAGGTTTCGAAAGTGAGGAAGAAAACGGAGAAGCAAGATCCGGCACAGAAACCCCAGAACTCCCCGAACTTGAGGATATTTCATACCTATTCACTGAGCCTGAACCAGATCAGGACCTGGAAGAACTGGAGGATGACCCGGAACCCGTACTCATCTCCTCCACCTCGGACCAAGACGTCGGTAACATTTCTCCTCAACCTAAACGCCACTGTAATGAGAGCGCACACAACTAGTGCAGTCACCACCAGGATAGCTACCGATTCCCACTCCAGCACACCACCCCACAAACATCTTCTACTCCTGCTCCTGCGCCAACCAAGGTAACCATGCGATTAGGACCTAACAATCCCACATTTCGCTTCTGGGATGCCATGCCAATTAACCCACAAGAAAGACAATGGTACAAGATAAACAGAGGCAGGCAGACTCATAAATAGATCCCACAGCGGACAATTATGAATTGAACAGATTCTGGGGACTGCATCACAACCTAACTGATAACTACAATAACAAAACATATAGTGATGAATTCATAACTTGAAATTTCATGTTAAATAAACAATAATGCATGGAGGACATACTACGATGGAAAAAGGGAAGATGGCACGATTATAAACATACCGTCAACTACCCCAATGAAAGATGCCATCACATTATGTCAGAATGCTGAATCCCCTATTCATGTCCTATTAACTACTTCTTCCAAAGACTATCAGATGAACATTCTGCAGACGTAATTCATAGTGAATATCCTACCAGCTTCATAATGTACTGTACAATACATTACAAATAAGTCTGGACAATAGGATACACTAGACCCAAACCATAAATAAGCAAGGCACCAGCCCGCATGGTCTCACATGACCACTCACTTCTGTTGTACCACTGCTCAAAGATCCTTAAGATTTCATAAGGTCCTGTTTGATGTTAGAGATACAGTACCTGAGTGTGAAATATTAAAAAGCCAGTGTTCCTACCAGATTTTTCACCATAGTCCCTCACACTCTAAGAAAACCTTTAGGACTATGACTTGATACTTCACTGCTACAGAATGTATGGCAAGAGGTTGAAATACAAGAAGTAAAGTCAGACTTAATACAAGTTAAAGCAGGGCTGCATAAAATTCACAAATTAAGAATGCAAGTTCATGAGCTTACTGGAGATCTATCACACAGCCTAGACGAAGCCTCAAAATCAAAAGAAGATTTACAAGCCAAAAATGCTATAATAACACAAGGAATTAAAGACCAAGATGTAAAAATAAGGTTTTTTCAGAATGCATTTAGTAGATTTGAATTAAATACTAGATGTAAATAAATACAGCAGCAGTTAACCAGGTCATGGGAACACTTAAGAAACTTGTTTTATCATACCAAGTATATATCATCTGGCACTATGAGAGCGAAAATGTCCCGAACGGATGCAGTGAACTGGGTGATTGTATGTTTGCAATTCACTAATCAGAATATATTACAGAATACAAAGCCATATACCACAACAAGTTGGTAGTAAATAATTTGTATCCCAACAAGATATTGGGCGATTTGGGAATATTTTCATCCTGTTGTCTGTGATGAGGCAGTGTGGTAGTTAAATAATCTGTTGTCAATCTGAGAGGATTAAGAGTGAAGGGGTGGCGTTTAGCCTGTCAATCAGGTGGTTGCTTGATGACCGCATTTGGAGGCACCAAGAAGATAAATAGTTCACTGGAGGCTGGTTGCAGGCTCACTCCCTGGGAGACATTGCAGCTGACAAGACACATGGAATTAAGCCAGTGCCCTGAGCTGAAGGAACCACGTGGAGACCCCTGCCAGCGCTAAGATGCTTACAATGCCACTGGATCCATAAGACTTCCCACCCACTGGCCTGTGATCATCCTGCATTTGGTGTCGTTGCATGTGTTTAATGAGTCTGAAGAGGACTTTATAGCTTGGTATCACATATGGGCCAATACAGGACTTATGGACTTGATCTGGACTGGGATGTTTTCTCAATAATCAATTGCTCTTTTATATAAAGCTCCTTTTTATACACATATGAGTGTCTATGAGTTTGTTTCTCTAATCACCCCCAGACTACCACAGGCAGGATCAAGGTGGAATGTATCTTGGGGTTGTGACTTAAGTTACTAGGCTTAACTTCCTTAGGGATATGGGCTGCATCCATAATATATGAACTCTTTTGAGATATGCAGTGTAGCCACCATCTCTGATATGTGTTAAAACCAGAACTGACATCAGGTTTTTAGACAAATCATGAGCTTCCTACTTAAGAGCCTGGGGTCCCCAAACTGGCTGAGACCAGATCTGGCTCACCTAACATGTGCAGTAACCACCCAAATATCTTCAAATTGAAAATATGACATCACGAGGCTGAAAATACATCTCCGTCAATGCCTAGAATGTGGAGAAAATGCCATCCTTGTGACCAACACCCCCACCACCACTACCACCTTTCCCTCTGAGATTATGCAGAAGCTTTGTGCTAAATCATCTCAATGAACCAACCAGACCTCAATTACTGCCCAAGAAGATCCTAATAAAAGATGGCTGGTCCCAGAAAATAGGACGTTACATTGGCAACATATGTTCTAGTGTGCCCATTTGCTTGGCCAACCACATAAAAGCATCTTCTCTTGTTTCCCTCAGCTGTAAATTGGGAACTGTTCTGCACCGGGAGGAGCCCTGGTGGCAGAGCGGATTACACACAGGCTGCTAACCACAAGCTCGGCAGTTCCTATTCACCAGTCACTCTGTGCTTGGGGAACCCAAAGAGGCATTTCCACCCATAGGACCACTCTGAGTGGACTCAACGACAGAACGAACTCAGAATGGACTCAATGACATGGGTATTGTTTGCTTTGGCTCTACAACAGAGTTCTGGAAATCTTCATTCAATCTGGTTGGCTACAAATTAAAAATATCAATCCTTTCCCCAAATTCAATAGAGTCCATTTTTCTTTGGGAATTGTGTTAGGCAGATTTGACTAGAGACACCCATATATGTATAGAAATGAGCTTTATGTGGAAGAGTAATTGTATATTAAGAAAACATCTCAGCCCAGTACAGATCCGATATTAGCCCATATGTCTGATATTAGTGCACAAAATCCTCTTTGGATTCCTGCAGCCATGCAATCATGCCGAACGCAGGAGGATCACAGGCCAGCGGGTGCAAAGTCTTGTGGATCCAGTAGTGGTGGAAGCAAGAGAAGTTCCCAAGATCCTCATGAGAAGGCCACGCCCACAAGGAGGCATGATTGTGACCTGATTGACAGGCTAGACTCTACCCCTAAAGCTATTTATCAAGTTGACATGAAATTGTGTGACTCCCACAGGAATATCTTGGTCACGTATTTCAGTAAGTCAACAAAGCAAAAACGCATCCGCAGATAAGAAAGTTTCATATAGCTATGATTTATTTTTAGTATGTAATATTTAAATTGGTATCCTAACTTCTATTAAGGGCACTATCAGTCATGTCCTCTGAGGGCAAAACTACCCCTCCCGAGGCTGCCTTGGGCAATTGTCATCTACTTTTATACAGTCTGCCTAAGGTCAAACTTCTACTCCATTGTAGCTAGATGGAAAGAAAATCTCAAATAGAAATTTATGTCAAGACACAAAATTAAGTCAAGGGCTCACTGTAAATCACAGCCTTCAGCAAATCTAGTGCTTGCTACTTAAACTCTAATATATTGCAATTCTGCATTAGGGACATGGAAGTGCCCAAGATGCATGTTAGGTGAAAATTTCCTTTCAGTTTTTGAACGTTTTGAAGTCCCTGGAGAACCAACATTTGCTGGGCATTTTCTTTTCAGCAGTCCTCATTATAAGCTCCTTATGTTAGGTAGCAGAATAGGGATGTAGGGTTGTCCCTCCCACGCCTGCACAAGACCCCCTACAGGAGGTTGGAAAGAGAAATCAGGCAAGCCTAAGCCAACCAAGAAGACTTTAACTGGGCATGATCCTATTCAGGCCCTCCAGAGCCAGGTGGGTTTGGTTCAGCCAGTGGGGTCAACCAATACCTTCGACCACGACTCCCCAGCCTGACACTCAAATATGCTCTTCTGCCCTTCTCCCCTTAACCTGCTCCTGCACCTGCTAGGCTGTGCCATGGTCTCTGACCTCAAGTCACCGTGTGTGGGCATACAGTCCCACGAAGGAAGTAGCCTGTGTTCGGTTGTGGGCCCCAGCGTGGCTTTCATGCACACATGCCACAATTTCCTGAAATAGCGTGTACTCTTTTGAGACTAGAAAACCTGAAACTTCCATCCTTTGTAAAAACCCACTTGGATCACAAACCAATGAATTCTGCATGGATTCTTTCTCGTGCAAAGCCAAGAACTGAGGTATTACCCACCTGAGAAACCTAACACATGTATTGTATTTTAAATTTCCATATACTTCATAAAACTTCCAAGAGATAGATATTATACCAACATCTTAAAGATATATAAAAAAAGAGCGCAGAGATGATCAGGTAATTTGCCCAAGAGAAAGGATTCCAATGCAGGTAGCTCAGCTGCCACCTGACTTTTTCCATCTTTTCAAAGTTCTTTCTCACCCCCCACCCCTCTTTTAATAAATCTCGATTCGCAGGAGGAAAGCAGGGATAAGGAGGGAGAGAGTAATACAGCAAGGGTTTGTTTGAAAGACCACTTGTCGCTATCATAAATACATTTTGTAAGGGGGGATAACGAACAAAGTCTTAAAGTTCAACAAGTACTCATTATGCTGATCTTTGATTCAAAGCTACCCGCCCCTCGGGGAGAGCGCGGCGGCAGAGGAAATACAGGTCTCGCGGTTCTGGAGTCGGTTCCACGGCACCGCCGGCCCTGGCGCCGGAGAACGGAAGGAACACTCTGAAAGCACCGGGTCGTTTCGACTCGAACACATTCTCAACATCATTTAGTGGAAAGAAAGGCACAGCGCTAACGGAGAAAAGACGCCCCCAGAAGGACATCCCGGAACTGTCCCAGTTCCCGCACGCCCGCAGCCGGCCAGGAGGAAGTGGCCGCAGGCGCCAGCTCCGCCCACAGGCGGCCGCACCCACTCCCGGCTCCCCAGCTCCCGCGGCGCCGCGTCCTCCCGCCGGCCGGCCCCGGAGCGCCCCTCGCCCGCCAGGAAGCGACCGGCGCGGGGAGCAGGTGAGGGCTGCTCGGGGCGCGCCTGGGCCCCTGGAGCCTCCTGGGAGCCGCGGGGCCGGGCGGCGGGGTCGTTCGGGCGCCTTCCCCCTGTCCGCCGGGCTCCGGCCCGTGGCGGTAGGTGGCCGGGCGCGGAAGCGCGGCGCCGCTCGGCCCCGGGGCCCGGGCGGTTTCTCCGCGTCCGGGCGCGCGCGGGGCGGGCGGGCGGGGAGCGGAGGGCAGGGCCACGGGCCCGGGGCTCCGGTGCGGCGGCTCCGGGCCGGGCTGGCCGCCTGGGAAGCCCCGGGAGTGGGGGAGAGTCGCTGGCCGTTTCCTGACCTTCGCAGTGGTGAGATTTACCCTGCGGGAAACCGCCTTTTCTGGGCTCTGCTTCCGCTTCGTTAGCACTGTGCAATCATGCGGAGAAGCCGAGCTCAGGGTCCCCGCCAGCAGACTGGAGTTGTTGGAGGGACAGTTAATAGCGTCACCTAGCTGCCCTTCAGTATCAACTGGTAGCCGGTCGGTGGTACTTGGCAAACGCAGATAACACAACCGTGTTTGCTGGAAGGTTAAGTGAATTGTAAGCCCTTAATGAATTTCAAAAACTACAGCTTTCGCTATGATTTACATCTTAACGTCAAGTCTAAAACAAAAACCAAAAACACCACATCAGAAGCAATGACCACCATCAGGGTAAACGGAGAGTGGATTGGACGTGTCCAGGGCCGCGTCTTGCTTCTGTCCACGATGAATACCCCTGGCGGCAGCAACAGCCAAGAAATCAAGGGACTGTTATTGCATGATCCATGTCTGCTGCGAAAGAACTATTTTCATGTTAAAGAGAAAGCATACTACTACCAGAACCAAAGTACACCTGACCCAGGGCATGGTACTTTCAATTACCTCATATTCCTGATGAAAGCTGGACAACGAATAATGAAGACCAAAGACGGCTTGATGCATTTCAACTGCGGTGTTGGCAAATCATGTCGAATTCCTCATGGACTGCTGGGAAAACAAAAACCTTGGAAGAAGTCCAGCCAGAACGTTTCCTAGAAGACGGAGAGGTTTTGCCTCACAGACGTCATCTTCTCCGGAGAAACCAGTCCCTGAAAAAGGACATTGTCCTTGGTGAAGTTGAGGTGACCCTCACGGAAATGGATCGAAAAGCCCCAGTGGTTGACACTAGGTTGGTGTGAGTCAGAATTGAATACAGAACACTTGACAGCACCAACAACAATACATTTTGGAAATATATGCTACCTACTCCACATGTGAAATAGAAAGTGAAAGAAAGATAGAAACCACTGATGGTTAAAATCAGTCGCACCAGCTGCTTACTTTCCATTCTGTCTGCCCCTTAGGACCTGAGAACTTTTAAGCCCGCTGCTTCATCTATGTGCTTTTGTTACCACACCTCTGAAAGGCCTTTAAGACTAATTAAGCATGTTGATGTAGGTAATGTAATTAAAGCACTGTTTGGGCACTGCTAAAAGTACTCAGCTATTGTTTAACATTGAACTCTATCTGGTTTCCTGTGTTGCTTGATTTATAAACTGATACCTGGAAATCTTGGCATGATCACTTCCCAATTCCAGGAACAGGCAGCCCTTGTTTGTCATAAGAGTTGAGCAGTTTGAAATATGTACTTCAGTGGCATGAAAGCATGGTTTTGATCTCTTCTTCTGTAAACTTTGCAAACAGAACTTTCTTTTATTGCTACCCTGGGGCTTAACATACTTTGAACAAACCAAAGGATATAAATGGATTTCTGTAGTGGATGGAGAAGTGGAAAGTGAAATAGTTGCTCTTTAGTTGAAGCAGCCTTCAAAATTGGAAGGGAACTGTTCATTTGACTGGGAGGAATTAAATAATACCACCCACAGGTTGATTTAATGAACATCAATGAAGCATCCCCTTCTGGACCAGTCTGGTGGCTATGATCTGGCCTTTAAGAGCTTAGCGGGGAAGTGGAGGGGTGCTAGGTGTTCGTGAATGCCCCCTGTGAACCGTGCATCTTCATTTGGGGATCAATTGATTTTCTCTCTCCTCTTTTCTCTCCCCGCTGTTCAGTAACCCCCCTGACTTTTCAGTTCATTAAATAAGCCCACCCCTCTAGTCTCATAGTTCCCTCTGCCTATAAAGGCCTCTCCATCTCCTACAGAAACGTGGGCCATCTGGTTGGTGTTACCGTACTTTCTTAAGGTTTATGTCAGCACTCTTGTTCATGGCAGTGTTCCACCAGGTAAATGATTGCCCCTTCCACTTACTTATGGTATCATTTTCTTTTAGTCATAGCACTTAGAGTATTTGTAATGATATACTGTGTTAATTTTCTGTCTGCTGCATTCATTTGCTCATTGTAGCTTTAGTGCTTGGTACCATGTCTTGCATGCTATACCCCTTTAATCAATACTCTTTGGGATAAAAAACAAAACACAAACTGTGCAATTAATGTTTATGTATGCTTATTTTGATTTGTACTCTACCTTGAATGGTACTGAATCTTTCATCTAAAGCACTTTATATCTACATTGCGTTTTTCATTTTCCAAGTTGGGTTTTTAGTGAGTGTTTTGTTTGTACTACACTGGGCAAAAGTTTTTCATGTGGCCAACAGCATAAATTAAATTTCAAGATTTTTTTTTTGCATCACGTAAAATAGATAAAGATCTTCCTTTAACAAATTTCACTGAAGTCTGGCCATTTGAAAGTATGCCTTGTCCTGAGCACAAAGGACAGACACTGAAGAGCCACCTTGATTCAGGCTTGCGCTATAGGTTTAAGTAGTCATTTAATCTCTTGATTTCTTCCTCTGTAAGGAGTACAGGACACAACACACAATTGAGAGGGAAATCTGGGTTGTCACAGAAGACTTAAAGAGTAATAAAGCAAATGAATGAAAGGGGAATAACCGATCTAAAGGCTTGCTGTTTCTTTTGTCCTTGATGGTGGTGGTTTTGTGAAATGGGACCATCACTATATCATTTGGGTCCCAAGTAATGCACGCGTACTCTTATTCAAGGTGTGCTCTCAGAAATTAGCTCAGAGAAGATTTTTTTTCTCGAACTGGACATGCAGGAGGAAGTAGTTAGAGGAGCCCTTACTGGTACAGTGTATTTGAATTTAGATTCAGCCTCAGCCACCACCCATTTCCTTCCCGTAGTTCACACATGTGGTGGAATCCTAGAATGCTTCCACTTCCTTTTGACTTACCTTTACCAAAAGTAAGTCTCCACAGATGACATGCTTTTTTGCCGTAGATATTAACCACACCTTAAAAATGTGCTTATCCACAACCTAAACAACATGAAAATTATTTGACCTGTGAGTTACCTCAGCAGGTGTCATGTTTCTACCCTCCCTTCTTGCCTAAGAACTGTAAGTGCTGTGGATAATTTCCTCTGAATCCTCCTTCAACAGAGTTAGGAAGTAAACGAGATTACATTTTGTGTTACTTCTGTTTTTGTCCAGAAGTAACTCAGTTTCAATATATAATGATTCAGACTTTTTTTTTAGTATAACACAAATATGGTGTTCTTTCCTGGAGTTCTTTCTTGAATTATTTTTTGAGTAGACTAGTAGAAGCCATTTATTTAAATATATATCATTTCTTTTGAATTATTTAATCAATTAGGTCATAACTGGCCATTTTCCAAACTGAATATCACTATCTTAGACTAAACCCTCAAATTCAAGTAGGCAAGCAAATGGCGAGGGAGGGACCTCATAGGAAATCTTCATTCCTCTGGCATATCGCGTTTTTATCTACCTGGTGTCCAGACAGGTACAAAGAGCACTTGTTATTTTACACCAGAGCTTAGGACACATTGTTTTTCATACTTAAGCTAATTCTGTAGTTGCTAAAGTTCTCAACATTTCAGGAAAGCGCAGACTTAGATTTCAAGATTTCTTTCTGCAGCACTTTGGCCAAAAGGTACTCATCTTCACTAACCATAGCCTAAAATGTAATGTAACAAAATAGTAAGAAAGAGAGCAAATAGGAACTAAGACACCCAGTTTTCGCCTCTGTTTGGTTTATCTTCCTTGAATGTCTGTTCCAGGGTGGAATGATCTCAGAGTCCATGAAAGGAACGCAGTGCATGCTCACAGTTGGTGCTCACTGTGTAGGGCTCGTGCATTTATGAAACGCCATTCCTTAAAGGCCTCTAACTATTCCTAACACAATGTGCACCTTCATCAAGGCTTCTGGCCTGTTTCAACCAGTTTGAACATAGCTGATGCAGTGAAATCAGGACAGACCCAAAGTTTTACAAAGTGGTATCTTGGAACAATGACCAGAACAGGAAACAGTATGGATTGAAGCCCTGAAATGAGAGACTCAGAAGAGGCACAGTGAGCCCTTTCAGAAGCCTGATGTGAAATATTGGCTTCTTGCCTGAACCATGGAGAGTAAAACATTCATGGGGCGTAGCCATCTATGACCTGGGCACCATTGTTTCCAGCTCTGCCATTCAAGAGATTCGGTTGCCATTTAACATGCCCTTCGCCTTTGTTTTCTAAGAGGAAGCTTAAATTTCTCGCTAGGTATCAACCCCAAATTTTTCTGGTCCAGTGATCATTGCAGCTCACCTACACATTTTGCCAATGTGGTCCATTCCAGTGTCACATCGTTGGCCATGACTAACTCAGGAAGAACCAATGCAAAGTCCCATTAGTTGATGAATTCCTCTCCTTAGCCCAACCTATATTTCTAGTTCACATCGGACTTCCCAAACAGAAGCAACTAAGTACTAAGAAGAAATCTTTTTTCTATTTTTTGTCTTTTTAGCTTAAAAAAAAAAAGTGTTTTCCATTTTTGAGACTACCAGCATTCTCACTTTCCATCTTCGTTCACTTGGGAAAGCTTAAATCCCACCCTCCACCCCTCCCTCCCCCAATTCATTGTTTGCACGTTTTAAAAATAATTGCCCTTGTTTCTTTTGACTGTTATTCAGGATTTGCCCTTAATAATGAGTACATTTATGACATTGAAGACAAAAGGGCGTGTGCATGGGGCGATCCTGAAACCCATTGCCATGAAAGAGACTGACCCATTGCCGCTCAGTGGAGTAGAGCTGTACCCTTGGGTTTCTGGGGCTGGAAATTGATAGAAGCCCAGACAACTTTTTTTACTCCCCAAGAGCTGCTGGCACCTTTGAATGTTGACCTTGTGGTTAGCAGCCCACTTGTATCAGGGCTCCGAAAGGGGCAATAGTCCTTCAAGATTGCTGAAATTCCATAGAGCGTGTTTTTTTTAACCAAGCATATTAAAGAACAATTAGAGCAAAGTGGACATAAATAAAAACCTTAGAGATGTTTAGCTCAGTGTGTTAATGAAGGGATAGACTGCCAACGAAATGGATGGGCACAGTGGCTGCATTGATGGGCTCAAAATGAAGACCAGTCGGGAGGCTGGCACAGGACCAGACAGTTATGCTTCGTTGTGCGTCGAGGCGCTCCAATTCCACAGCACCTAATCCCCACCGCCACCTGTGTCTACTGTTGTGTCAGTCTTTTCACTTTCCTGTCTCTGGGATAGACCAGAAGAACTTAAGTAGCCTGGGAAAACCCTGTAGTTCGGTTACACATGGTTGCCTGGCTTGTTACTCAGTTTAGATGTTAATTGCAGAAAGACACCATTGGTAATCCTTTTTTGCTCACTGGTCTGTTGAGAACCAGAGTAGTTGATTTCTGACAAGTTAGTGCAAACTGCTATCAAGCAGTTTTGAGTTATTTAACCACTGCTGAACTACTTCTTAACATGTTTTCTTAGATTATGAAATGTTATATCTAAAGTGGGCAATAATAAGAAAGAGTTTTGAAATAGAAAGGGAAACGGATTCTTCTTACAACTTTGCCTAGATGATGAAAATGTATGTCTAAAGCAGACAATCATAAGAGACAGTTTTGAAATAGAGAAGGAAATAGATTCTTCATCAAGACCAGGTTTTAGGAAGGACATGGGTTGACTTTTACTTACTAATTGAGGTGGCACCTGGGGAGATGTTAATAAAGGGACAGACAGGGCTGTAGTGGGCCTTGGAAAGGGCAAATTTGTCCATATTTGTTTGTGGGTCCAAGAAAAAAACAGCCAGGCAGTGGAGTCGGTGCCCTTTGTGAGCATTGTGGCTAACAGGTGTGAAGAAGAGTGGGGTCTTCAGTGGAGAGATGGGTAACTGAGCTGTGGTGGGAAAGGCTGAAGGCATAGGATAGCCTTAAGGTTAGCCTCTCCCTTCCTCCTAGTGGACAGTGTCTACAAAGCCCAGGCAGAGATTCGGTTTTTCTTACTGTTTTATACTTTATATAAGGTAATTTTCAGTCGTTTAAATGTATAAGAGAGTTGTGCAGTCTTCACCACAATCAGTTTTGGAGAATTGGTTTTTTTCCCATTCTTGTATCCATTATTATTAGCTCCCCACTTCCCTCCACCTCCCCTACTGTAACCCTGAGTATCTGTTCATCTAAATACTGTCTCTATAGATTTACCTATCCTGGATTACATATCATGAAAATTATTTTCCCAAAGCCTCACGAGTAACAACAAAATAAAACATACGAACACTTCAATCTCAAAGTAAAAGGTGAATAATAAAACTAGAGCAACTTAAAATTGGGTCAAAAGGGAAAACAAATGGTAAGATCTTAAATTTTATGCTAACTATAGTTGCCTAACCCAAGCCAAGGTATTTTCAATCCCATGCGTGTGAGAGGCAGACGTTAAAAAGGGAAGATCAAAGAAGAGTCATGTGTTTGAATTACAGTATTGAGAAAGAATATTGCAGTACCAATCCGCCTTGGTAGAATTACAGCCAAGGATGGTGGACCGTGTCTCGTGTACTTTGGCCATGTTTTCAGAGGAGTCCAGTCCCTAGAGAAGGCCATCATGCTTGGTAAAGTGGCAGTGCAAAGGATGGTCTTCGACAAGATGGACGGACACAGTGGCAGCAACAATGGGACCAAAAATGGCAAATGTGAAAATGGTACAGGACTGGGAGGTGTTCGTTCTCTTGTAAATAGAGTCGCTATTGGTCAGGACCACCTCGATACTTGATGGCACCTAACAACAACAACATAATGCAGTAATCCCTGTCGTAGTGCGCTCTGAGGAAGAGCTAGTCACATATCTAGTCAGAGCTGTGGAGGAGTTCTGCCAGTGGATTTTGGGCTTCCAAAATCTAAATCAGTAATAGCCTTCTGCAAACTGGGTGTTAGAATGTAAGCTCTCGTATAATTTCCTCTTCTGGTCTTGAATTTTATTTTTTACAATCCTTGAATCATATGGGCCAGAGTGCTTCTGCCATGTGGACTTAGCTGACACTTCTTTTAGATGGCTACCTCTTTCAACACAAAGTTTTAAGACTCCAGATGCTATTCTTTCTTATAGCCAGGCACGATCTGCTTTCTTTACCACACTTTGCTATAGCACCCATATCTTTAATTATCACTTCATGAAGGCAAGTATTGAATAGGGCCAAATCATACATTGGGGCTAGTGATTAAGTGTGAGCTTAATATCCATTATATATATCCCTGGTCCACTTGACAGGCAGCTTTATCAGCTACTTGAGAAGTAAAATGCCGCATATACTCGACCATAAGCCGGCCTGAGTATAAGTCGAGGTACCTAATTATTACCTGGGAAACTAGAAAAACTGATTGACTCGAGTATAAGCCTAGGGTGGAAAATGCAGACGCTATTGGTGAGTTTCAATAATCAAAACAAATGAAAATAAAATTACTAAAAATGGAGACATCAGTGGGGTAATGTATTTAAATATTTATTTTAAATAAGAAACATAAATAACAGGATAACAAGTCATTTAACATTAGTAAACCAGCACAGTAAGTGGAAAATAGGTTCAACAAAAACAATAAGGTATCAACAATGATACCTTAGGAGTACTATTCCCTGAGCTCAATCAACAACCAAGCTAAAATGTAAAGAGTTAAAATCCTTCAAAACTGGATTCCTCATCATCATCTGTATCCCAATGCAGAGCTTCAGCTGGTGTGAGGTCATCATAGACGCTGTCCTCACTGAGATCACCGTCATCACCATCACTGCCGTCATTTTCATACAAAGCGCAGTCTTCACTGCCATCCATAGCATTACTGATACTACATTTCTGGAAGGCACGTCGCACCATGTCTTCTGGAATGTCTTCCCATGCATCTCGAACCCACTTTGCTGTTAACTCTATGTCAGGCTTCATGAGATTTCCTCCTTTGGTTAGTCGGGCTTGACCAGATGACATCCACTCATGCCACATCCTTCGCACATGGTCTTTAAAAGGCTTATTCAAAGATACACGTTATAGGATGGCTCTGATTGGTTAGATGTGAGTAAACAAACATTCAAAGCCCAGCCCAGCAGTGTCAGCGGGGCTTTGAACAGCGGAGGAACGGCAATCACCCACAAGATGTTACACCTTGCTGGGGTACCACTGACTCGTGTATAAGCCGCACCCCAGTTTGTGCTGAAAAACTCGGCTTATACACGAGTCTATACCGTAAGTAACCTACAGGGGACACTGGTTGCCAGTGAATTTGGCCTTTTGGTTTGGTTCCCATGGAGACGCAGAACCTCAGAAAACCCGTGTAGGGTCACCTGACTGCATGGCAGTTTTGTTTTGACCGCCCCCCAAGATCTCACTAAGGAACGCAGCATGGTGACTACAGCCGAGCTCAACCTGCTAGCTGCTAGATGAACCAAGTGTGGGGTTGTACAACACTAAATGTGATGCTCTGTATCATGTTTGAGCAATTTGTAGGCAGTATTAACACCAGAACTTCTTTTTCAGAACAATTTAAATCATGGACAACAAACAAAGTAAGTAATAAAATCATGTTTATATGTCTTTTGTTCACTTGTTTTTATGCTTTAGAATACAATGTATACTTCACTGTTTTGACTAAGAAGGTATACATGAATATCTACTACATTAATTTTCCTTTTAGAAAAAGCTTAGAGATCTAGTTCTTTTTTACTGCTTCCTTCCCCCGCCCCCCACTATCATGATCCCCATTCTACTTTACAAATCCAGCTAGACCTGAGGATGTACACTGGTGCAGATAGGAACTAGAAACACAGGGAATCCAGGACAGATGATCCTTTTAGGACCAGTGGTGAGAGTGGCAATACCGGGAGGGTGGAGGGAAGATAGGGTAGAAAGGGGAACCCGATCACAAGGATCTGCATATAAACCCCTCCCTGGGGGACAGACAACAGAGAAGTAGATGAAGGGAGACATTGGCCAGTGTAAGACATGACAAAATAATAATAATTTATAAATTATCAAGGGTTCATGAGGGATGGGGGTGGGGAGAGAGGGGGGAAATGAGGAGCTGATACCAAGGGCTTAAGTAGAAAGAAAATATTTTGAGGATGATGTACAACATATACAAATGTGCTTTACACAATGGATGTATGTGTGGATTGTGATAAGAGTTGCACGGGCCCCCAAATAAAATTATTTAGAAAAGAAAAAGCTTAGAGAAACCCTCTAAGAAATTTTAGGCTTATTTGGAAATATATAATTTATACTCTATTACATCAAGATTAGTTTTCTCTTTTCCGTGTGTATGTTATATATGTAAATATTTAAATTATATCAATTGGCAAATACAATATGCTGATTGAGGGTCAGAATTTACCTGTGAAATGAGGGCTTTTATGACATTTCTGTCAAACAGAGCATGACTAAAAGAATAATCCTTTACAATGGTCCTTAAAATTAATTAAATCCACTCCCAGTAACTCGGCTGTCTTATTTTACCTAAAAGAGAATTTGTTCAAAATAAGCTTGTACTGCAAACTGGCTCTGATAACAGGCACAACCTAAGTTAAAGATTCACAGAACGTGCTTCAGTACAGCCAAAGACCATGCAAATGTGCATTGCCTGAGTGCAACACTCCTCTTCTTCCTCACATACATATTGTATGAAAGCAGCAGGGACCGCCTCCCCTTGTCTTACAGGTGTGCGTGTGACTGCTCCTCAGCCAGAACCACACTTCCCAGCTGGGTATGCCCCTCAATACCCACCAGCAGCATTCCAAGGTAAATAGTTTGGGATTTTTTAATTAAAGAAGAAAAAGCAAATCGGTCAATTATTGATACTCTGTAAAGGATATGGGTGTCTCTGAGGATTTCTTTTTGTGTGTTTTTTTGGTTAAAATTCAGGTCATGAAATTTTGGGGCAGCCTCGTTCTTGTTTATTTCATTTGAATATCTATTATTGGGAAAATATGTATATTTTTATAGAGGATAGTGAAAGTGTAAAACAAAGCCAGTAAAAACAGTGGTGAGTAATCATTTGCAAATAAAATATAATAGTGACTTTTTCCCCCCATCAGTAGATCCAAAGTAAAAGCTTTGCTTGGTTCCCCATTTGTTTGGTGATATTGTGCCTTATAGCCTCATGTAGGATTTCCCCATGGTGTTTTTGTGCCACGTCATAGCTCGGGTTACTTATGGCCAGCAGAAGCAATGGGGAAGAGGGACCAGAAACTTAAAGCTGTAATGGAAGTAATGGGACTGCAGTCACCCAGAGGAAAGTCCAGTTTCATTTTCGACAAATAAGGAGGTCTTTACTTCTGTGTACATGCCACTGCATGCCCCGCATTTCTAAGAAAAGTCCTTTTACTTCACAGAAAGGGATTTTGTTTTTCATTTGAATCAATGCATATGCAGGTTTTTTCTCCCCTCTTTAAACGAATGCAGTTGTCATAGTCATGAAAACGATACCTAATGGCCATGCACAGGGTGCACCCAGAGATACAAAGAGTGGCCCACCCCCATTTTGGGTGACATCCTGGGGCTTTCATGTCAAAGAGAAGCCAGTTTGGGCAGAAGGATACATCTTTGTTTTTAGCATGAACAAACTAGTGTTTGTGAGCACGGGTTTTGTTTTTTTTTAATTGTTAAGACTAGAAAACTCCCAGTGGGGTTAGCATCTCATCTGTTTGCATTTAAAAGAATAAGCAGCAGAAAAATGGCAAACATCAAATGGGGTCGTTCTCAACCTTGACTGAACTTTAAGTTTCACTCAAGGGGCAGTTTAAAAATCTAGTGCATAAAAGCTAAATCGCCATCTCTGTTGTTAGGATGAAGGCCTTGGTAGCATATCAACTCCCCCTTTAGCATGTCCAGAGGATGGAGACTGGACAGTGCCTTGCCATTCTTCCTGCTCAGAAGTATCCTGGCTGCATTTCTTCCAGAACAGATTTATTCCTCCTCCGGGCCGGGCACAGTGCAGAGAATATGCAGTATTCCTCACTGTAATCATAATTCAGATGAATCAGTTCTTTGGTTTTCCTTGTTTATTGTCTGGTTAGGAGATGATTGAAAATACCATGGCTTGGATCAGGCAGACACTCTAAAGATGTCACTTGTTACATATTTACCCATGCAATAAGTCATTTGATCTTCTTTTACCCATGCAATCAGTCATTTGATCTTCTGACTGCTGTGTCCATGGGTGTTTATTGTGGATCCTTGTAAAGTGAAAGCCTGGACAATCTTAATCTTTTCTCTGTAGGATGATATTTCCTATTAGTTCAAAAACCAAACCAGACTCACTGCCATTGAGTTGATGCTGATAGAATTGCCCCCTGTGAGTTTCTGAGACTTAACTCTTTACAGAGAGTAGAAAGCCTCATCTGTCTCCTGTGGAGCAGCTGTTGGTTTCAAACCGCCGACCTTGCAGTTTTCAGCCCAGTATGCAACCACTGTGCCACCTGGGCTCCTCAGTCATTAATCCTGTTGTGAGGGTTTTGTTTTCTTTGTATAAACCCTCCTGAAGAGTGTCATCTTTGATCTTCATCCGTAAGTTCTTTCAGCAAGTAAAGTCATGCCATCTGCAGATTGTATCTTGTTAATAAGTCTTCCTCCATTCCTGATGCCACACTTTTTTTCATATCTAGTTTGTTGGATTACTTGTTCAGCATGAGATAGAATAAATCTGGTGAAAAAATACAGCACTGACACTCACCTTTCCTGATTTTAAATCACATAGTATCTCCTTGTTGTTTAAACAACTATCTACAGGTCTATATACAACTCATCTGGCTTGGTCTATTCCTGAAATGGTCTCTAAACTCATGGGGGAAATATTCAAGGTTGGACTTTGGCTCTTTTGATTTATTTTAATGATCTTTTAGCTTCAACTTCAACATGAACTACTGGGCTCAGTCTGACTGATAACATCTCTTTCCACAGATAGTCTATTGGATTCCATCCAGTGAGATCCACCTGTCCAATTCTGACTCACAGCAACCCTAAAGGACAGAGCAGAACTGGCTCCCGGGCATTTCCAAGGCTTTGAGTCTTTATTTCTTCCTCCGAGTGGATGGTGGATTTGAACTGCTGATTGTGTGTTTAGCAGACCCATGTGTACCCCACTGCATCACCAGGGATCCTGTTTGGAGCTCTGGCTTCTATCATAGAGGTCATCTTTTCCAGCTAGCATGCCCTCTTCATTCTTTCCACCTTGTGTATTCCAGTCGCCACCCATTATTCCCACCTGCTTCATCTTTGTTCTGAGTATTTGGTGCATACATTGAATAATAATAACAGTAATAAGCCTTGTTGGTTTAGGGATATTGTCCTATCACTAACAGTGTTTTCTTCAAGATAGGGTGTAATGTACAACCATAAATTCTTATAAGGGTGGTGTTTGGAGAATTATTAACCAATGTCTAATACTTAAGGATCCCTGGTTGCACAGTGGATTGAGTGTTGGGCTGCTAACCTCAAGGCTGGTAGTTCAAACCCACCAGTTAAAGATGAAGCTGTTTTCTCCCATGAAGGTTTATAGTTTCAGGGAACCTAAAGAGCAGTTCTAGTCTGTTACATAAGGCTCCTATTAGTCAGAAGCAGCTAACTGGCATGGGCAGTTAGGTTCTATAATTTTTCTCATGGTACTTGGAGTATAATGCAATCCATCCATAGCTCATTAAAATTAGGGGATACACAAATTAATTCATATTTAGAATTCGAAGTCTGTCCAAGGAAATAAGAAGGTTTGTATCTGGGAGATCCTGTCAGGGTTTCCTAACTGTGGAATGACCACATTTACACCAGACCCTTCCTTATTTCTGGGGGCCCAGTATGTGCAGTGTAGTGCTGACCTTTCCCATGAGATGTCGTAATTCGGATCATCTTTGACAGGTGCTTTGGCTTAAATATACTTGGCTCACAGCCTATATGTGGGGCCTTTCACCCACTGCCATTTCTCTAATCAATGCGAATTTTCCAGAACCTTCCAGTAGGGGGATCTAAATCATTGTTTACTTTCTTTTAGTTTCTAAAGCATTAAAGCACATTTTCATTTGAACAGTATAAGGCACTGTGTTCGGCCAGGTTGACTAGATAAACAAGTTCAGTGACACTCATACATGTGTAGGAAAGAACTTTATATCAAGAAGTATTTGTATATCGGCATAACATCCCAGCCCAGTGTAACTCAAGTCCATAAGTCCGATACTACTCCCTAAGTCCCTCTTCAGACTCACGCAGCCATAGGCAATGATGTACAATGCAAGGAGATCACAGGCCAGTGGGTGCAACATCTTGAGGCTCCGATGGCAGTAAACACATCTCCAGGACTCCAGCAGCCATCAGGATCAGCAAACTGGAAGTCAAAGGGAGAAAGCAAGGCCTGTTTGACAGGCTGGACCCTACCCCTCCACTTTTATATATCTTCAAATTGACATGGAATTACTTAACTGCCACAGGCATGAGCTAAGTCTATTAGAGTACTACTTTTAAAAATAGAAATAGATGTGAAACCACAGATCAAATAATCAAAAACTGTCTGACAGATTACAAACGTAAACATTAACTTTTGCGTATAAATAGCTAGCGTAACCCTAGAAATGTTTGCTACCTTTATTTTACAAATGACTTTATTTATTGATATGTTGGGACCTCCTGGACATGCAGGCTACCCTGGCCCCCAGGCCGGCTACCCACCCCCACCAGCTGGCTTTTACGGTGCCACCACCACTGGCTTTCCTGTCCAAAATCAGCCGGTGTACAGTCAGCATGGTGGCCCTGCCGGAGTACCGTGGATGCCAGCACCAGAAGTGCCACTGAACTGTCCACCTGGATTAGAATATTTATGTCAGGTAATTTCAAGTGCATACAATGTTCAGTAAAAAATGATGGTACTTCCTGTTACAAATTAGCAAATGATTGCTTTACGAAAATGTAAAATACTAAGATAACACGAATTCATCAAAGCCAATTTCACTTTTCAAGCAAAATACAAATGTCTTAGGAAACTTCCATGATCTTAGTATGCTATAATCTTGACTGTAATCGCCAATGACCCCCAGCCCCCACTGTTCCGCTAGAAATGAGACAAAACTGCTGCCATGGAATCCATCCCAGGTCCTGACAACCCTCTACAGAGTTTCCTGAGTTTTGAGTCTTTACGGGAGCAGACAGCCCTGTCTTTTTCTCACAGAGGGGCCAGTTGGGTCAACCCATCAAATCTGCTCACAGTTCAGTGCTGACTGGCAGCGCCCCAGAGTTCCTCCTGATCGCCATGATTATGAGAAAGTTTGGGAAATCGTGCTTACTAAATGTTTACTGTAGTAGCCAGTAATATGTTAAGCACTGTTTCTAACCTTTGTTATAAACATATGCATGTATCAACTGAGTCCTGGTGGTGCTGTGGTTTGGTATTGGGCCGCTAACCTAAGGGTCAGTCAGTGGTTCAAACCCACCAGCTGCTCCTTGGGAGGAAAACGAGGCTGTCTGCTTTCTGAAAGCTTCAAAGTCTTAGAAAACCTACATAGTGTTGCCATGAGTCATAATCTACTTAATGATGCCAGTGGGTAGATGCTTAGTTATTACAGTTTTAAAGAAAAGAAATTCAAGTATAGGGAAATGAAAATAACCTGTCCAGGTCAAACAGTGAAGGAAGGAAATGGAATGAGCTTCTATTGCAAAGACCTCAGTTTGGGACTCTGTTGTGCTCTTTATTTCCTGGCAGTCGAAGAGAGCATTCAGTAAAGCTGGAGTTTCAGAAAGTAGTCACAAAAGGCATTGGCATTCTGCTTAAAATATAACTCATGTTTTAATTATAATTAATATAATTTTATTTGTGTTATGCTGGCCGTATTCTTTAGAGGAACCAAATTTATAAATTCTCCCCATAAGAGGAAGAAAAATAATCCTGGATTTTGATGTTACAAGTCTGGCAGTCTTTAGAAAATGAAGTCTTTTGTATCCATTTTATCAATAGACCCCGTGACATAAAAACAGGGTTTTTTTTGGTAAGTGAAATGCCCCCATTGCACTCTGGATGCATATAATTACACACAGTGCAATTGGAGAGCACATGTTCACATGACAGTCCTTTCAGTAGGTCTTTTGTTATGCAGGAAATATTCTAAATTTGATGTTTTTAAACTGGGGAGGGTGTCACCTACTACAAGTGATATCAAGTACACTTTAAAAGAATAATTTTTAATTATAGAGAATAGCCCTTTAAATAGATTTAAAAGTGTTAATTTTTTTTGCCCTAATCATTTTCTTTTTTTTTCTTTTCTTTTTTTACATTTTATTAGGAGCTCATACAACTCTTATCTCAATCCACACATATACATACATCAATTGTATAAAGCACATCCCTGCATTCTTTGCCCTAATCACTCTCAAAGCATTTGTTCTCCACTTAAGCCCTCTGCATCGGGTCCTCTTTTTTTTTCCCTCCCTCCCGTGTTAATATTTCATAAGTCCTTTATAGGAGGAACATTATTTTTTCCTTTTATTTTCTAACTTATATAGTGATTTTGGTATAACTTGTTTTTATTTTAGGTAAGTGGGCCCACTATAGTAGTAGGTAAAAACATTCATTTCTTGAAAACTTTCAGTAGATTGTTTTCAATGAAAAATACTTTAGTATGAGTTTCACACTATAAAATAACATAAAGTATGCTTATATAGTGATATTATAATTTGAATTAATTAGAAATATTTTAAATGTAAGATATGAATAGTCTATTTAGTTTTTTAAAATTTCCTCTGACACGTTTAAAGCTAATTTTTTTTCTATAATAGATTGATCAGCTGTTGGTTCATCAGCAAATTGAACTTCTGGAAGGTATGTATTCATTTTGTTGACCATATTTCTATAAATATAGGAGATTATGATTAAAAGTCTGTCACCACCAATAAAGCACTCTTTCCAATGTGGGAAGAGTAAATCTCCTTATTTACAAATTTCTTTTTGTGCTACAATGAAATGATAAAGATTTCTGAAAACAGGTTAAATAGCAAAAGATCGTTATCACTGGGTAGCTGTCCTCATTATGAAGATAATTAGATGCTCATATTCAAGTTCAACTTGAAGCCAAGGAAAAGTCAAACAAGTCCACAAGAGCCAAAATACAGTCCAAACTCCCTTTAATCCAATCAACTTTGATTCACAGTGATGCTGTAAGACGGGGTAGAACTGTCCCTGGGGGGTTCTGAGGCTGTAACTCGTTACAGGAGTTGAAGGCCTCCTTATTCCTGTGGAGCGGCAGGTCGTTTCAGATGGCCAGCTCGTACCCATATGCCGCCAGCGCTCCGATCTTAAGTACAACCCACCTGAATCAGAGGCCACTCAAGAAAAGAGCTGACATTTTGAGCAGGGATGCCAGAAGAGCTGAGCGTTGTATGAGGACATCAAGAACATTGTACATGAAAAAGTGTACGGTCATTGGAAAGAAGCAAAACATCAGCCGGGATGGGAGAAGAGATTGAAACTTGCTGTGGTATCTACGGCTAAAGAAAATGGGAGAAATGTGGAAGTGAAAAAGCTGAACAGAAAATTTCAAAGGGCAGTTTTATGACAAAAAGTACAGTATTGTAATGAAATTTGCAAAGACCTAGAGTTAGAAAAACAAAAGGGAAGAAAATGAAGAAAAAACTCAAGCCTCTGTACAATACTGAAGGATTCTTTGGGCAAAATAATGAATGCCGAAAGCATCAAAAGAAGAGAGAAGGCGTGCACACACTCACTGCCCGCAAGAACTGGTCTGCATTCAGCCACTTCAAGAGGTAGCATGTGTGTACGAACTAGTGGTGTTGAGGGAAGAAAACCAAGCTGCGCTGCAGACACTGATGAAAGAAAAGCCCAGGAGCTGAGGGAAAGTCGCTTAAGTGATCTAAACAAGCTGAGGACGCACTGGAGCTGCCCACTTGTCTCTGCCAAGAAATTTTAGACAGCTGCCTGGCTTACAAACTGGAAGAGATCCATATTTGTGTCCGTTCCAAAGAGGGGCGACCCAACAGAAATTAGAAAATCTGTAATAATGTCATTAATATCACTTACAAGTAAAATTTTGCTGACGGTAATTTAAAAATTCCCCACTTGTCTGTTTTGTTAAACTATGATAGCTTGTATGTATCTGTGATGCCGGAAGCTATGTCACTGATAGTTCAAATGTCAGGGTCAGCCCAAGAGAACAGGATTCAGCAGAGCTTCCAGACCAAGGAGAAAATGGAGGACTCAGATCCCAACATTGGAGGAAGGAGCTGACAAAACTTTATAGATTTCAAACATTGTCAGATACTAAAGGCCTAATGAATGGAATCAGGGCATTTGAAAGGCAGCTATTTGGCCAACTGACTGGAAGAGACCCATATTTGTGCCCCTCCAAAGAAAGGGGACGCTACAGAATGCTCAAACTAGAACACTACCACTGATACCACATGCAAGTAAAACGTGGCTGGAGATCACCCAGCAATAGTTGAAGCAGTGCATGGACATTGACTGCCAGAGGTTCCGGCTGGATTCAGAAGAGGATGTGGAACAAAGAATATCATTGTTGATGTCAAGTAGTTCTTGGCTGAAAGCAAAGAACCCCAGAAATGTTTGTTTCTGTTGTATTGACTAAGCCAAGGCATTCAACCGTGTGGCTCCTAGAAAACTATGAGTAACCTAGAGAAGAAAGGAATCCCAGAACACTTCACTGTGCTCACGTGGAGCTGGCACCTACATCAAGAGGCAGGCAGTTGTGTGAAGGGAGCAAAGAAATCCAGAATGGTTTGAAATCAGGAAAGGTGTGTGTCAGGGTTGTATCCTTTCACCATACGTATTTAATCTGTGTGCTGAGCAAATAGTCAGAGAAGCTGGATTATATGAAGAAGAATGTGGCATCAAGATTGGAGGAAAGGCTTATTATTAACATAAGCCTTGCTGAAACTGAGGAGAGATTGAAGCACTTGCTGATGAAGGTCGAGGATTGCAAGCCTTCAGTATGGATTACAATTCAATGTAAAGAAGGCCCAAATCCTCACAACTGGACCCATAGGTAGCATTATGATAAAGGGAGAAAAGATTGAAGTTACCAAGGATTTTTATATTGCGTGGGTCCGCAAGCAATGCTCATGGAAGCAGCAGTCAGGAGATCAAAAGATAAGCTGTATTAGGTCAATCTGCTGCACAAGACCTCTTTAAGATTGTTGAAAAACAAAGATGTTACTTTGAGGACTAAGGCGCACCTGACCCAAACCATGGTATTTTCAATTGTCTCATATGCATGTGAAAGTTGAACTGAACATTGAATAAGAAGAATCCATGCATTTGAAGTATGGTGCTGGAGAAGAATATAAACGTTACCATAGACTGCCGAAAAGACAAATCTGTATTAGAAGATGTACAACCAGAGTACTTAGAGGCAACAATGGTGTGTTAGTCGGGGTCAACCAGAGGGGAAAAATGCAGAGACTCTCGTGTGTAAGAGAGAGTTTTATATCCAAAAGTACTTTCATATTAAGAAAACAACTCAGTGCAGTCCAGATCAAGTCCATAAGTCCGATCTTAGCCCATAAGTCTGATATTAGCCCATAAGTCTGATACTAGTCCATAAATTCTTCTACAGACTCACGCAGCACATGCAATGATGCAGAAAGTAGTAAGATCACCGGCCAGTGGGTGAGAAATCTTCTGGAAGCATCTCAGTGCTGGTGCGGCTTTCCATGTGGCATCTCCAGCTCCAGGGCTCTGGCTGCCATCAGCATAGGTTCATGTGGCTTGTCAGCAGGAAGGTGAAGCAGAGAGAGAGGCTGTCCTGCCTCCAGGGAGGAAGAAGTAGTTCCCAGAGTCCTCATAAGAAGGCCATGCCCAAAAGGAGTTCTTAATCAGGCTTTGACCTGATTGACAGGCTACACTCCACCCCTTCATTCTTTTATCAAGTTGGCATAAAATTGTGTAGCTACCACAGATGGCAAGACTTCATCCTACATACTTTGGGCATGTGATCAGAAGAAAGCAATTCCCGGAGAAGGATGTGTTTGGTAAAGTAGAGGGTGGTAACAGAGAGGAAGGCCTTCAAAGAGATGAGTGACACTGCCTTCCAAAATGGACTCAGCATGGGAACAATCGTGAGAATGGAGCAGGACCAGGCAGTGTTGCAATCTGCTGTACACAGGCTCACTTTGGGTCGGAACCGGCTCTATGGCGCCTTACAACAACAATAATTCATTAGTGGTTATGGGAGCACATAAATGGGGAGCTGCCAGTGATTCTGGCCAGAAATAGAGTAGGATTTTGACAAATCACAGAGAATACCAGACAGGTGTTTATTTGTGTTTTATTGACTGCTAAGACATTCAACTGTTTGAGTCATGAGAAAACTGGATGACAGTGAAAAGAATGGGAATTTCTGAAGAACTCATTGTGCTCATTTGCATAGTACCTATAGATAGAACAGAAGACAGTTGGTCAAACAGGACAAGAGAATGCTGTGTAGTTAAAAGTTATTAAAAGTGTGTGCCCAGGTGGTATCCTTTCACCATAATTATCCAATCTGTATGCTGAGCAAATAATCTGAGAACCTAGACTCTTGATAAAGAATGTGGCATCTGGACTGGAGGAATATTTATTAACTATTTTTGAAATGCAGGTGATATAACCTTGCTTGCTGAAAACAAGAAGGACTTGAAGCATTTGCAGATGAAAATCAAATTAAAGACTATATTGATTGAAATTCAATGTAAAGAAAACCAAAATCATAATTGGATCAGTAGACAAGATCATGATAAATGGAGAAAAAGATTGAAGTCAATAAATATCATTTTGCTTGGATCCACAATCAATGTTCATTGAAGTAGCAGTAAAAAAAAATCAAGTAATGTATTGTATTGTGGGTAAATGTGCTACACAAGACCTATTCAGAGTACTGAAGATCAAGGATGTCATTTTGAAGACTAAGGTGTGCTTGATCTAAGCCATGTTGTTTCCAGTCACCTCGTGTGGAAGTTGCACAGTGAATAAGTAGGGCCACAGAAGAATAGAGACATTGAATGTACTGCCAGAACAACAAGTCTGTCTTGGAAGAAGTACAGTCCTCTTGAAGCTAGGACGGCAAGACTCCATCCATGCTTTGGATATGCCCTTGGGAGAGTACAATCCCTGGGGGGGGGGGGGGGCGGGGAGACATCTTGCTTCATAAAGCAGAGGGTTAGCAAAAAACAAGGAAGTTGCTCAGTGCGATGTACTGACACAGTGGCTGCAACAATGGGCTCAAACAATAACAGTCCTGTGGGAATAGCACATTCATTCACGTATAGAGTCACTATCACAACAACGGTGTCTTTACTGCCTTCTCTGTAGGAGCACACACATGAAGCATATATAAAAATGGAGATTTATTTCAAGAAAGTGCCTTCACAATTTTGGCAAGTTCCAAATCCCGAAGTTAGAACAGACTGGAGGTTTCTCTGAACTCCCATGGTAGCAAGGGCTGATGAAGCCAAAGTCTGCAGGTCACATGACAGGCTGCTTATCTGTTCATGTGCTAAAACTGCATTCGTATCCAGGAACTGACTGAGAGGATAGTGAGGCAAATGGAGCATGGAATGCAAGATCAAGAGAGAACATTTTTCCTGAATTGGTCATACCTCCAAAGAAACCCCCTCAGGGCAGATTACGTAACACCTGCAAAGCCACTGAGCATTTATGTTTTTTCCACAACAGGAACAAATCTGCGAAGGGAGCTCAGCATTCTTGAAAAGTGCTGTGATTGGGACCTGACCATGGGATTTGAATTTAGACACCCACCCGCAGTGGGGCTACTTGGACCCCTCAGTGGTAGGGGCCAAGTGCCCCAGAGGCATGTTGGGTGTGGCTATTGTAGTGCACAGCAGAGACTAAACAGTGAGCACAATAGTCAGGCCTGTATGGATTTATAGTGCTGGCTGGGTAGACATGGCATTCCTGGGAGGGTGACAGATGGGATACCTATTCCCCACTTCCTTAATCTATCCATGTGGAAGAATTCTAAGTCAGCAAATGTCAATTTAAACTAAATTTCCAGAATAGAGAATCCAGCCCTTCAATCAGTTCCCATACATGAGCCAGTTTACAGGCCCACAACCCATTCAATGAAAGGCCCCTTGAGGAAGGGTCTCATCACACTACTAAAAATTGGCACTGTTGGTCTTTCTCTCAGCCTTCCCCAAATATATTCTTTAAAACATGGCTGTTCATGTGGAGAAAAGGAAATAATCTGATGTTTAGTTATTCCTAGTCACTGATACTCAATGGGCACTAATTCCAGGAGACCCAGAATGATTTAAAGGCACTCACCAGTCAGGACTGTGGGGTGGGTCATTAGGGAGGACTTGCAGGCAGATGGAGGTCAAGTTATTAATAGTCATGGTTCAGTTCCTTCTTGGCAGTGGGTCTAGTGGGGCCACAAACCCCACTGGGTAGCTCTCTACCCAGTACCAGAGTGCAAAATTGGAATAGGCATACTCACTAACTAGCAGAACCCTCACATTAGATCACTGACATACGAAATAAAGTATGTTGTGGCAAGAAGAACCAAGTGAAAGCCATTACAACTGGGTTTATCTAGGAAAGTAGGAAACCAGGAGCAATACCATGTGTCTGGGGGGTGCAGAGGTTAGTGTCACCTGAAGGGTTTGAAGACTCCAGGGGGGTGATTCCCACCTTCTCTCCTATTTGGCTTGTGCATCTTAGAGAGTGACAGATCATTGTAAACTTAGCCAGTTGGTGCCTCCAGTTGCAGCTGCTGTCCCAGATGTTGTTTCATTGTCTGAGCTGGTTTTGTGTTTCCAGTGAACCCATCCTAATCACCACGCCCATCCACAGCGGTGCATCAGCCCTCAGCAGCAAAGTCACCCTTCTGACACAACTTTATGGAATGAAACTTGTAATTTCGCTAGTTTAATACCAGTTCTTTTCTTTTGCCTTGTTTCTCTCTGTGGACATTACCTCTCCTCTCTTCTTTTGCTCTGCTCACTATCATTGAAAAGTTGTGCATTGGCAGAGAGCCCTAGCTCCTGAGCCTGCCATATTGGCTCTCTCCTTCCGCACCAGTGGCCATAGCCAAAAACATGCTGCGCCTGATCCTCGGTCACGCCAAGAAGCACCGAGGGTGACACCTCTCTCTGTTCTCTGTGGAGCTGGAGGTGCTGAAGCAGCACCCCATGCCACGCTTCTGGTGTTATTTAATCCAGATGTCAGTTGGGACAGAAAAAACTACCCAGAACCATGGAATAAACCGGGTCCCCATGAACAGGATAAGCTCTTCGCAGTGAATTTGAGTTGCAGCAAACTGAAGAGAGGAGACCCTGACTTCTGAATGAAGTGTTTTTCCATAAAGCTTCTCAGAATGAAGGTCTTCCAGAAGTGAGCTGCACAATTTCTCACTGAACAAGGGTCTCTGTCTCCCTAAATGCACAAGATCATGTTGCTGTGTCATGTTGGGGTTTTCACGGAATAATAGACATCTGAAACCTGAAAGTTAAAAATTGTACATCTTGGTATTATAGTATCTTAGGACAGTTCAGTATTTTTTAAATAATGCTGATTATCGTTTCCTTTTTTTTCAGTCCTAACAGGTTTTGAAACCAATAACAAATATGAAATTAAGAACAGCCTTGGTCAGAGGGTTTACTTCGCAGTAGAAGATACTGACTGCTGTACCCGAAATTGCTGTGGGTCTGATCGACCTTTTACCATGAAGATTCTTGATAATATGGGCCGAGAAATCATGATGCTGGAGAGGCCACTGCGCTGCAGCTCCTGCTGTTGCCCTTGCTGCCTTCAGGAGGTTGGTGAGGATTGCCACATAGCCTATACAGCAGCTCTTTGAACCTTTATAATCAAGTGAGATTTAAAGGGAAAATGACCCATGAGTTCTTGGTTTAGACTTTCGAATGAATTTTAAGGGAAAGAAAGCAGGTGAAAACAGTAAGCTATTTCCCTTGGCCTCCAAGCTGTGTTTATTACAGGGCTGAACTTCCATTCGGGATCAGTCTTGATTGATACCCAGGGAAAGCTAAGAGAGCAGAGGGTCTTAGTTTCCTCACCAGAAGCGCCCGTTAGAGGCCTGGTCAGCTCCAAGGAGTGCAACCACCGATTGAGAAGAGCACATTCAGCCTGTCACTTTGTTTCCCTGGCAACCTACTAAAGAATGGCCCTGGAGAGACCCCTCTGAAAGCTGTCAACTCCTGTGTTTTTCATTTCCCCATTAAAAAGAAAGAAATGTGTATATTTGAACCCCCTTTTGTAATAGTAAAACTTATAGGTGGGACACCTTTACCTTTCTGGTATACCCTGTTTGACAGCCCGTGCATAGAAACGTAGAGGAGAAGCCAGTGAGTGAGTGCACTGTGAGGAAAGTGGAGCCTTTGCCTCTCCCACCTCATGGACTCCAGACCAGCCCTACCTGGTCACACTATGAAAACATGCAACCGAGATGCAAACACACGGATTACTTGATGTCTATGGCTGCACTCATTTTGGGGGATAGCTGAAGTCATTCATTGTAAATCCCTTTGTTTTCCCATTCCTTTTATAGGAATATCAGGGGAAATACTCAGGAATTTGATAGGGACACATTTTCTACATACATGGCTCCCCACCATGTAAAGAATACATTCTACAATTGGCTCATTGAAAGGGCCCTGTGCAATCTTTCCATACAGATGGGGAAACTAAGGTACTTCCAAGGTTATGCAGACCCAGTAAAATCATGTTTTTCAGTAGATGCATTAATGTGCATGTGGTTCTTAGACTAGTACCTTCGGCTTAAGAAAATATTCAATAAATGGGAGCGGCTAGACCTGTTAGTATTACTGTTGCTGAGTACTGTTCCAAGGGCTTTCCCCACTTTTGCAGATAGAAATCCAAGCACCCCCCGGCGTTCCAGTAGGTTATGTTATTCAGACCTGGCACCCCTGCCTGCCAAAATTCACCATTCAGAATGAGAAGCGGGAAGATGTACTCAAAATCGCTGGCCCGTGTGTTGTATGCAGCTGCTGTGGAGATGTTGACTTTGAGGTAACAGATGTGATCACGTCATATTACCTGCTAATGTGATAAAATATGCTTTCCAGATGTAAGAAGAGTATCATTCCATAGGATGTGACAGATACAGGAGGTAATATCTATGTGCTCAGACGTCAAAAGGAGATAATATGCCTTTTTACTTAACTTTGGTCAGAGGCTGTTACTGCCTTGATAAATGTCACTGGAGAGTTTGTTAAATGGGGAAAAAAGAGAGAGAGAAACTGGACATGCAGT
This sequence comes from Tenrec ecaudatus, assembly GCF_050624435.1. Taxonomy (NCBI): domain Eukaryota; kingdom Metazoa; phylum Chordata; class Mammalia; order Afrosoricida; family Tenrecidae; genus Tenrec; species Tenrec ecaudatus. Next base: position 648,634 of record NC_134537.1, on the reverse strand, counting down.
CAAGTAAGCGCAAGTCATGGAATGGGTTCTTATCTCAGATCACCAACATCATCAGCCACTGCACACTTCACCTTTGCCCTACAAGGCCTTCTGAAATGTTTTGATGGCAGTTGTTAGCAGATAAGACACCGCCATATACAAGAGGGGATTTGAATTAGTCTGGTTTGCACAATAACTCTTCCTAATAAACCACCAGGCAGACTCTGCAGCTTAAGCCAAAAGCATACTCATGGTTCATCAGCTCAGCTCGGTGGCTTTGATGTAGCCACAGGGTGGGTTCAGGTCTGCTCTGGGGCTCTCACAGCCGAAGCTGCCTCGATCATGGTTTTCCAATGGCCATCAAACGAGGTGGCCAGCCACATTTAAGATCTCGGTTCTTGTGACATCATGTAGCAAGTCACAGAGCCAAGTAGAAGATCAAGAGTCGGGGATATTTAACGAACAGTAACCCATGGTAGAATACAGTTTCATATCAATTGATTTCTGCCATCCCTCTGCCTGCACCCAAGTACAATGAGTTGGCTGCTTTTGGTTTCCCTCTGTTTATATAGCATATCCCAACAGAAAGCAGGGTGTCACGTCCATATGGTGCTTTGTGTACATTCAGAAGGAACACCTTCCCCTGGGTTGACACAACACCACTTGTACGTAGCTTGGTGAGTGTTTCTCGAAGCTTCTACGGTTGCCCCCATAGCTGGGTACATTAGTCCTGGGCACAGTCAGTTATCGTGACCCTGGCCTTTCCTGTACAAAACTAGAAACCAAAGTTTTCTTTGAGCTCTTTAATACTCCCTTTCCTTTCTTTTTATTTTAGTGTTGTCGCCTTTCCCTCTAAACTGCCAGCCTTCTTGTGGAGGCTCTGCCTCCCCACCCTCCACTGAGTGAAATATTTCACTCTTCCCCTACTGAATGAAAGGCAGTGGTTATCCGGTGACCTCTGACCAGGGTCTTGACCTGTCCTGTTGAAACACTCTGCTCACTCACCAAACACTGTGTGCTCCTTCAAGTCACACAGAGTCACACGCTGTCTCGAAATTTCACCAAAGAAGCATTTTATGTTCCATCCTTTTCTACTATCGGTCCTAATGATTCACCACTGCCTTAATATAAATCCTATGTTAAGTACTTTAGAAAAACTGCTTGCATATAAATTCTCCATAGCGATCAAGGCATTTTCACACACACACACACACACACACACACACACACACACACACACATATATACACATATATCTCACAGGAACCTATGTATATCTCAGAGGAGCCCAGGTGGTGTAGTGGTTATACATCCTGGGCTGGAACCCACAAGGTCCAGAGTTCGAAACTACCACCTGCTCTGCAGAAGAAAGGCGGGATTTCCTACCCCATAAACAGTTCCTGTCTCGTAAACTCACAGTGGCAGTTGTACCCTGTCCCAAAGGGACGCTGTGAGTCTGCACTGACTCAGTGGCAGTGAAAACTGAATGTATGTATCATGAGAGGAAGAATACGTGCCAGTTCCATGTGGCACGTACTCTTGGTACAATATTTGTTTCACTTGACTACAGCTTGGAATTAGCCTGTGAGTTGTTTTCTAGAATTATTTAAGGCTGTGTTTCACATATCCCAAATTAGATTAAATCCCTTGATGAAGAGAGTGTGGTCGGCAAACTGTCCAAACAATGGACCGGGTTTGTGAGAGAGGCGTTTACAGATGCAGACAACTTTGGGATCCAGTTCCCATTGGACCTGGACGTGAAAATGAAAGCTGTGATGCTGGGCGCCTGTTTCCTCATCGTAAGTACATTCTCCTCCATCTTGGTACCAGCTGTCTTGTCAGTGGGCTGAAAGGATTCTGAAAGCCTTCTCAAAGAGATCCCCTTTAAGTTTTACTTCAAAATTCTATTTGATGCTGATACCCTAGATGTACAAGCAACTAGCTTCTATCTGCAGAGTCTGCGAAGCTCCTCTTGGCCAGAGAAGGGCCTGGCGTATAAGATACTGGGGAGCGGGGCTCTTATCTGACATTGCATATGAGTTTCGAGAGGGTACGATCTGCAGGAGAAAACTTAAATACAAAGGGATCGCCAAAGCTAGGGTGCGGGGTGCCTGAAGTAATGACACTCCGGGGCTCTGGATTTCATTAGGGGCTTAAACACACTCCCTGCACCCAGGCTGCAACCCGTGTCAGGGTTACCCACAAGGAGACAGTCGTAATTTGAAGGTTTACAAAGAAGCATGAACACATCAGCCAAGTGATTCAGAGATGCGAGGGGAGCACGGGGCTGGGAACATGCAGTAATTGATTCGTGTGCAGACTGCTGCCTTCCACAGCTTTCATCTGGGAACAGGAGGCAAGCATCTGTTTATCTCAGGTGGAGAGACAGCCAGCCATTGCTTCATCGGCTCCCACGGCTCAGCCATCAGCTTTCTCCCACGGGCCCTGAGCTGTGGAAAGGGTGATCCTGTCCCATTTGCCTAAGGAGTAAACCGCTTTTCCCCCACACGGCTGTGATAAGGGAGGCTCTGGTCTTATTACTGTTTGTAATCAAAATCAATGCATTGATACATCACTACCCTATTCAGGATTTCTAGCTACATACTTAAAGGCCTCCCTACCCCCTCAATCTGTCAGCCATCAGCTCAGGGACTCCAGGCTTTCCTTACCTGTCTGCCCTGCTCTCGCTACTCCCTCGGGTTTGAACGATGAGCTGAAATGACGCACAACTCCCAGGAAAGCGCTAAGCTTATGGTGGCCGTTTGAATGTGGGGCTGGGGCAGTGCCAGTGCAGAGCTTCCTTGTTCCAAACAGCGTCCACTCCTCCTCGAGGTGCACTGATGTCTTTTCTCACGCTGGAGGCCGTGGAGCTTAGTGCCATGATTGTGACCTGACCACATAGACCGAGTGCCTCATGAGTTTACGTGATACTTAGCATTCCGTGGGTCTCCCTGATCTTACCAGTCCCCATCTGAGTCGCCCCTTTAATAATCTGTTGTTAGGAGTACCTGGCGTCCTTGTAGATGAAAGACAGTTCAGTCGTTGCAGAAAGGCCAGGTGGTAGATGTTTCCTTTTAGAAACTGAGAACCTGGTGTGGGGAGTCCAGCGCCACCACACCAGCTCAAGCTCCTGGCCACCGGCAGATGGGAAGGACCGAAAGTAAAAGGTGATGCCAAGGATTTTTTGAAGAAAGTGAAATTATCAGAGAATTCATGTACTTCACGTGAGTGTCACTAAAGGCACAGACTCGTAGGACTGCCCTCCTGAGATGCTGCCTTGCGTGTCAGCCAGCTAATGCAAGCACCATAGCACCCTGTGTGTAATGCCTAGTCCGCTGTTCTTTCTGGTTGTTGATAGGTTGAGCCCTTTGTTGCTGCCACTGTGTCACTACATGTAAAATAGGCAAGCAAAGAAGATGGACAGGTAGAGCCACAACTTATCTAGCTATTGTAAATTTCCTCACATTGAATTAGTACATTTAATTTTTCCTACTTGACAAGTAATGTTACTGTGTTTCATCAAATACATGGATATTTCTGCATCCGAGGCCTTATCTGAGTTTTGTAAATTGCTGCGTAAAACTCATTCCTATATTTTTGTTTTTATTTAGGATTTCATGTTTTTTGAAAAGAGTGGAGGCCAGGAACAGAGAGCAGGAGTTTGGTAGTGGATTAATGAGAACTCCCTCAAAAAATTTCAAGTCGACACATTTCTTGGGACTATCCAAATGGACAAATCAGTTCTTTTTTTCGGCATTAAAATTTTATGTGATGTATGAATTATATGTAATGCATGAATGCCCTAAGCTTCAAGTATATGTTTTCAATGCTTCAAGTGATAGAGCTTATTTTCTGTATTACTGGTTTATAAATGCCTTTATACATTTTCTTTGAATCTTAGATGTGTGATTAAAAAACTACTTTTAATTACAAATGCTGATTTATTTTTCACTTTCATAGCAATGTTTAAAAATTATCACTTAAATAGTTTTATTATACAAATTTATTGTTTAAGTATAATTAAAATTTATCTCATATAGTAATATTTGAAAATGCTGTATAATCAAGAAGGTTAAAAATTAAGTTTTCATTTCATTTACCATTATGTTTTCAAATCCTCAGTGAATCATGATATGGTCAACTTCTACAAGTTAATTTGGCTACTATAAGCTTTTCATATGAACTATAAAATCAACTACCTAAAACAAATAAAAACATTGTTGTTCCCAGAGAATCACGCCTTTTGAATACTCGCTTGCTTGAAATCTAGATGTTGTTGTATGTTTTGAAGTAATTCTTTGCATGTAGAAAGGTCATCTTGTATGTGCCAGATTACCCGGGTTTCGGGGACATTGAGCGTACATATATGTGCCTTCAGAGAATGTCAGCTTCAGTAACCACACACCTGAATTAAAAGGTCCTTATTGAATAATCCTTTGCATATCTGATCTTCATTTTGAAGCAAACTGGACACTCAATTCAGGTGATATTCTGAATTCTGCACATTTTAACTCCTTTCCCTTTCAAATCTCCATTTTAAAAAAGCAATAAGAAAATCTTTTATCAGTGCTGCAAAGTAAGCTATCAGAAATTTAATTTGTTTATGTTTTGAGAGAAGGGATGAATAATTCACAAATTACTCATGCAAAATTAAGATGTGGAAAAGGGGATGGGGGGGACTGACTACCTTTCCTCTTCAACAACAAATGTTAGCCATAGCAAGTAGCATGGCCACTAGCCCCTAAAGCAAACATGGCGAACATGGCGATACTGAAGAATTACAGGAAGAGAGACGTCCAGACTGCCTTCCTGTAGCCTAAGGAATTCACCAGTCACGCCAGATTCCTGTGATGGTGTAGAAACACGCGCTTACTCCAGGTCAGCATTGGTGCACAGAGAATGCCAACTAAAGTAGAGGTTCTTGATAGCTGCATAAAAGTGACGTTAGTTAAGTGGACTTTCATGCTAGCCATCATCAGATAGCACAACCAACCCATGAATGATACAAATGTGATAGATACTTTTTTCTTCTATTTCTGATCATCTTCCTCCTAGTCTTGAGTCTCTGGTTAAAAAACTGAGTTAGTTCCACAGTTTGAGGAAATGTGAGCATGAAACCTGTATCTGCAGAACTCATCCAAGTTCAAATATTAGATGCCTGTTATCTTGTCTGGATTGGTGTTCTTTTTGTTAATCTCTCAAACTTAACATATCCATTACAATAGCTACATAGACAAAATGCACGACTAAAGGGTTTATTAAGAAAGTTAAGTCTAAGAAATGCTCAGGGTAGTTGTTTACCAGGACTTGTTACAAACTTGTTCAGGTTTGCAATAAATGCCCAAAGGAGCATGCCATTCTGCTTAACCCTACAACTCAAGGCTGAGTCAGAAAGCCCAGCTCCCTGAATTCAGTGCCCTGAGGTGCCCCACTCCACTCAGCCTCAAGGCACTCAGCAGCCTACTTCTGAGTCAGCAAATTCAGCTTCCCCAATCAAGTGCCCAGAGGCAGCCCACACCACCAGCCAGCCTGCTCCAAAAGCACTGGAGTTGCTCCATGAGTTGGAAAGTCCAAAGCTCTCTTTCATGCTCTGATTCTGCTGCCGTTGCTCTACTGATGGTATAGCTATTATCTGGATCCAGGAAGTTCATCTTGCAGGGATCGCGGGTGTGGTAGACGTGACATATTTTCATGTCAGCGTGATAAATAAGAATGAAGGGGTGTAGGAGGGCGCAGGAAAGGTGAGGATCTACATATAGCCTCCTCCCTGGGGGACAGACAGCGGAGAAGTGAGTGAAGGGAGACATCAGATGGTGTAAGATATGACAAAAATAATTTATAGATAATCAAGGGTTCATGGGGGAAGGAGGACAAAAAAATGAGCAGATGCCAGGGGCACAAGTAGAAAGCAAATGTGAGAACGATGATGGCAACATATGTACAAATGTGCTTGACACAAGGGAAGAGTGGTATGAGCCCCCAATAAAATGATTTTTTTTTAAAAAAGAATGAAGGGGTGGAGTCTAACCTGTCAGGTCACAGTCTGGTGATGCCTCATTGTGGGTGTGACCTCATGAGGATTCTGGGTCTTCCTCTCTTCCTCCCTGGAGAGGGACACACGCTCTTTCTGCTTCTCCTTCCTGTTGACAGAGCCACATGGAGACCCACACCAGTGCTATAATGCTTCCACCACCACTGGATCTGCAAGACTTCCCACCCACCAACCTGTGATGTTCTTGCATTCGGCATCATTGCATGTGTTGTATAAGTCTGTAAAGGAATTTATAGGCTGGTATCAGACATATAAGCTAATATCGGTCATATGGACTTGACCTGGACTGGACTGGGATGTTAATATACAATTACTCTGTGATAAAAAAGCTCATTCTTATGCACATAGGAGTGTCTCTGAATTTGTTTCTCTAGCCAACCCAGGTAAAGAGGAAGTGCTACACTCCTAGCTCTTGCTGGTAATGCGATCCCACTTCCTGTTCTCCGAGGGCTAATTTTACACATAGCAGCATAAAACTCAGCTTCAATTTATTAACACTAAGACTCCCAAAAGTCAGATAAGGAACAAATGTAATTGCACTCACTATAGACTATATAGATTTACTATATATCAAAGAAAAGTAATGGGAATAATCTACTGGTTATTAGTTACAAAACAAGTGTTGCAAGCCTACAATGTGGCAGACATTGTGGGCAATAACCAAATTGTCTTTGGCCTAACTTGCATCCTATACCCACAATCTACTTAATGGTTTTCTTACATCATCAATAAGGTTTAATAAAATTCAGCACTCTGTAATAGGCATATAAAAGATGTTGGTGCCCTTGGGTCGTTTCTTAAAGGTACTTTTGGTATCTTCCCTCTCTGATTCTGACTTGTTGCGATCCGATAGGACAGGGTGGTTTTCTAGGCTACAGTTTTCAGGGAGAGGAGCCCTGGGTAAGCTCTGTGCTACTAACAGAAAGACTGGATGCTTGAACCTTCTAGCTGCTATGGACGAGACAGAGGTAGAGGTCTTTCCTCGCTAAGGATTTACAGCCTTGGAAACGATGGGTCAGTCTACGTGCTCGGTCTGAAATGGTCGCTGTGAGTTGAAATTGACTGGCCAGCAGTGAATTTGTGGTTAGGTTTTGTTGTATGTTTGTTTTGCCATTGAGTAGAGACTGCCCCTACAGGGATCCTTCCCCAAATGACGTTGTGACTTTCAGAGATCAGGTGCTGTAGGCCAATTCAGAACGAAGGCACAACTTTACCCTCTTTTTTTAATCATAAAGAGAGCAACGAAAACCATCACATTACAGGGCATCTTTCTGTATACCACTTCCCAGAATGTGGCTTCTACCTAATATTCTCCACTCAAAGGAATTGGGCTTTGGAGGAAATAGCTGCTCACAAAGATGAAGTAAGTAAAGTACAAGAAGATTCTCAACTTGTGAGAAAGCAAGAAAGTGTTCAAAGAATGATTCTGACGTATCAAAAGGAAGGAATTGTAAAACCTCTCTCTCTCGTGGGAGAGATATACCTCATATCGGTTCTTGGCTTCGCACGAGAAAGAATTCACACCGAAGCCTGGTTTGTGATCCAAGTGAGTTTTATGAAAGTTAGAAGCCATTTCAGTGTTACAGTAAATGGAACACAAGCCAGACACAGTCTGCGACCACGCTGCATTGTGTAGCAGCCGCTGGGAGAGAGACCAGAGAGGAAACTTCTGGCCTTTTTAGGCCCCCATTGGGAGGTGTGGTCGAAGATACTGGTTGACCCCATTGGCTGAATCAAATTAACCTGGCTTAGATGGGCCAATCCAGGTATACCACTCACCTAGGTGTACCACCCTTCCTGGCCAGCAAAATGAAGGGCAAATTGAGCATCACAATAAATATAGTAAGAATATAAATATATTATTAATAAGATATTATGAATCCATACCAATATTCACCAATACATTTAAAAGGTCAAAGCTTAGTGAGGATTCAGATACATATAGTTTCAATTTAGTTTTTCCATAAAGTCGTTTCCTTTACAAATGGGAAAAGATTGAGTTTTACAGTCAAAGCCCAGCAGCGACTACTATATATAATCAAATAATCAGAGCGGACATAGTAACACGATTTGGGTGTTGTCAATTCCATTGTGTTAGCCATGTCCTGCAGCCAATGTGGGAAGCAGGACCTGAAAAAGCGTGTTTGCAGCTAATCTCAGTGCTCATAACCACAGGGCTTGGCCAATCAGCACTAGTGTTTCCAGAAAAACCACACTTTGAGACAATTGATAGAGCCCAGAAATACACATTCTCCGTGTAGAGATATTTCTCCACATTGCCCTCCATTTAATGCTAACATAAAGCTGTCTCCTATAAGCACCTGGCCTATTTTTAAGAGAAGTCAGGTTCTCTTGTCTCTCCTACTCAAGGATCTCTCTACTCCTTTGTCTCTTAAATGCTCGAGACTTGTCATGAAGTGTCCCCCTAGGGAGATCAGGATATCTGAGATTCACACATTGCTCATTCTATTGTGTATGCTCTAACCAAGGCTTGGTAAATAAACCCAAGACTGCTCTTTCCCTGATATTGGAAATTAGTTCCCTGTGCCTCCCTATTCTATCTCCTTTTTCCCTCTAATCGCACCACTGTCTCCTCAGGATCCCATTTGTCTGAGTGCCTGGACCCCACAAGCAGGCATTTCCTGAGAGACCGGCAGCATAGAATACCTGACAGTTTACAAGGGTGTTTGTGTGAGAGAAGCTGATGGGGAAGGAAGAAAGAATTGATTTATTTCCCTCACAATATATAAACAAGTCGGGCAAGCTAATAATTCTAGTCAGGAAAGGCAGCAACTTTTGGAAAAGCGAAGTGAATGTACTCCTATTACAGATTCAGATAAAAGGAGAGCACTGCAATGTCCAATTAGAATGATGTGAAATCTTTATTGTTTCATCAAGCTATGCCCGGACTGCAGTGGGGGATGTTCAAAAGGAACTTTCCACCAGGGTGCGGTGCAGTCTTCCCTGGCCAAGCCTCTTTTATATTATTCAGGGAGGGTAGAATTCAGAAATCAGAAGTAAAAGAAAGTTCAAATACATATATCACTAAGCTGTCTTGACAGACATTAAAAGTATATTTAGGCAAAGTTTCAGGCACCTTGTTTTATGATCCTGTGCCTGGATTTCGTGTCTCCCGCTTGTCCTCCTGGCAGGGTGGGAAATGCACACTGCTGTCCGTGAGAGAAAGGCGTGCAGCAGCTCTGGATGAGGAGCGAGGGGTGGGTGACACAAGAATTGCTCTTGGGGCACTGAGGAACCTGCATTCCACTGTGACTTTAAAACAGATGACCTCAGGCCAGGCAGAGCCCGCTCAGAGAAGGTGGGGAAGATGCCCTCAAGGAAATGTCCACCTGCCAGCTCTGCTTCCCTGTGGGATAGGAGCTTGTCCCTGTCACTCCCTGGGCGGTACATTTCCCTACCGGGCTTGGTTGGGGGAAATGTGTAGAATATAGCTTCTGTTACCCTCTGTACACCCCTCGCTCTTCCATCCTTCTTCACTAAAACTAAGCACTCTTGGCCTAAGAGAGGGGAAAAGGCTCAGGAAGGATCTGAGGTCTTTGAGAAAGTTCAGGGGGAATGTGTAGGGTTTGGGACACAGGGTGATGGTAGGGTGAATTGGGACAGCCAATAAAGAGGTCGGTGACTGCCCCCGTCTAAGGTATAATTGTCATACTCGTCCTTAGGAAAAGTCACAGATCTGAGGGGATGCGAAGACTTTTCAGCCCCACAAGGAAGATCTGTGCGGACAATAGGATAGAATCATGTCCTCCAGGATTTTAAAGGCTCTGGCCTTTCAGGGTTAGATTGCCAAGTCTATTTTGTTTATTTCCTGTGAGTTCTGGTTTCAAATCATTACTATATTGAGATTATTCTGTGAGGCAAGGACAGAAATCAAAACACATTAGCATTTTTCTTTCTGCAGCAGATCTTTTGTTTAAGAAAAAGTTTCTAGGAAACATTTAAGCTTCCCCAAATCATTGTTATGGTAGTTACATAATCTGTTATCAATTTGAGACTTAAGAGTGAAGGGGTGGAGTTTAGCCTGTTGCATGTGTTCCGTGAGTCTGAAGAGGACGTTATATATTGGTATCGGACATATGGCTAGTATCAGACTTATGGACTTGATCTGGACTGGGCTGGGATGTTTTCTTAATATTCAATTACTCTTGTATATAAAACTCTTTCTTATACACAAGTGTCTATGAATTTGTTTCTGTAGTCTACCCAGACGAACACAACTGCCAACAGATTTTGTATGGTTTCTCAAGTGGGTAGTAGTACCTGGTTAGTAGTACCTGGTTCTTGGCTTTGCGCAGTGAAACACTCGGAAGCCCGTTTTGTGATCCACGTGGGTTTTTATGAAGGGCAGAAGTTTCAGGTATTCCAGTCTCAAACGGGTACCTGCTATCCCCGGGAAGCCCAGCTGGAGTTCACAACCAGTTACGAACAACCAGGTGGAAAAGAGCTCCCACGCGTGCAGAACTAACGGGATCCTGGGTGGCCTCAAGCCCAGACTTAGAGCATGTGGGCCCAGAGGCGGTGGCATGAGGTCCAAGGGGCTGTGGGCTCCAAGTAGACCCTGAATAGGTGCATGTGAGCCCTGAGGTGGCACGCCGGGGAGACACATGTGAGCCCCCACCCTCCGACCTGCTGCTGACCAGGAGCAGCGTAAGAGAAAGAGTGAGCCGCAGAGCATGCTCCCTGCCTTTATTCTAGCCCACCCAGGCTGGGGGAAGGTGTGGTTGAAGGTATTGGTTGACCCCCTTGGCTAGGTGGAGCCCACCTGGGTGATGTCCTGAGCCCGGGTCTAGTTTGGACCGCCCAGCTGTACCTCCCACCTAGCTTGGGGGCTTGAATATGAGCATGCTCAGTTTGGGGGTTTTCATAGGTGTCTAATGGTTGCCTGATTTCTGCCCAACCTCTTTTAAAGGGCCTTTGCAGGCATGGGAGGGACAGCCCCCTGTCCCTAGCTCTAACTGTGTAGCAGTTTCATTCAGCTAGAAATAGTCCAGAGGAATTACCTATTAAAACAAGTTTTCAGAAATAAATGGATCATACCGTTTAACTGCTAAGTCCATTCTGCTAAATCTTACTACCACCATTATTGCTTTGCTTTGCTAATTTATTTTGCTCTGTGTCTTGAAGAAGAAGAATATGGTTTCTCTCTAATCATTCAGATAAATGTAGTCACAGCATTTATTAATGAGAATTAGGGAAATAAATGATAATTAAGATGTACTGTCTTAAAGTGACTGAAAAGGATCATCATTCATTTGATAAGTACTTAGAAGGCTCCAATTCAAAGCCAATCAATTATCTATTGGTCACAACAATGACCAAAATTTTAATTCCCAAGACCTCGCTTAATTTGAAGTCTGGTGCACATGGGGAAAGTGTTATGATAGGGTTCAAGATGCGGAAGACCATAGATAGTAGGAACATCTAATGCCTATTCAGGGTCTAGAAATGCTTCCCAGGAGCTGGAAGTTGGACAAGGAAAGGAAGCTTGCTGGCAAAAGGAATGTGAGAAGAAGATTGTTTTAGGGAGAGGAAAGCACGTGGTGGGGTGCCAGGTCAGGCGTGCTGCAGTGGTGCTGGCCCACTAGCGTTGTGGTAATGGGTGTGTTATGGGTGACCAACAGGAAGTTGGGGAACAAGTAAGGGAGGGAGTGGTCCTCAAGGGTCTTGTTAGCTACATTTAGGAGTTCAGTTACATACTGCGAATACAAGTGGAGGATTTTAAGAAAAGTGGAACACTCCATGGTGGAGAGCCAAATGTCTCCCACTTCAGGAAGGAAGCTGCGTTGTTGATAAGAGACTTCCATGTTTCCTGACAGTAAGAGGGTTTGCATCTTGGCCCTCCTTAGGAAAGCCACCAGGAGCTCTTTATCATAACTCCTTTACCTACATTGTCGCACTCACCCAAATCTTGTGTTCCATTATTCATCCGGCTTTATTTCCTATCTGTCACCACAATCAATAGCGCACTGAGGCATTCCTTTTTCCATCCGTAAGAGCATTGTATTCATCCATCTCCCCCTGACCCAGGCTGTCTCTTTTGACTGGAAAATCGCGTCTAGAGGTTGCATCCACTCCTACACGCAGAGTTCTAGTACCTCCTCCTCTGTGGGGCTTCCTTTCAGTCTGCAGAACATCCCGATAACGATGCCTCTGAAACGACATCTCTGTTTTCAGCAATGCGTCTTCATGACTCATTGTTCTCTAGGAGATTCTCCAGCCACTTGAAAGACAGAAATGCGTTGTGAACATGGACAAATATCTTATAGATGTTTGGTATTTTCCTTATTGCTGAAATCTAGATTTCAGCCCTAGCGGAAGTACTGGCTGTCTCCAAGACTGAGAGGACACAGTGGGAGGGACTCCGAGGCACGCAATGGAGTATTATTACTCAGCTCTAAAGAGAAATGAAATTCTGTGGGTTCTATGGCATGGCTGAACTTTGAAAACATTTTAGTCAATGTAATTCATTTAAAGTCTCAAAAGGACAAAGGTTGCATAATTTCACTTCCTTTAAAGAGCTAAAATGGGCAGACTGACAAATCAAACTCTATTAGTAGTTATCAGGGGTTGGTGAAAGAGGAAAATAAGAAGTTATTACCTTGGGGGTACTGGGTTTGTGGTAGAGGTGTTGAAAATGTGGAAGGAGTGGTGATGATTGCACAATATGGTAAGCGTGATTGACATCACTAAATTGTACATACAAAAACTGGCTGCCATGGAATAACTTTTTAATGTATGTTTGACCATAGGTTATAAAAAAGAACAAAATGATTGTAGATATAGCATCTAGCATGTGTTGATGGGGTATTTAGCATTAGAACAAAAATATTAAGTAAATATGTTTACTAAAATAGCCTTAAATTTTAAAAGCTAGCTACATGGTTAAAAAAAAAGGCAAAACAAACAAAACCCTCACTGCCTGTGTTAGTCTGGGTTGACTAGAGAAACAAATTCATAGACACTCATAAGTGTATAGGAAAGAGCTTTATCTACAAGAGCAATTGAATATTAGAAAATATCCGAGCCCATTCCAGTTAACATCTGTAACTCCAAAGTTAGCCCATATGTGTAATAGCAATCTATAAAACACTCTTCAGACTCACAAAACACATGCAATGACTCTGAATGCAGGAAGATCACAGGCCAGTGGGTGGGAAGTCTTGTGGATTCAGTGGTGGTGGAAGCATCTCAGCGCTGGCAGGGGTCTACATGGCTCATCCATCTCCCAGGGCTCTGGCTGCATAAGGGTAGCTTTATGTGGTTTCTGATCAGAAATGTCTCGCAGGGAGTGAGCTATTTCTCTTCTTAGGGCCTCCAAATGAGATCATCAAGCTGCGACCTGATCAACAAGTTAAACTCCACCCTTTCACTCATAAGTCTCAAATTGACAACAAATTATGTAACTACCACACTGCCATTGAGTCAGTTCAGACTTGTGGCTTACCCTATAGGTCAGGGTAGAACTGCCCTAGTGGGTTTTTTAGACTATAACTGTTTATGGGAATAGAAAACCTTATCTTTCTCCAGAGGAGCAGCTGGTGGTTTTGAACTGCTGACCTTGAAGTTAGCATCCAAACACATAATCACTACATCACCAGGGCTCTTTGCTACAAATCACTTGGCTTAAAGTTTTTGGTGAGTTACTTATTTCTCAAATTTACAAGTGAAATGTTTCATATTCTAAGTACTACAAATACTTTTTATTTTATTTTTAAACAGTGGAAGCCAACAAATAAATGTGAAAGAAATAATGGTACTAGAAAAAATTATAATAATAAATTGATTCCAGCAAGAAAATATCAATGGTTGATAAAAGTAAGTGGGTGAAAGTTTGAATACAGTTTAAATTCTTAATAGTTTAAGAACGAGTAAAGTAGTCCCTTGACAAGTCCTGCGAGATGCAATCCACCTAGCTGTTTGGCTACTGAATAGTAAGCATTTCTCTCCCATGGTTTCCCAGTGACGATCATCTCTGATTATCTGATCCTTGTCTTGTAGTGCTGTTAACATCCTTCTTTCTACCACCAACTTGTTCATGAAGATCTGGGTCTTTCCTAAGATGATTCCTATTTTTAAACATATCTAGAAAGACACTTAGGCTTTTCTATCAAAAGACTCTAAGTCTCTTCCCGTTGTCTGATTCCAAAGCTGAAATTTTAGTTATGTATGACAGCAGTGCCGCATTTCCCGATAACAAAATCGGCTTTAGTTTTAATTTGTTGCTATATCAAACGACCCCGACTTTAGCAGATGAATGCAACACTTAAGTATTACAGGAGTAGAGACCAAAGTCTGACATGGGTTTCACTGAGCTGAAAGCAAAGAATCCACAGGTGGTGTTTCTTCTGGGAGCTCTGGGAGAGAATTCGTTTCCTTGACTTTTCTATCTTTGAGAGGCCATGTCTAATGCTTGATTTCTCACCCATGTCCTTCATCTTCAAAGCCAGCAAGTGCACCCCTCCAATTGGTAAATAATTATTGTCATTTTTAACAAATTGTATAACCTGGATCTTTCATGAGTGAAATATTCAAGATAACTTTTCTAAAATTATTTCCTGTTCTTTGGCTCTGAATGCTAATTATGCCCAAGAATCTATGACGTTCAACACAGATGGTTAAGTATTATATGAATACTAATCAAACAGTTGGTGATGAGAACCCACTCTAGAGGCACTTTAGAAGAGAAGCCTGGCACTCACTTTGCTTTCCAAATAGAAGGAGAAGGAGAAGGAGAAGAAGGAGGAGGAGGAGGAGGAGAGGAAGGGGAAGGGGCAGGGGGAGGGGGAAGGGGAAGAAGAAGAAGAAGAAGAAGAAAGGAAGGAAGGAAGGAAGAAAGAAAGAAAGAAAGAAAGAAAGAAAGAAAGAAAGAAAGAAAACACACAACAAAGGGAGCACAGTTCTCTGACACACACAGGATCACAGAAGTCAGAATCAATTTGATATCAACTGTGGGTTTTTTTTTTTGTTGTTGTTGTTGTTTTAAGAATCTCCCATAGCTATTGGTCTGCATGGGTGAAGTAAGAGTAGAAAGAACTGCATAAAGTTTGTTTTCCTAAATTCCGCGTTTACCTTGAGGTAAAGA